>NW_026067912.1:7017404-7036058 GCF_014885135.2 Alexandromys fortis | reverse complement strand
GTTTGGATGTCCACCTTCCTAGACCTGGATGGAGGGGGGAGGACCTTGGACTTCCCACAGGGCAGGGAACCCTGACTGCTCTTTGGACTGGGGGGAGGGGGGGAGACGGGGAGGGAAATGGGAGGCGGGGAGGAGGCGGAATTTTTTTTTCAATAAAATATTTAAAAAAAAAAACTGGCCCACATAACTTAGAATACTCCATAATCTTGAGAAGAGCTTGCTGAATGGCAACTTGCTACGTTTCTCTTGCAAAACTTCTAACTCAGTGTGTTTTAGGAAAAATAATTTGTGTTTCAGTTTCCCAGAGGATACTGAGTCTGATAGGAGTCTTCACTGCAAGAACTGTTAAATAAGAAACAGTCTTGGGCTTTTATAATTAATCAAGATAGTTTAAGGACACTATGTTAACAAAGAGAAATATTAAAACTTTATATATGGGGCCCTGGGCTTTCACAACAACCAACACACTTACAAAGGTATCAGCTTTCCAAAGTCTCAGTTAAGGAAGAAAATCCTTCCAGCAGTAGCTGGGAGATCATTTGCCTAGGAAAGCCTTCTTAAAGCCTCATGTCAAGCCAAATCCCTTCCCACCTAATAGCACACTGTAATTAGCTTTCATGGCATGACTTATTACAATTATTTATGAAGATTTTTTTTCTTACTAATGAATTCCACATTCACTGTATCTTGTACCATTTTGCCTTTCTTGTTGCTAAGGGTCTGACAAAAGAAATGGTGGTGGTGGTGGTGGGGGGTGTTCTCATATTTACATAAACATGACGGACTTTGAAGGCCTTAAATCAAAAATGAGGTTCACCTGCTGCTTGTTTGAAAATTAGTTATGACATTCTTGCTTGCTGCACTCAAGTAGCCCAGAAATCATTTTCCGTGTGCATAGCCTCTGCCAGTTGTCACAGATGGTGTATGAGATAAAATCTAATTGCCATTCCTACAATGAACTCCATTCACTTTGGCCTTCGCTTTGTTCACTTGATATTCTGCAAGATTTTGCTTCTACCTTTGTTCGTGCTGTTTCATTTATCTGAAATAGCTACTCTCCTCCAAACACACTCCATTTGTTGAAAACCTATTAATTCCTTAAGTCCTATCTGGAGCACCATCTTTTCTGTGAAGCCTTTCGAAATCCCCTTAATTAGATAAAATCTCTGATGACTCTAACCTTACTCCACCTCACAACATCGTAATTCGCGTGCTTGCTTTTAACTTCTTGCTAAAGTGCACCTCCTGAAAGACAGGGAAACTTACCCAACTTCATACCATAACATCAGCTACTAACAGAATATATATTGATTTCCTATTATGGGCCAACTTCTAAGCTAAGTAGGGAGTGTAAAGATAATTAAAGTGTAGTATCTTTTTTTCTGGGGGAAGGCATTCTTTTCTGGATATAAACAACCATTTAAACAAATGATTAATGATATAATTCTGGGATAATGTGGTAGATGTTACGGGGGAACACAGTGAAGGGATGAAGAGAGAAATGACCATCTCTGAATGGTGTGGTATAACCAGCAAAGATGCCATAGTGATTAGTTACACCTAGGTAAGACACTTAGATGAACAGAAGATTTTCGAGTCAAGGAGGATAATCGGTCCCTTTTGTTTAAACTTCTCATTTGAATTGATTCTAGCTCCAATGTCAAAAATGAATCTGAGAAAGCATACTCTCTTTGCTTTTTTTTTTCTTTTCTCTTCTTGGCAGGTGTCTGCTACAAGAAGTATGCATGGATTCTATGACAATTCTTCCCTCAGTTGCCTTTTAGGAAAATTAATATGATTTGACTTAAGTCCATACATTTATTGTGTTTGTATAACCCATAAACTGGATCTACGTTGGTTGCCTTGCATCTGTGATTTTTCTTGTAGTTGTGATGTTATTTCCATTAGGAAGTATAATTATAATAATGCCCCCAAAACAGGTATCTGGACTTTATTTACATAAATTATTTTCTATAATTAAATGTAATTGCACAGACTAAGAAAATAGCTCAAGAACTTAAACTAACCTGTATACAAAAATATGAGCTGCTAAATACATAAATGAGTCAGTTAAGAGAAGTGTCACTAAGGACTCCAGGCCAACTATTCACACAATGAACAAACAAATGAAAACTACCATTCAAGTACTTGATGATAGCAAAAGACTAAGAACTCAGTTTGTCAGTCTCAGAATAAACACTCTGATAGTGATCAGAAAACTCCACCTGCTAGCCAAACAAAGGATCCTGGAAAGTTTCTAAAGAGCAACAGGCCATTTCCATTTACTGGAAACATTTGCTATATTAATCATTGATGTTGATTCCCATGAAAGCACAAGGTGGCTATACTATCTTTTTGGCTTCAAGAGCCTTATATGTCAAGGCCCTCTAGACTTTATCCAAGGATTTGCTAAACCAGTAATAAAAGCAAGTTGGGCTTTTGTTTCACTCCTAGAGCTCTGGGGTGTGTTTCAGAAAGCTTGGATTTGACTCTAGGAGTTTGATTTTGAGCCTGCAGCCGGCAGACCATACTTCCACCAGTGTGAATTGTGCCTGGATTTATGAGGGTGGACTTGAAAGAAAGGTGACTCTACAGTCGTCGACCCACAACCGCTGTGAGAAAACTAAGTGTGAATTGACGTATTAAGGTTACAGCTTTTTTATACCTTTAACACATGACCTGCCCCAAACTCTTTTTCTATGCTGACCTTGATTGCCCCCTTGTTTAACCAAGGAGTGAAGGTAAGTGTTTTTCCTTCCTCTGGGTGTATAGTGCAGGAACATTGGTCTCCCACTGATTTTCTTTACTTAGATGAGAAAGCATGGACTCTACCGCTCCTTCTCCCAAAATACGTCTTAAGCTATCTCACATTTCCTCAGAAGTAGGCACAACGACATCTTCTCATGCTACTTCTGCAAAACAACCAAGATGAAGGGGCAGCTGTCCTCTTGTTACAAGTCAGGAGACAGGATGAACAGATGGGACACATGCCAAGGTCAAACCACAAGGGGAGGACGTCCAGAACTTCTTTGTTGGTGCTATCCTTCTTTTGGGAGCTAAATTCTCCAAGCAAGTGCTATGTCTGCCCATGCCGTTCATTATACAGGTGGAATGATGTCCTTACTGTGACTCACTCACTTTCCTTCCCATCTGCATGTGGGTGGGATCTGCAATCATGTTCTCCCTAGGCTTCTAACTTCTATGGTCTTCTCTGAGTGCCATTTTTCTCTCTTCACTTAAGGTTTTCATATTGTCTATCGAGGTACCTTTTTCTTATTCTCCAGGGATTCTTCCCAGCAGTCTCTCCCTCTTACTACCTGAGATTTTTGACTTTCTCTTCTTTTGAGCTTTATTCTTTGGGCTTCTCTTTCACTATTGGTCTGCAATGCCCATGCTCATGCCATTTCT
The DNA here is from genome assembly GCF_014885135.2 of Alexandromys fortis. NCBI lineage: Eukaryota > Metazoa > Chordata > Mammalia > Rodentia > Cricetidae > Alexandromys > Alexandromys fortis. Next base: position 7,032,650 of record NW_026067912.1, on the reverse strand, counting down.
TATTTTTTTTTTTTTTTTGGTTTTCAATCATATTTTCTTTTCTGTTCTGTATTATTCTAGATTTCATTAGATTAGTCCTCAGGCACTACTGCTAGAAATTGTCCTGTCTTGTATTCCTCATGCCATTCTTTTATCCATGAAGGAGATGGAAATGCTGTCATACTCTTTATTGACTTTATTCATCGTATAAGTGCTTAGCCTGAGCTTTGTAAAATATTCTGCTTCCTCACCGTGTAGTATATGTGCAACTTAATTAAAATGAATGATCAAATTTCAATATAGTTGCATCAAAGATCAAACTTCACCGTAAAGTGAATTTACAACGTGAGGCAGGATAATATACTCACTTGGAATCACAAGCACATCAACACCAATAGCATTTCTCAGAAACCTCCTTAAGAAAAAGGGGCTCATTCCCAGTCATTTCCCATCTATGGATTTTCACCTTTAAAGAAAGCTCCTAAAACTTGCTAAATCTAATTTTGAAAATCAAACTCCTCTCTCCCCGATTCACAATCCATCTCAAGAACAGATAAACTCTGTGGGTGATTCACTTGTCACTCTCAGATAACCTGTTTAAAACCTGGAAAATAGATTGATGATTTTTATAGTGTGGGTCATATCCTTTTATGTTGCAATGAATTTAGTGCTGTCTTTCCTCCGCCCCTCTTCGATGAAGGATCTGAGAGCAAAGGAGTTTACAATGCAGAAGGCACGTCAGTAGGAGAACTGGCAATGCAATGCATCAAAGCAACACAAGATGTCACCTTTACATAGGCATCTCCAGAGTCAGGCAAGGCTCCATGCGGCAGAACGGAACACACACAAGAGGAAGCACCAGCGAGATTTACAAAGAGTGCTGAGGAACCAACGGGAGCAAAGAATTTTATTTGCTTACCAATATTAGCTGCTGTATCTTAGACAATTTCCTCCCTGAAACTGCAATCGTTTTCCTGTGCCAATGTAAATTTACATGAGGCTTTGTCCTCACAATATATTGCAAGTCTTTACCAATATTTCCACCCCTCCAACAAGGTTTTGAGTGATACAGAGACTCATAATTAACTATGCTCTCACCTGCAATATTCACCCACTCTCCTTGCTCATTTCTGCTTCCTTAGCTGATTTCTTGTGTTTTAGTTGAGTCTTGACCTAGTAAGAATCTGGATTTTATGTTCCTCCTGTCCTTAATTCTTTCCCCCAACTAATATTTCACACTGCCAAGCTGGACCACTTGAGTTCAATTGATGCTGGAGTTCAACTATTCTCTAAGATCAGCTTTAGCATGGAGTATGAGTTTCTTCTCACTGCTATAACAAACAACCAGGGTAGCTTAAAGCATCATCTTTATTTTGTGCAAGTGAGAAGGTAATGCTGGCACTCACAGGGCTAAGTCTAAGATGCAGGCAGGGGGCCAGATTCCTTTCTAGCAACCTTGGGAAGAACTAATTGCCAGTTCCTGTTATTAAAAGTCATCCACATTCTTTATTCCAGGGCTTCTCCTCTATTGTTGTAGCTAGCAGGAACAAGTTCTCTTGTGGTACCATCTCGCTGGGTTTCTAATACACATCTCCTACTATATCAATGACTTTTAGGGTTACGCTGGCTTTAGTGATGCAATCCAAATAGTCTTTCTATCTTGAGGTCAGCTGACTAAAACATCAGTTTCTTCTGCAATCTTAATTATCTTTTGCCTCTTAACCTAACATGTTTAATAGGTTCCTGGGACCAGCATATGCATACTGGTGAGAAGGGCACTATATATATAAAGGGACTATATGTGCCTATCATATATACTGTCCAAATGTATTCCAACTCTATAACAAAAAAAATCCTATTATAGGAAAGAAGCTAATGAGTTTTGAAAGAAAACTGTGATCTGTGTGACACTAATAACCTGGGTCCTTCGTGATTGTGATTCTCACCCTTTTGATAGAAGGTAAACCTCCTTTGCATTAACTCTTAAACATGTATCTCTAGGTTATGCTTAGTCCTCCAGCTATCCTTTTGCTGCTCAATGAGACATCACATTATAATGCTATCCTTAGCGTTGCCATTGAATTAAATGTATATACATCAATTCTTAGATACACTCTCACATCAGAAGTTTAAAACAAGATAAGGCTATCTATGTGACATTGACTACCAAAGCTTGCAAACTGTAAATGCTTTCCAATTCTAGGCTGAAATCTAAGCCAATTTACCAGAGTTTCAATATATTCATCTATATATATGAATGTGTGTGAGTTTTCTTTTAAATTCCACTAGCTATTTCCTCTATAAACTAAAGTGATTCATATGATATTAAACAGTGATTTTTTTCTATGCGTTAAGACATTGATCTTATTCTCAGTGTATTATTACCAATAGGTGTGAAACACTCTAGAAGAAATCATTTTCAAGTTTTAGACAGCACAATTGTAATACCTACAAATGTGATTACATAGTGTTGACTAGAATAGGGGCCCTTCTCTACCGTTTATTAACAGTTTTCAGTTTAAGCAAGTAGTAAATGAGCCAACCACTGGGAACCTCACTTTTTTTGATCTTTAAAGCTACAATTGTGGAAATATTACCAACTCCTTGCAGAAGTTATGTGGAGTAATTACTGACTTGTAGATGTACAAGTCCTTGATGACAGAGATAATTTTACTCCTCAACAACAGACATCACTTTCCTAGTCCATGGCTTACAAGAAGTAGATGAGCCAGATTCACCATTCTAAAATGAACGCCATTGTACCACTGAATTAAAACAAAAGTATGCCTCCTTTTTTGTATAGGGGTAAGATAAAAATATGTAAATGAAATACAGAAAGTAATGTAATGCATAAACCAGCTTTATTTTGTTCTGTCTTGTAGAGGATTTGAGGTCATTCTGAATGGATGTAGACTTGAGTATCTTCAGAAGAAAACAGTCAAAGCAGAGACAATATGCCACCTGGGCAATGGTTTGGTTTGGAGAAGAGCAGTAGTGTTTTGCTAATCTGGGATTATTGGGAAAAAACAAGGGCAGCCAAGAAAGAAATTTTCTGTACAGTTAGTTTTCAAAGGCATACATTAACATTTCTTGAGGGTAATATCTAAGGTTTAGAGTGGATTTATAACAGGTGTGCATTCAGTAGAAACTACCAACTTCCAAACTCAGTTTTATCACTTCATAGACCTGTATACTCAGTGGATTGGTCTTAAACTTTGTAGCTTAGAACTCTCTTTCTTAGGAACTTGGGGGGGGGGAGGAGTTGTTGGATTATATCACCATATTGCTTCCCTCTGGTTAAAAGTAACTGAAATTGAATATCTACTAACCATTTTAAATGGCATGGATACCCTTACGGTTCCCACCATACCTTCTTAGCTTAATCATAGGAGCTATGGGGTACCCATGCCTACATGTGACTTTGCATCCTTTTGTCATAATTTGCTGAGGTTTGGTCACTGAATATCTGAATTGGCATGAGAACTGGAACTCCCAGATGCAGCATGGATGCGTGTGAATGCTTTGTCCCTCATGTTGCTTGGGGTTAAACCAAGTTTAGAAACACTTCTGCCCTTCCTTTTGACACCCTCCACCATCTTATGGACCGAGAGCGGGGCGACATCTTCAGCTGCAGAGCTGCCGTTAGCAAAGAATGTCCTACTGGCAGTGATGGAGAGCACAAGGAATAACGGGACAGTCTCAGAATTTGCCACCAGATTATTTATTTTATTTAAGCCCAATGATATGAAACACTGCTGCTCTGCCAAATTTTCCTATCTTTCAAGGTGCTTCAAGTCTCTGAGGACAAACCAAGCAGATGGAACCTTTCAGGCTGCAAGCACGGGAGAGCGAACCTGGAAGGATGCTCTCTGTCCTTGACATGCAGAATCTGTCACTTTTAATTCTCCAATTTGTTTGCTTTTCTACTACACAAGAATTGGGGCTTGTTTGTAGTAGCATTGATTAAGTTGTCATTGATTTTTAAGATAGGAAATAGAACTTTCAAATTTCCCACATGAATTAAAATAAGTCAGATATTAACATCAGGATAAAGCCTTCGCCATCACGATATCTGAAAAGGCTCAAAAAGAGCATATAAAATCCAGATGTCAATACATACACTCAGGTATTAATTTTATAATTTAATTAAAATACACATATTGACATGTTTGGAGCACGACTGCCTAGTTCATTTACTTTTATAAATGTGCACATGCATTCAAAACTTAACTTCTACCCATCAGCAGAATTCAGTGGCGTTTTTAAAAGTTATTTTATTTTATGTATATGCATGCTTTACTTACATGTGTATCTCTGCAGCACATGGGTGCGATGTACTCACTGAGATCTGAACAGTGTGTTAATGCCCTGGGACTGCAGTTATAGATGGTTGTAAGCCACCATGAGTGCTTGGATTTGTACCTAGACGCTCTAAAAGAGCACCAAGTGCTCTTAAACACTGAGAAGTCTCTCCTGCTCCTGGGTGTTATTTTGAACAGTTTAGAAACATTGATCCCAGAATTCTTTAAAGTAAGTACAGAACTATGCAGAATAATTTTAATAAAATCCCTTGGAACTGAGTGCCTGTGTCTTGGCACAAACTCAACCGTAGAAGTCCTTGGGAGGAAGGGACTACCCTGTAGTGTATGATGGGAATCATTTATCTGCTTTTTACTCCAGTGGCTTCCGTCTTTTTCCTACACTAAATTTATATCTGTCCTCCTTTTATCTAGGACACACAGACCATAAGATGGACATTTTTAGTAGAGGTAGTCTCTATGGGTGAGCAACCCAGTATCTTTGCCCTATTTGATAATGCTTCCAGGGTTTTTCCTGGCATCCCCCAGGTCTTGGTAACACGTGAGTGGTTTTACCTTTCTGCAAAGAACTATGCCAAGACTAATAACCAAAGTCATGCCACAGCTACTGGAGAATGCAATCTTCATCCCTGATTAATAGTTGATTTGTAATTGAGGTTAGAAATCTGTATTTGGATGAATATAAAGGCTATAGGATATGTTGTTTTAAACTATTTGTGTTGATTTGGGGTGTGTGTGTGTGTGTGTGTGTGTGTGTGTGTGTCCTTTCCTTCCATGGTGCATTCCAGAGATTGAACTCAGAACATCAGTCTTTCACAGAACGATGCTTTCAACCACTGATTACTGGGCCACTTTGGACCCATAAATAGTTGTCACTTTGCCTAACTACCTGTCTTAATAAAGACTTTGAGACCCAAAGTCTTTATTTATGTGTTATCTATAACTATTTTTCAGTGATGACAAACCTGATACGTAGGATGGAAATCATTGCTTAGAGCACCAGAAAGATTTTTTTTCTTTTATCTGGTACAGAGAATGCTTGCTAATCCTTGACGGCATATTTCAAAGGTGGTCAGATTTTTTTTCTGATGTATCATGGAAGGTATTCTATTTGTCAACATTAATGTTCTATGCTGTATTTTTAGTGTAAAATTATTATCTAGTTTAGGGGATGATTTTCCCATATATGTAGATCTTTCCCCTGCTAAACTTCTTAAGTAAATAGTAAATTTAACAAAATATGGTGAAAACTCATTCTATGACAATGAATTTGCCTATGATTTATATGAATCAAACATGTTAACTGTAACAATAGCATCGTGAGGCAACTGGTCATACCCCACTCTTCATGACATCACTGAAGTTTATGGAAGTTATATAACATCCTAAAAGTTACACTGGCTTGCAGCTTAGCTATGTCCAACAGCAAAGTTCAACCCTGTAACTTAAATGCTACTAGATATTATATATTTAGATATTTTGAAAACCTAAGCAGATAGAATTTTCATCTGAAAATATTCATATTTCCTTATGATAAGGTAAGAGTTCTGTAATCCGTATAAATGAAGACAAGCTGAAATCACTGACCTCTTTATTTATCAAATAAACTTGAAGTTCCACCTTCTGCAAGACGTTCTTGTGGATATTAAGGGTAAGTAAGGACTGAAAGGCATGTGTGATTTCACCAACTTCATATAGGATGCAAAGAAAATGACAACTCAAATTGAGGCCATGTCCTAGTACAAATATCTGACAGGTACAACGGAGGATGGAGTGGAGAGTTCATAAACTCATTTGGAGAGAAGTCCAGGTCTATGAGTGGCAGTGCAAACACTCGCTGCAATGTAGAAAGGTTGCTATGTAACTCCTGAATCCACGTGCTTTTGTTCCACTTGGGGAATGCAGAACAGAACATGTAAAACATTCGCTAACACTACTTGACACTGTATAAGTAAGTGCTAAATTGTGTGGAACAGCATAAAAGTGTAACAGACATCAAGAATAGGAGGGAATGAACAGAGTGTGGTAAAGTCAAGAAACAGGTGGCACATAAGTTGAAAGTGTTAAGAAAAAGCAGCAGCTGGTGGAGAGGCCAGAAGGAGAGACTAACCATCCTTATCTTCTGTGAAACTCTGATGCAGGATCCACAAGTTCAACATCACTATAAAAGAGAGAGTTCAATAAAAGCAAAGTGCTAAAGAAATAGACAAGAAAGTCCTACTGGAGTTTGGGACCAAAGATGTAGATAGGTTTGCTAAGTGTGGTGATCTGTACCTATAATCCCAGAAGAGTGGAAGTCGAGGCAGGAAAAACTGAGTTCTGTGTCCATCTGAGCTACATAGGGAGAGCTTGCCTCAGAACGAAGGAGCACACAAAGAGCACACAGGCAGAGATACACAGCACTCACATAGGGAGTAGGGAAAGACTTGAAAAAGTAAGAATACAGTGGGAAAAGTTGGGGGTGATCTGATTGCCGTCACACAACCCCAGCTGTGCCGTCAGCAGCTAATCATCTTTAGTTTTGGTACTGGCAAATTCCAACTGGGGCCCTGCTTTTGCACAGTAGCCCAGTGCATTAAATGTTTGTGATGAAAATAGTGTGAACAAACCTACTATAAATCTATAGCATATAATTGCATCGAGTACATGACACCTATACCTCTGATTGAGGTATTTTCTATGCTTTTATCATTATTTTAGAATAAATTCCTACTTATGAAATAGTTTCCTATAAATGGGTAGAGCAAATAAATGAGACAGCAACTTCCAGTAACTCCTACCTATCTCAGTATTGGACTAAAGCCACAAACAATGATTAACCTTCCCCCTTCGTGATTACTCAAGTTTGCTCTTAGGTATCTGCAGAGGGACTAATGACACAAATTTCAGAGTGAATTATCAGCATTAAATAGTGCATTACTGTATAACAGAACTTACGGTTTGAAAAAACGGTAAGAAAAGGCCATATCTATTTTAATAAATGGCTCATTATTTCTATGTTATTGGAAACTTTCACGGAATTTACACCATATTGAAATCAAGATCCTGGAGTGCTATAAAAATGAGTTCATATATTAAGTTAAATTACTCCAATTTTTTATTTAATAAAAGCAGCCACTCTTGCCATGGATCTGACATAGTGAAAATAAAAACACCTGTGGTTCATCAATATTTCCATCATTTCCAGTCTAATTGTAACAGTAAGATATAAATGAAATTACCATATAAATAACTGTCTCTTTAATGACTTGTTAAGAACTTCACGTCAAAGTCATGCACCTAAGAGAGACCATCATAAAAAGGCTATAACCTGCTTGAAGGAGGTGAAGAAAGGTTTATCTCATGAAATAATGTTTGAAATGAAGGTTAAAAAGAAACGAAGAAAAACAAAATGAAGACTAAAAGTAGTCAGAAAAAGACAGGTGGAGAACAGACTCTTCAGACTTGAATATGAACGTTATTTAATGTGTGTAGAAAGACTTGAAATAGTTATAAATCTCAGTTTTCTAAGGCTGAGGTTAAACTTCAAATTTGATAACAAAGAACACAATGGTTCTCTTTGTTATTCCACTGCAAAATCAGGGCACTTGAAAAAAAATAGGTGACATATTTATAAATGTCAGCCCACATTTTAATGTGTGTTCCCTTGACTGGAAACATGATTTTCTTCTTAGTACTTGGAGACAAAGAAAAAAGTTAGCATAAAGTCTATGTCATGTTGTGCAGTGGAACTCATGTGAAAATGGATATTGTGTAGTGGTTTTCTTAAATTCTACTCTCCGGGAAGAAGAAATAGTGAGTGTTATTAGCATGTGCTGAATCTTAAATACTTTAATACAAATTTTCTACACAAGATGTACACAACTATGCAGCAGTAGCATCCAGGTTTTGGGGGTGACTGATCAGATTAACAACCTACTCCATAGGAGGGAATGTTGGATTTCTCCTGTAACCCTAGACAGAAAACCAAACAATAACCTACTATTATTGCTTTGCCACAAATACACTTTGCCAAACTGTTCCTGAATATGTATACTGATACCCATATATTTGTGTTGCTCTTTGTTTTGACTAGAGATGTTTCCATCTTTTCTAGGCAGCACTTAATGCAGAAACTCATAACTAGTTATGCTTTGAGGCTACGTGGCTAACGGAGTGCTCAGAACTAAATAGGACATACATAGCAATTCTCCATGATAAGGGAATATCATGGAAAAGGAGTTGGAAAGAATGTAAGATGTGGAGGATGAAGGGTGGAATGTTTTAAAATGCTATCTTCTTGGAACAGCTATTGAATTCATGAGCTCACTGGAGCTATGGGTCCCTGAACAAGACCGGAATCATATCAAGTCCAAAGATCAGTTATATTTCACTGAGCAGTACTAATTCAACTAAGTAGATTACAAGAAAAAAAAAGGAGAGATTCTGAAACTAGGAGAGGAGGGTTGTTTTGGAGTGTTTGTGTCATCTGAAGGGTTGAGCTGGGCAAATAGGATGAAGAGACATTGTATACATGTATGAAAAGATCAAAGATATGTATTAAAATATACTAAAAATCAAAATAAATAAAATACCCACTTCAATATGGATTAGTACAGCTCTTAAGTCAAAATGGTCTCATTTATTCTTCCTTTTAAAATTTTCTCTTGATAGACTTGATGATTTAAATACCAAGTTTAATGATCACAGTAGTAGCTGAAGTTACTTTTATTCAGAACCTGTGTTTTTCCTGCATGTTTTATACTTACAGATCAAGATTTTCACATGTATCTTGAATTTAAACAACTTCCTCCATCAACTTTGGAAGCAAATGTTTACTGGAAACAAATTTTGTTCAATGTATTATTACATGCAATATTGTAAGAACATTACAGCATTTAAATGGTTCATAGTTAGGAAGATGACACATACAGTTCTTATATGTATCCTGTGAAAATACTTATCATATACTAAATAAAAATGAGTTGATAAAGGCCTTAAGAAGGACTGGTATGTGGTCCTTGATGTAGATGACTTCATAATCAAAGAACCACTTTATTTGGAAGTGGAACTGAACTAAAAAAAATAAAATAAAATACTTGTTACATGAGTAGCCATTATTTGAGGCCATATTTTGGAGTTCATATTTCTTTATAGAGTGCTGTATGTTCTCTCTGGTATTATTTTAACACTGTGATTAGATGCACTACAACAAATTTGTTAAAAGAATATGCTATCATTAGTTTGCCATGACTTTTACTTTAAACATGACTAATGATGAGAAACTGAAAATCAGGACATTGTCAGGGGCATTAAGGTCATGACAGGGGAACCTACAGAGACAGCTGACCCTAGTTCGTGAAGGTCACTTATTCTGGACCGACAACTAGGGAACCTATACATGGGACTGACCAAGGCCCTCTACATGTATGTGACAGTTTTGCAGCTGGATCTGCTCATGGGATTCCTGGCAGTGGAATCAGGATCTGTACCTGCCACTTGAACTGGCTTTTGGGAACCTATTTCTGGTTGTGGGTTGCCTCCCCCATTCTTGATGCAGCAGAAAAAGCTTGGTCCTGCCTCAAATTGATGTGCCTTGCTTTGCCGACACCTGTGGAAGGCCTGCCCTTTCCTGAATGAATGAGAACTAGATAAGGTAGGAGTAGGTGGTAGGCAACTAGAGGGAATGAAGTGGGCGGGTGGGGAAACTGTGGTCAGTATGTAAAATAAATGAAAAAAATATTTAATTAAAGGCTGCAGAAGCTCCTTCCGCTCCTTCAGCCAATAGCCTTTAAGATACCAGCTCACTTGGGTGTGGTCTATTTGGCTTGAAAAAGCAGTGGTAGCCCTGCTCCCTCTCTTACTTCTGAATCCGCTTATGGTTACCAGACTCTTTTCCTGGTTGTGCAGAGGGCTGTTGTCTAGGACGGTGATCTGTAAGTTTTTCCCTTTAAATAAATAAATCTTTTATTAATCATAATTCCAAACTGGTGTAGGACTGTTTTGTGACTTACTCCTTTAATTAAAAAGAAAAAAGAAAACCAGGGCACCAGTGAGAGATTTGGAAGATATATTTAAACATACTCAGTGCTCTCTTGGTATGAATGTATTCAGTGTCTGTTTCCTATTTTTGTTATATCATTTCTACTAAGGAACATTAATATTTAACTCCTGGCACCAGATTATGCTTTCTTGCTTTATTATGAGGTTTAACATGTAAAATTATTTAAAATCAGTAGCTATGTCCACTGGTGTAATAATGGCATGAATGCCATAAGAGTAACCAACCACTTTTTTATTTATTTTAGGCTTGCTCTGCAAAATGAAACATGTATGTGGCACCCTTACTGAGACAAGGACCTATGGTTAGAAAGGTAATAGATCTGAGGAGCAAACCCACTAGTATTACTTCTCTGATAAATGGACATAGTATTAAACCTATTTATAATGACTTATCTCTATACCAATAGATTAAGGAATCACTCAGCCTTCAAAAGAGAAGTTTCTATTTGAAGTACATGATGAATACAAAGACCCACAACTTGCAAAGGTGCGGAGAACAAGAGACTGGATATGTCCAGTCCTAAGCAGGACATTTATACTCAAACCCCTTCTCTAAAGCCTCAGGATCATTTTGGAAGTAGGGTCAGAAAAAGTGTTAAGACCAAAAAGTGGTGGATGAAAAGGAAATAGTAACTTTTGAATAAAGAAAGACAGTGGCATGTATAAACTCAGTGGTTGTGACACCATGTGACACCTTTGCAAGTCTAAAGCAGACCAATCCCCAACATGGACATGAAGTTCCACCTTAGCTACAAAGCTATTGTCAGTTCCTAACTTCTAAGAAAAAAAATAAGCGTCTTCTAAAAGTATAGTCCTTAGTAAGTGACTCAATCATGCATGCTCCAGTAGAAGAAGACACATCCAAGAACATTGGACCACACAAATTGACCTACTGATAGTAAAGAAAAAGATACAAAATTGGGCAGGAAAATAATGGACATAGAACTCGGGATAGTTAAGGGAGAGAGGGTGAATATGATCAAAATATGCACAGAATTCTCAACAAACTAACAATAGTAGATAAACATGTGTACTTGAATTTAGACGTGATTTAATCTGCACCTCAACCAATATTACAAGCAATAATAGTGATCTCAGACCTCTTGTATTGTGTACACACACACACACACACACACACACACACACATGTAAAAATGTGAAGGTAATGGGGCTCTTTTTTTTTTCTTTTCAAATCAATCACCTTATTATAATTACTTAAATGCAGTCTAGTTTCCTGGAGAGTATAGTTAAGGGATAGAGAGAGCTATGTTGATTTAGGAAAGTAAATTAAGACCATTATATGTGTTCTTAATTGATAAGTTAAGGCATCAGGGAATAGCAGAGAGAATTGAAAAGAGAGTGAAGAATTCATGTGTATTCACCTTCAACTTGATGTTGATTTAGAATTTGTGAAAGGACCCTGGATATCAATATTTTAATGCACAATGTGAGGAAAAATATCAATAGAAATATAATACTTTGCATAGGCATTTTCTATATATATTTTAATGATATTGGTGAAACATGACTTGCTTTTGAGACAGATTTTCACTAATAGGTGAAACCCTGTTGGCCTGGAACATGTTATGTAGACAAGACTTATACCCCTCAACAGAAATATATCTGCATCTGCCTTCCAACTTCTAAGATTAAAGGTGTGATTTTTTAATCAGGAAAATATTTGACTAGTATATGCTAGAATATAGGTTATTTTCTTATTTGTGGTGTATTATATATAGGTCTTTTGTTACCTCCTGGAGAGGAAAGCAAGAATTATGGGAAGCAAATGAAGTTGATAAGGTTCAAGAAATTCAGAAAACTCAGCAATTTCAAAAATTACAAGATTCGGGATCCCCGTCTATCCTTTTATATAGGGAGTAAACAATTACTGTTCAGAGAGAAGAATCCTCAGTGGATCTGCTGGATATTTGTGGAAGAAACTACAATAATACAGTATTTTGAGCTTTTACCTGTGATTGGTTGGAACTTTTTAGTGCTTCAGCTCCCTAAATGTTACCAACACTCTTGTAAAGTAAATCATACATTTGTGAATAACACCAGAAAAAACATTGATTCAGAAGGTTGGATTTAGGTACAATTGTTCCCATGGTCTCTCACTATTGCTTTATTTGGTATAACTCTCAGTATGCTCATATCTCCCCAAGAAAAGTTGTGCAACAAGAGCACTGGATAACAATTTCTGTGCTAATCATGAATGGCAGGCACCCTTCTATACCTTTGAGATTCTAAGATGAATTCAGGCATTTAGTATGAAGAAAGAATAAAGCCTACATACATAAAAATTAAGTCATCCGTTATCACTTTAGCACTGCACAGATCTCCGTAAAGAGAAAATTGTGAGGGTCACATTCCAATTGTTCACACCAATGAAAGATATCTATACTAATTTTCATCTATTCCTTTCAAGCAGAATATTATATTCTGCTTATTTTTTTAGACATGATACTTAATATGGTGACTGTTTTAAGTTTGTACTTCATCTTATTTAGGATAAAACTCTTTGTGACAGAACATTTGGAGATTAAGAGATACTAATTTTCTTCTTCTTTTTTACCTGTGTTTCAATTAATTTCTTCCTGCAATAGACTATTATCATCTTAATACTTGTCTGATGATAATTCTTAAAACTTTGCAATAACAAAACCTGAACAAATGTTCATTAGGCATGAAGAACTACTCTGAATGAAGTCATTATTTCTTTAATTTTTTCAACAGTTTTATATCATCTTTAATATAATCAGCATGATCATGATATGATAAATAAGAAATGTAAACCTCAGAGTACATAGAATATTTTAACTGAGATGGGAAATTATTAAAGTAAAATTTGATCCAAGATCACCCTGATTAAAAATCTAAAATTATCTAATGAGCTAAACTGTCATTCACAGGAAGGACCCTATTGCTATAGAAATCAAGTAATTTCATTAAAGAACCCCAGAGAAGCTTCAGTGGCTTATTTTTTCATTTATTTTATCTGAAATGCATGCTATTCATCTTTAATAGGACACTCATGTTAGTACCAACAACCTCTTAGAGCTGAGATAATAATTCAATAAACAATACATGAAGATAGTTTAATAGTCTAATTTCAATTATATATGACCCCGAGTAAATAAATGTGCATTAAAAAGTGATTTTCAGAACTGGATAATGTGGTTTATTGGTAGAGTGCTTGTCGTGCAAATAATTTCCCATTTGTTCCCAGTACAGAAGAAAAAATTCATTAATATCCTTTTTAAAAAATTTACGATTGTTTGAGAAAGAGGTAAGTTGGCTGTGTGCCCTACAGTGCACTTATGGATGTTGAGGGATAAAATCATGGAGTCATTGACTCTCTCTCTCCTTCTCCTTTCATCTCCATTTGAATTTTCCTCAAGTCACCATATTTATGTGACAAGTACATTTCCCACTAGCCATCTAGCCAGCCCACACTGGTTTTCTTAAATTTATGTAAATTCATGACAATGAATTTTATATGTAAATACATCTTATTTAATATGTGATTTCTTTCAAAAATGAATTAGGTAGGCTTACCGTTCATGACCTTAATTGCGTGATTGGCTTATGGATTTTAGGTGTGCAACTTGCTTTTGGAAAAAGAAATAAACTTTTACAGAGACTTTTGTTTTTCTTTTTTATGCCACTCTGATTTCCATTAAGTTTCAATTCTAACGATTTTGTGACTTTCACAACGCCTGCTCACTAGGCTTTGTTCCTATGATGCTGGTAAGTAGCAAGTTTTCTATTTTTATTCGAATAACAAAACGTATTTGTCATAAAATTGTGTGCACACTTTTTTTTTTTTGGCTGTTTAAAGTTTCTCTCAGTTGTAGCAAGTGTGTAACCCTCACAGTGATCTACTTTTTTCTTATCTCATCTTCAGAAGCTCTCTGTGTTACCTCAAACAAGACCTAAGATTTGATTTCTGAAGGTCATGTGCTATGAGCATCTTCCCAGTGTGGGTACCTGTCCCACACTGGGTTCTCATTGAGATTTTCTTGTGTTAATGAACAGAACAGGAGTAGCTCTAGATTTCAGGGTAAACTAGAATGCAGCATCTTGACATCAGTGGCAAGCCTCTTATAGATTAAAATGATTTTTTAAAATTTGTTTTACATTTAGTTATTATAGTGATTCTCAACCTTCTTAATACTGCGACCCATCAATACAGTTTCTCATGTTGTGGTGACCTTAATAATGGCATTATTTCATTGCTATTTTGTAGCTGTTATTTTGCTACTGTTATGAATCTTAATGTAAATATCTGATATGTAACCTCCAAATGGATCATAACCCATAGGTGGAGGACTACTTGTTTAGACTGTGGCACATGCCATGGCCTACACATGCCAGCCAAAGGACAATTTGTGGGATTCAGTTCTTTCCTTCTGCTATACAGAGATTAAACCTAATTTAGCAGGCTTGGTGCAAGTGTCTTTACCTGCTAAGACCTTTAACTTTTCCAATAATAACTTTTTTTAAATGCTTTGTCCTCAGTCCCTGGGTGAATCTAAACAAGAAAATTTTTTAAAAAAAGTAACTGATGCATATAAACTCTTCTCTAGTTTGTTTATTCTTAAATACCTATTGTTCCATGAATTTCTCACATCACACTAATTCTAGTGGTTTCTTAATTGCCTAAGACATAGGTACATACACTCAATACATAATATTGAATGACATGCTATAATATAAATGTATCATTTTTATATCATACAACCAAATTTTCCTTTTTCAGCCAATTTCAAATGGAACTCAACCATGTTAATACACATCAATACAGCTGATGGAGGAAGGTAATTGGTTAATTATAATAAACCAACTGCTTGGCCTCATAGCTTAGAACATAGATGGGAGGAGTAAACAGAATAGAATTCTGGGC
>NW_026067912.1:7014932-7016449 GCF_014885135.2 Alexandromys fortis | reverse complement strand
GTCCCCCTCCCTTGTCAGCTCAAAGAGCAATCAGGGTTCCCTGCCTTTGGGAAGTCCACGGACCACCCACCTCCATCCAGGTCTAGTAAGGTGAGCATCCAAACTGCCTAGGCTCCCATAAATGCAGTACGTACTTACATGGTCCCATGTAACCCAGGCTCGCCCCAATTTGCTATGCAGCTGAAGCTGATATCTCACTCCGATTCTCCTGACTCCGTCTCTGAAGAACTATATTATACTATATTGTACTATAGATGGGCACAAGCGAGCCCAGCTAATTTACTTGTTTTCTTTCTGTTTTCACCACTGTAGACAGCAGATCCCCTTTGCCTACCCTGTACCAGTGACTTCATGACGAATGCTCAGGATCATCAGATCTTACCTTGCCTGTTAATACAGGTTTGCTTTCCCATGGGAAACTTAGCCCCAGAAGGCTTGCATCCACTGTTTTCCTGATGCCTTCCCATCAGAGTAACTAAACTACAAGCTTGGTTTCCTTAGATTAGCAGCTGCCTCACGAGAAAAGTCATGACACGCTCCTGTGATCTGCTCCCTCTTTAGGATCCCCAGCCCCTTTTATTTTATAGTGTTACTGCCGCCAATCTTGTCAGCTAGGCTTCTGCGAGTTTTATTTACTTATTTGTGTGTGTGTGTGTTTTACTTATTAAAATTATTATTCTTAAGTCCAGGGGTCTTTGTGTCCTTGACAATCTAACTTGTTTTTAAGGCAATGAGAGCTGAACAAGCATCTCTGTGATCATTAAAGTAACATAGTGTAGTTACAATATTTTTCAAAACCCATAAAATTTTTGATATTTAGAGAATCAAGGCTCTTTATTTTCTTTTGGTCAGGGTTTTGGGTCAGGTAGACACTCAACTTTAAATGAACATATTTAGTGAATTAGATGCCCTGTTTGCTAAATTATTGTCTCTTTAATTATGATTTTAGGAATATCTAAGGCCTTAGGAGCTTAAGGACTACGAAAATGCTACATTGCCATCATCTGGACCTGGTCTGGATAAATACATACTCTGTGTGTGTGGGGGGGGATTCTTCTACTTCTTGGGCTATTTGATCAAGATTGGTCATCATGGCATCAGCTTCTACTTCTGAAAACTCTGAGAACCAAGCAAAGAGCAACGAGATGACCACACAAATGTATCATAAATGTTGGTATTTTTTTTTGTCTAGGTTTTATTTACTTTGAAAGATATCAAAACACAAATACAAAATCCTTTCCAAATTGTATCACTACAATTATGTTTTCAGAGACTTAAGAGAAGACCAGTTACTTTTTGCTTGCCTTCTAATGTTAATGTCTAGGTGAAATGCTATTTGGTAACTTGGTACATCTTTCTGGAATTTTTTAATTGAAAATAAATGCATTTTATTGGATAAATAAAAACACAGAAACCATACCTTATTAATGGAGTTCTATGTGCGATTTGATATACGTTTGTATCTTGTGATATGGGCTAACTATATTTTCTCAAATGGTTAGAATTTCCTTATGGTA
>NW_026067912.1:7001241-7014194 GCF_014885135.2 Alexandromys fortis | reverse complement strand
TTTATGGCTAGAAACCAAATATGAGTGAGTACATCCCATGTTCCTCTTTTTGGGTCTGGCTTACCTCACTCAGGATAGTGTTTTCTATTTCCAACCATTTGCCTGCAAACTTCAAGAAGTCCTTGTTTTTTTACTGCTGAGTAGTACTCTAATATGTATATATTCCATACTTTCTTCATCCATTCTTCAATTGAAGGGCATCTAGGTTGTTTCCAGGTTCTGGCTATTACAAACACTGCTGCTATAAACATAGTAGAGCATATACTTTTGTTGTATGATAGTATATATGTTTATATATGCCTTCTGCATCAGAGAGATCATGTTGCTTATATTTTTTTCATATTTCCTAGTTTTCTACTTTAAGGGACATATTGTGGAGGTTAGTTTTAACCATGAATTTGACACAATCTAGAATCATTTGAGAAAATACTCTCAATGAGGTATTGTCTAGATGATATTAACCTACAGGAATGTTTTTGGGAGGGTTATTTTATGTTAACGACTGTGAAAAGACATAGCACTAGTCCTCTGTGGGCGGTACCATGCTCTGTGCTTTGGGTCCTAGACTGTAGAATATTGGAGAAAGCAAGCTGATGACAGGAATTCAGCATTCATTTCCACTCTTTTCTTGCCTGAGGATGTTATTAGCTGCTTAGGTTCTGCTGCCTTAGCTTCCTGGCAATGATGGACCATAATGTGTAATTGGGTGATAAAATAAAACAAAACTTTTCTTCCCTAAGTTGTTTGAGCCAGGGCATTTTATCACAGCAAATGAAAAGGGGTAATAAGGCACATATTAAGTGCATATATTTAAATATTTGGTTTTTTTTTAGAAATCATGGATATAACAGGAATATTTGTATTATAGAATTAGAAGATATACAGGCATAAAAGAGAAAAATTAACACCATTCACTGATAGAATTGCAATTTCAAAAGTGCTTTACCACGTATTTACTTAAGATAAAATTGATTTTGTTTACATAACAGAAATATTTACTATGCAAATGCAAATCCAATCTACTTTACAACTATTAATACACAAATGTATTTATATACTTCTGTGAGTTTATTATATCCTTTTTGTACCATTGTAAAATGAGTATAATAAATACTACATCATGACTGTAGTCCTATTTATTTAAGTCCTCTATTGTTAAGGTTTTGAGTTTCTATAACAATTTAGCCCATTCATTCATTGAGCTGAAGGTTTACTAGAGCCTTAAAAGAAAGGTGCTTGTACAAGCCTTCCTGTGTGCAATGATCATTTTAAATCTTTTCTTTGATGAAGTCATTCTTACTGCCTTATTTCAAGAAATGATTAAAATTCAGAATTTAGAAGCACATTGTTCAGTAGGGTAGCCAGAAGTCGTCTGTGGTTAGGGGCATTTTCAGGGGTCTGAATACCAACTGAGAACTATTGTAAGATTAAAATACATACTGTGCTTCAATGACTTAGCAGGATAAAATATCTCGTTAATACTGTTACATTGATTTTATGTTGAAGTTAAGACATTTTGATACATAGGCCAAGAAAGTATATTATTAAAATCCATTTAATCTGTTTCTCTTCCATTTTGTAATGTAGCTCCTAGAAAATTGAAGGGTATAACTGTGAAACTCGTTTTATTAGTTTTGGACTACTAGTAGGATCTTTGTTTACATTTGCTTTATTTTATATTTAATAATAAAAATTTGTCTTTCAAAAATAAAAACAAAATGTGAACAAAATAGGGATTCACTATAGCAGCCCACAGGCTCAGCTGTGGCCATTCAAGCCACCATTCCAAGTTTGCTAACAGCCCTCTAATTAGGGCTTTTATGTGAGTAGAGTATAGTGATCTTAATACCATGTCTTAATAAAATCCCATTGACACTTTAATTTCAACATATGACATTGAGAGAGGACATTCAGAGCACAGGATGCCGCTCTGGCCTCCATTTCTGTTTTTTTTTTTTTTTTTTTGGCAGAAAAATAAGATCATTCTATCCCTCTACTCATTAGACTCCTCATTCCAAAGTCACCCATGAATTGTCTAGTTACCATTTATAATGCTGAGACTCAAGGTTGGTTTATCTGAAGAAAGATTCTGTTCCAACCAGTCTGCATAGGAAACCTTGATTAGGAGCCACTGGTGTCCTCACCAACACTTTTCACCTTTCTTGTCCCAGCAAGGCTAAGAACTTCGTAAATATTTGCATCTGGAGAGATGGCTCAGCAATTAAGGCTGTGCTTTCTTGCAGAGGACTTAAGTTGCACCCCAGAACCTAAACAAGCAGTTCACAACTATGTGTGACTGCAGATCTAGAGGATCCAATGCTTCCATCAGTCTGCCCTGAGCACTAAACACCTCCCTGCCCCCGACACACACACATAGCATTAGTAATAAAAACTTAGAGATAGATATTAGGATTCTACCTAAAGACCAGGAAAGCACAACAGCCAGCCACTCTCTCTTACTTCGACCTCAGTCCGAAAATGGTGATCCTGCCACCAGGAAACCCCAGAATGAGACTGAGACTGACAGCTGTCTCCTCCCATTTTATAATCTGCTTTAGTTCTGGGATTAAGGACATGCATCACTACCACTGGTCTCTGTGGCAAGCTAGTGTAGCTTCTGGGATTAAAGGTGTGTGTCATTGCTGCCTGGTCTGTAAGACTGGCCAGTGTGGCTGTTTTACTTTTCTGATTTTCAGGTAAGTTTTATTTATTAAAATACAAATGAAATGCCACTACACACACAGACACACACACACACACACAGACACACACACACACACACACACACTGAGAGAGAGAGAAATTAGAAAGATCTTGAAATAAAAATAAAATCTTATTTTTTTTAAATTTTAAAGTAATTACAAATTTTCATGTTTATTTTGTTTCCTACTTCTTAAATCTTCAATACACTTAATACATTCTTCTGTCAAACATTCACTTCCATGTAAATTTTCTTCCACAAAACATCAGAATTCAATCATCACCAACTAATGGATAGCCCTCTTGGAACTCCTAAGAGCATCTTCTTCATTGCTGTGATGGGCACCAAAACAGTCCACACTGCCTATATTTCTACCAACATTCTGAGCATGCCCGTGCCTAACAAGACTAAGATGTGGTCACTACAGCTTTCTTCCCAGTCCTTGAAAAATTCCTTTTAAAGTTCCATTTGAGATGCCGAATTCCTTTTTCTTTTAGTGAAACTACAAACATTTAAAGGTTCTTCTCCATTTTTAGGACTCTATTCCAGCTTCACTACCAATGCTCTCTCAATTTATTTGGACAGCAATCACCAAATAGAAGAGACTAGGCCATTATAAATGAAATCAATGGATTCCTTACAGATGACGGGAAGCCAGAGTTAAAGACTTCAGTGTATTTGATGTGTAGGCAGGGCCACCTTCATAGACAGGGGCAGTTTCCAAGGTTCTCACATGGAAAGGGGGAGGCAGCATAACACAACTCCCTCTGTAAGGACTCAGACCCCTTAACAGCCGTACTTTTTAATATTATCACACTGAAAATTAACTTTGTTTTATGAATTCCACGTGACAATTACTCAGAACAAGGGAAAGTATTCAATAAAATATCAGTAGACTTTCTTTGAAATTAAAGAACTCTGTCAGAGAAGTTTTAGTACACATTATAGCATAATTCACTGTTTCTCTTAATATTAAAGCTTATCTAGCCAATGCATTCATAAAAATTTCTTCAAAAACATAATATCAATGAATCTGTATTGCTTTGAAATGTCTATGTTATTAATAATATTCTAAATTTGACTTTTTATAGAAGCATCTGGGTTTTAGTTAGACTAGGGGAGCTATTAATTTAAATTTTCAGCACTGACTTGTTAAATAACCCTTTTAAGTTGATCACTTTCCAAGATCCTTAAGCAGTGAAAGTCAGGTTTGGACTAGGACAGTGAATGTAGGGGTTATATATTAAGGTGTTCTCCAGTAGAAATTCTTGAAGAAAGTCAACAGGTAATATAAATTGTAGAACCAGGCGAAGGCTTAGGTGGCAGTCAAGTATCCTCATTCACAGATGCTCCTGGGGAATTTCCAAGGATTGCAAAGGATTGCATTCTGAGCATGTTTTTGTACTGAGCTTATCTGCGTGGCAGAGCAAGCTCTCAGCCTCAAATGAAAACTGAGCGCTGAATGAAACATATGCCATTTGTCATTCCTAGCAGCAAAATGTCTTTGAATGTGGCTTATCACTTTTAAATATGACATCTTTGACTATTTTAAATCTTGTCATTATAAATATCAAGCAAAGCATGCATTCTTTAAGTGCCCATCACATTCTCTCTTACTCTTATTTCAGATGCATATTATCATCCCCGATGAGGAAGAAATTCTTATTCTTTTATGTGTATGTGTGTATGTGTATGTGTGTGCATGCTCACACATGCACTTACACAGATGCATGGGGTGCCCATCACATTCTCTCTTACTCTTATTTCAGATGCATATTATCATCCCCGATGAGGAAGAAATTCTTATTCTTTTATGTGTATGTGTGTATGTGTATGTGTGTGCATGCTCACACATGCACTTACACAGATGCATGGGGTGCACACATGTATGTATGTGAGCTAGTGTTTGGTTTGAGTGAAGACCAGGAATAAGGTGTGATATGAAGGGTCCAGCTTTGATGTCAGCCTTCATCATGTAGAGTGCTGGCCTTAGGGATGAGGCTTCGGTGAATACTCAGTGGTGAGACAGTTCAGGTGCTTGCCTGAGGGTGACATTTTCCAGTTTTATGTTCAGAAAGTATATTATATCTTCCCTACAAGAAAGATGCCTTTTTCCTCCTGAATATTAACATTCATCAGGAGATGAAAGGAGACAGAGACAGAGACCCACATTGGAGCACCGGACTGAAATCTCAAGGTCCAAATCAGAAGCAGAAGGAGAGAGAGCACGAGCAAGGAACTCAGGACTGCGAGGGGTTCACCCACACACTGTGACAATGGGGATGTTCTATCGGGAACTCACCAAGGCCAGCTGGCCTGGGTCTGAAAAAGCCTGGGTTAAAACTTGTCTCTCTGAACATAGCGGACAATGAGGACTACTGAGACCTCAAGAACAATGGCAATGGGTTTTTGATCCTACTGCACGTATTGGCTTTGTGGGAGCCTAGGCAGTTTGGATGCTCACCTTACTAGACCTGGATGGAGGAGGGTGGTCCTTGGACTTCCCACAGGGCAGAGAACCCTGATTGCTCTTTGGGCTGACGAGGGAGGGGGACTTGATTGGGGGAGGGGGAGGGAAAGGGGAGGCAGCGGTGGGGAAGAGACAGAAATCTTTAATAAATTAAAAAAAAAAGAAAGAAAGATGCCTTTTGTTGGGGGCCCCATAAATACTAGGGTATACTAAGGATTATTTCAGAGGATAATAGATGAATCAATTATATTATTAAAATTTGACCTTTCACTTCACCTTTGTGCTAGGGATGACATGTGAACATCTTGTTTTGGTTGTCACTATCTTAACAAAAATAAATGGTGCTGAAATTAAAAGATTGCCAATACCATAGTATAAAAATTGGAAACAAACTTTACTCTCTTTTTTTTCCAATAATGTAGACAGACCGGAGAAAAAAGGTGATATTCCTCTAAGATATTCTCTAATTTTAGAGAAACTTCAAATAACTGGATTTAATAAGAAACTGAAGAAACCAGACAGTAGCATACTAGGACATACCAAAAAAAAAAAAAAAACCTTCAACTCTGCAAAAGTTCACTGGTATGGAATGCTGTGCAAAAATAAATAAATAAATAAATAAATAAATAAATAAATAAATAAATAAATAAAATAGTTTGATAGTGCTTGTATGTTTTGATTATATTCCACCACCCACAAATTGATCATGTTAAGTCAAATATCTGCTTAAAAATAGTGATCTGTCCTGATAAACAAAATTTTTGATTGATCAGACTAGATCCCTATCTTTCTAATGTCAACAGAGGGAGACAGCGCTAATTTACTTGGGTTCTACTTCCAAATTGATGCCATCACTATGCAGTCTATGAGGAAAGAAGACTACTTCCAGAATGACTGAAATGCAAGGTACTCATAAGAGTATTGAGAAACGCCTACCTAATGCAATAACGTTTAGCTTACTTTTAAAGTGTTTGTTTAATTAAGAAACAGCAGGCAAGAATTAAGTATTTAATTCTCCAGAAGTCAGAAATCACCTCAGAAGAAGGAGGAGAGGGAATAATAAGCTTAAAGAGGCTACTTTTCCTAAATAGCTCTGCTTTCCAACATTGCATTCATATTTGGGCATCCAGCCCAAACTAAAACATAGCTTTCTCAATAGTTGCTTGCACTTTTCTGAGAGTTCTAGACTGATATTGAAGGAGTAAAAATACCTTGTTCCAACACTTTTGATTATTTGAGTTAAACCCATTGGGAAAGCAGCAGTGCAAAAAATAACACTTTGTTTATTAAAAGCAGAAAGACAAAATTCCTGTGGGATAAACATTCCTAGTGTATTGAAAAGATATAAGATCCCCATCTTCAAGGACAGAGAGTTGAAGTGATAAGGATTCTATAAGGAATTTATTAACGTAACTCTTCTTATATATGTCCCAAAAGGTCATAAGCCCATTATTTTCAAACACTGAAAAACATCAATAGAAAAAAAGTCACACTTAATTTTGTTGCTTCTTAATAATAACCACTTATTTAACTCTTCATTTTTTTATGTGGGCTCCCAGTTCATGCATGCTCATATAATATTCTTTGCTTGTTTTTTTTTTCTAAAGTCAGTTTGGATGTAGCAGAGACCATGAGATAACGATGGAGCAATTTGGGGGTGAGGGGACACAATGGTGATTGAGAGATATCTTCTCACTAGATGTTGCATATCATCTAGTTGACATTGATATAAATCGGTGCTCCCATAGATCCAGAGTTCTTTTCTTTTTAAATTTTCAGAGAACATCCACTTGGGTGTATTAACCTACTGAATAAAGCAAGAAGTAAGAGGCATGCACTTCTAAGAGTAAGGTAGCACTGGATTGTGTTGTGAAGGTAATGCTTCTATACTCTGTTAGTTCACTACTTTGTGGTGGGGGTAACTGTTCACTTTTTTAATGGTACTCTTGAAACTGTAATGAAAGCTCCATAACTCTTGGAACGCGAAAGTAAGATTGACTGTTAACCCAGAGTCCTTCTCCGTAGCATCTTCTAAATAAGCAAACTTACAACGCTTAAGTCTAAGATTCAATGAGTTGTCTGTGAATGTTCAGTAAGCCTGCACTGTAAAGAATAATGAAATATTTACACAAAATAATCTCTTTTTAAATATTTATTTATTATGTATACAGTATACAATATTCTGTCTTTGTGTATGTCTGCAGACCAGAAGAGGGCAGCAGACCTCATTACAGATGGTTGTGAGCCACCATGTGGTTTCCGGGAATTGAACTCATGACCGTTGGAAGAGCAGGCCATGCTCTTAACCACTGAGCCATCTCTCCAGCCCCCAAAATAATATCTTAATCAGAGAAAATATATATTACTTTGCATTGCATTTGATGTCAAGCACAAATGTCTGTAGTCCTTGGTGGTAAAAATCTTTTGAAATACATATTTGGAATTGATTCTCTTAGTCAAGCACTTTAGAGTTTTTTATTCTTTTTTTTTTTTTTTGACATGACAAAATGACTTCATGTCACATTACGGTCAGCCCAGTCCATGTTCACATGTGCACAGAACTGGTGTAATTTACTAATATAATTCACCACCTCAGCTGGCACAGGTGAAAAGCATGAAGATTTTCACCCCAACTCTTCCATTAAGTAATTGCATATTCTTCTCATTTTTCTCTTTGGTGATACATTTGTCTTATTATTACATCCTGTCAGATTAGTGACTAGTATGCAGCCTCCACTGGACATAAATGCATTGCTTCATGTTCTGTAAAAAAAACAACACGAAGCTTGTAATAACTTTGGGCAAAAAAAGAGAGGACGGTATAATATAACAATAAGGAATGACTGCAAGAGCTGCATACATTGTACATTACTTTTCTCAAAAAGTGAAATTGTAACTAGTCCTTGGAAGTAAGTTGAAATTCAGGACATGTGGCTATGGGTGACTTCTGTTATAATTTTCTTTATTCATATTCAAATAATAATTGAGTTAGAAGCCCTGGTTATGGTATCAAGAAGATAAGTGAATGAGAAATAACTTTAAATATGTTTGTGAAGTAGAATGACGAAGTATTCCCCACAGGTTTTCTTTGAGGAGGATGGATGTAACCAGAGAGATGAAATCTCTGAATGAAAGGAGCCAAGAGCTTTGGTTTGGAAATCTGGATGGGAATTTGCCCATATTAAATAGGATTACAAGAAGGGATGACTATAGGGATATATTTATTTGGCTTGAATATGTTTTGTAAAAAAAAAAATCAGTATACAATAATCAAAGTGAAAGAATTCTGCATCATTATCATGCTAAAAGTGATGACTGAGTTGGATTACTGCTTTTGTTTATTGAGCTAGGTGCAATACAAAAGTTTAAGAAGCATATTCAAAATTAAGTTACACAATTGTGACAGCAATCACTCCAATTAAATATGAGAGGCAATGCAGTAAAAGGAGACCTTTCCGAGTTACTGATGCAATAAAAAGTCCTGAAACTATGAATCTTGCCTTGGTCCGCAAGGCAGTCCAGGGTCTATCTAAGACTGGTTAAGCTAGTAGCAAGCAGGGAAAGAAGTCTGAGTCAGAATGGAAGGTATCTTGATTCTCACCCTGACTCCACTCTAATGATAAGTGTAACCTTGGGCAGATGACCCATCTTGATGCCTCAGTCTCCTCATTCCTACAGTAGAGACTGGAATGCAAGGCAGCACCTGGAGTTATGCAACTTTATGGCATCAAAGCAGAAGATGCTTTGCCCACTCCAGGACCAGACATCATTGAGTAGAAACAAACCAGAAAAGAATTTGCATGGCAGTATAAGGTTGTTGAGAAAATACTAGAACAGAAGTGAGCTTTGGGTATTAGACCTATTTCTCATTATAAATGTTAGTGCTGTTGCCCATTACAATGAGCAATAACTGTGATTCTAGCTAGAGTTACAACCTGAGACTGACCATCAGTACACAACAAATGCCCTCACTACAAACAGCCTTAATAAAACATCAATTATAACACAGGCCATAAATGGATTACTAGCCTTTAAATGGAGAGAAAATAATTAAAGCACCATCACATCATATATATATGTGTGTGTGTGTGTGTCTTTTAAAATGCAGTCTTATTTTCAATTTATTAACAACTTTTATATGTAGGCTAGTTCTGAGCAGATATATTAGAACACTTCAGGGAACTTGTGAATCTATTAAAGTCATTGTGCTCATTAATTTCTTCACTTATACGGAAATATATGCTTGTGTTTACATATATTTTCTATATGGAATGCAAACTGCACTGATTTTTTAAAGACAAATCATTTGTCTTACATTAAATGAATATCTATCTCACACTTTTTATGGATCAGTCACTGTTTTAGTCACTTGAAATTTCAAAAATTAAAAACAAATCATTCAGAAGAGTACTACATACCTCTAACCACAGAACATTCCCCACCTATGCAATAACTAAATAAAAAATACCTATCCCTGTTGAGCTTCCAATCTACTGGGCAAAGTTTTGATTAAAAAATGAATACAAAAAATATCAACTATTTGGTAATAATAAACGATATAGGCAAATGTTTTTGTTTAAAGGGAAAAGAAAGCTAGAATGCATAAAGTTTTTACTTTAAAGTAACAGGTGATCCAAAGTTACATGATTTAGAATTTGTACCTTGATATTTTTACTAGGAAGCACAATTCAGTAGTGCTACCACCTACACTCAATGCAGTCATGACATTTTATTTTCTTTGGTACCTTGTGTCTTCTCTGCGCCCCTCATGGTGCTGGGCTTTTTGAGGGTATCACAATACTAACAAGTTGTAGTTTCACATTACACATATGAATTGATCTGGGATGGGAATTGAGAACAATAGATTTGAAGACATTGAACAATGTATTTCTTTATGGGTTACACAGTGGTATTCAGACACAAGTGTAAACTGTTCTGAGAAGACAGGCGAGCTCCAAAGGACTCATCCCTTCTTAATGTTAGGAACAGAGACTTCCTCTGTTTATGTATGTGTGTGACTCATCTAATAAACACTGGGGCCTCCTGGGATTGCTTATCTTTGATTGCCAACACCCCATCTGGGACATAGAGACATATAAGATAATCAATAAAGAATTATAGGATGAAGGTGTGACTCGTTCCTCCCATCCACTGTTTATGGAGTAGAGAGATCCTTTATAGTGGAGCAGTTCTTACTTTTAAGCATATTATAATTATTTCTGAAAATCTTATCATGTCTATAAGAATCTGTTCATATGCTGGCAATCTGTGTCTACATTCTCCCAGATTACTAGGGATATTTTACAAATTCTTCTTTAATAAAAGGAGCTTTTTATATAAGGTTTTGCTGGAGACTTTATTGTTTTCTGTTGAAATATGGTCCAATGACTCTATCATACAGGGATAGACCTATAATTTCACCTAGGAGAAAAATAGTTTCTGGGAGGAACATGAAGTGGCTCTGTTTAGTGCTGATTATATGGGGCATAGAGTAATGGCTCTAACACCCGCAGCTCAAAGTTTCAGTTCAGAAAAAAAAAAGTCCTTTGTTTTAATAGCTCGTTATCAGAACTGTTTTCAGTTCTCTTTTCTGAACTCCCACTTCAGTTACTATGGTCTAATTATTAGCAACAAAGCTGGCAGTGTTAAGTCAGTCATGATTTGCTTTTTGTTTTGTTTTTACAACACACCTTCAAGTTCTGAATAAAATTCTGCCAAACTAATAGGATACACTAGCCTAAAGAGTTGACATTCTCATAGCTTTATATTCTTCTAAAAATCTCCAGGTAACATAAAAACACTGATTTAGTAAGAGGGGTATGACTGACTTTTGCTGAAATGGTAGGTCAAACCTTTTGGTAGATGAACAGTATAACCTTGGAATTAATGCAAATTAGTCATGGCTATTAATATTCTCTTAAATAGCTTTTTAGTCTTACTTGATAAAATACATATTTTATAGTGATAGCTTATTCATTAGTATTATTTGCATGATTAAATGGTAAATTAGGATGAATAGTGCAGGTGTCATTCTCTTTAAGGCAAAAACAAAATAACTATACAGCAAAAATAGTTTCTAAACTAATAACTTGGATTTATTGTACTCTGCATTTAAATTGTGAATATGTGTTGTTAGCTTAGGGTAGAGACCTCTGCAATTCATTCCTATTCTTTTCTACCTACTTTGTCTAAACCATTTCTGTTCCCTAAGTGCCACAGCTCAGATCTTCATTTTCTCTTATAGTCCATGTGGTCAAGGAATGGTTTTTAGCATGTTCCTGTTGAGAACTCGCAAAATCTTCAATAAATTTGGCCTAGTGGGAAGGTCTTAAGTCTCTAGACATAGGATGGTGTAGGAGACCCTTCTGTATTTGTGTTGCTTTCATTGGTTATTAAAGAAACTGCCTTGG
Organism: Alexandromys fortis; assembly: GCF_014885135.2. Lineage (NCBI taxonomy): Eukaryota > Metazoa > Chordata > Mammalia > Rodentia > Cricetidae > Alexandromys > Alexandromys fortis. Next base: position 7,002,613 of record NW_026067912.1, on the reverse strand, counting down.
CCTAGTTGATAGGGCGGAACTCAGGTAGGCAGGGAAGACAGAACAGAATTCTGGGAGGAAGAAAGCAGAGACAGGCAGATGCCATGGTTTTCCTGCCAGTGATGGACGCTGGTTAGACTCATGCCAGTAAGCCACAGTCAAATGGTGACACACATTAATGGCAATGGGCTGAACTAATATGTGAGAGTTAACCAATAAGAGACTAGAGTGTTTAAATGAATATAATTTCTGTGTGGTTATTTCTGAGGTTAAGCTACCTGGTAGTGGGATGGCCTGCTCCTCCTACTATAGATTGGCAAGCTGGGTTCCAGGGCACAGCCCTCTGCTCCTCTTACAACAATCGGGTCTTAAAGGGAAGTGTTGGTAGTGAGACCTTGTCTCTTCCTTTTGTTCTCTTTTCTACTTGTGTATTATGAGTTGAGCATATTTCTGTCATATTACACTGTCTTACCACAGGTCTGAAAGCAATTAGGTCAATAATTAACAGGCTGAAAATTCTTAAACTATGAAACAAAAGCTAGCTTTTATTACATAACTTATTTGTTCTAGTTATATAAAGTTTAATAACACACTGTTCTATAGTCTTGTCTGTAGAGATATATCCATAAATAAAACACTGAAATCTGTGCTTTCCTAGGGAGCAGAGGCATGCAACAGGTGGATTCATGTATATATTATTAAAATTCAAAATACTAGCAAATATAAAGAGAAACAGGATATGGGTAGATTGGAAAGAAACATCATAACTACTCTAAGAAGGGTATCTGAGAAAAGCAATACCACACAGATTATATTTTCAGAGACCTAGAAGAAATGGCTTTGCGAAGCACTTGATGACGAGGGGCTTGGGAGACACAAACCTTCTATATGGAACAACACTAATATCAGAAACTCCTAGATCAGAAAATAACTTAGTGATTATTAAATCAAGAGCCATCTGACTGTGCATTTTATTCAAGGAAAAATAAGAAACAAAAGCAGAGAGAAAAAGGCAGGTGTTACTTATGTGAGTGCCGGTAGGCTTGGTAAGGAGTTTTGGGTTTTCTTTCAACTAAAGAAAGCAATTGTTTTTTTACCGCTGAGTAGTATTCTAATGTATAAAAAACAATGACTTCTCGAATTTTGCATGCAAATGGATGGAAATAGAACACATTATCCTGAGTGAGGTAACCCAGACCCAAAAAGATGAACATGGGATGTACTCACTCATAATTGGTTTCTAGAGATAAATAAAGGTCAGTGAGTCTATAATTTGATCTCCTAAAGAAGCTAAATAAGAAGGTGATCCCAAAGAAAAACATATAGCTATCCTCCTGATTATGGGAAGTAGACAAGATTGCCGGGCAAAAAATGGGATCTTGGGGGAGGGGGG
>NW_026067912.1:6979310-7000336 GCF_014885135.2 Alexandromys fortis | reverse complement strand
TGTGTGTGTGTGTGTGTGTGTGTGTGTGTGTGTGTGTGTGTGTGATCTACACATACCAGTATCTTTCAGTATTGGGCAAGACACAGAGCTCTTCAAGAAAAATTGTTTTAAAAAGTTCATTGAGTATATGAAAGGAAAGAATCTATTTCAGGGTTATTTCTGGCCTATATTAGAAGGTAAATTTTTCCAATTATTAAATGGGGTCTGTTTTGACTGGAAGTCATTTCTGCATTTTGAAAAAGTGTTTCACACATACATACATACATACACACATACATACATACACACACATTTCCATGCATAATACAAACTACGAAGAATGTTTGCATTTGTCAGTGGAGAGGTTATGTATTCATACCCTCCCTGAAGAGTTGCCCGGTGCTATAACAATAGCATGAATATAATGGACACATCTCAGACTTCCAGTCATCAGACTATAAATCATTTGCCCATCTTAAGTCACAGAACTGATAACTGGTAATATGGGACTCAAACATGGGCGGTTTCATTCTGAGGAAGTGGGCATCAGAGACTAATTTCATGAATAACACGCCAACTCCCATTCTCATAAATAGTTAAAATCATATCTGGCTGATGAAGCCTGTCTACTAGTCTTTCTGAAACACAGATACAGCACCTGTTCTCTTGCAATCTGCAGCATAGAGGCAGCTTCTAAAACAAATATGTGTCCCGCTGGAGGATGTATACTGGCCATTTTTGAGTCAGCAAGCCAATACAACCACCAAGGACATAAATACACTATGTGACAGCATAATTAATCTGCTGTTACACAATCAATGTGGAATAATAATGTTTCTTGGGAAATAGAACATAGTAGAATGAGCCTGAGTTTTCCCTGAGCACAGATGTTGAGCCTTCATCCGATGAATCCTCCCTGGAGGGGACTATAACAAATACATGGAGCCTCTCAAGGACAGCGAGGATTGTAAATTGTAGGCTATAAAAGTAATAATATAAATATTGTGCCAACATATATAATTTATTTGTTGGACTCATAAGTGAGAAATAGGGGTTAGCTGGCAGGTCTAATTTGAACTAGTGTTGGCAAATCCATCCTGCATACTAAATCACGGCTTTCTGTATTTCATTTGGCTTCATAACACATAATAAAGCTCAAACAAAGAGTCTCCTCTGAGCAGATGGAGTTATGGACCCAGACTTCTGTAACATGGCATTACAGTCTTAGTGGTTTTTGTTTATAGTTCACACGATTCCTTAGTTTTCAATGGGTAAATCGAAGCACATAGAACACTGGGGGAAATCATAAAATCAAAAGACATTTGAAAACAGGCAGATACTACAGTCTGTTTATTTTTTCTGAAACTTCCTGGGAAACCACAATCATCAAGTGAAGAAAGGCTTCTCCATTAATCAGGTTTCCGTGACTATCGAAATACCAGAGACAAATCAACTTATTTATAAGGGACAAATGGATCATGTCCACTCACAATATTTGAAGTTTGGGCTGTCATTGGGTGATCTCTTTATTTGGGGTTCATGGTGAACCAGCATATCATGGACAGAACAAAGCAAAAAGAATTCATCTCATGGCTAGAAGAGAACAAGAACTTGTAAGTATCCTAGGTATTATACAGTTTCCCCAACCAAAATGGCAAGCTTGTCACAACATCTTGAGTAAATTAATGTAAATATGCCATAAGTTCTAACTGCATTCTGCTTACTTTCTTAAATTTGGTGTTGTTTAAAAGCTTATATGCCCTGATGATATTATGAATAAAGCATATAAAGACAGGCAGCACATCTACCTGACAATGCCATATAAGCATAGTTGGAAATATTTGATGACTATCTTTCTAAAATATAAGATTTCACAAAATGCAACATAGCAACCACAATTAAAAAAAAACAAAGAAATAATGTTATGGCACGTGCTTGGAGAATTTATAAGATTTGGTGAATGTGTGTGTTTATGTGTGTGTGCACGCACATGTGCTCATGTGCACACACATAATAATAATGGTCAAATAAAGACGACATCAATTCGAGAGTGGGGGCAGGGTGGACATGAAAGGGGTTTCAGCAATAGTACCTGGGAGAAACTGAAGGGAAGAAAAGGAAAAAAAAAAGTGATACAATTTTATTTTTATTTTCACTAAAACATATTTAAAAATATTTGGTATGTACTCAAAGCAAATATAGGTTATTGAACAGAGAAGGGATGGGTGTAAATGAAGCAATAATAAATAAAAATAAATGATCACTGTTAAGCAACAAAAGCTTTCTGAAATATGATTCTTAAAATGTTTAGTTCTAGGTTAGGATTTTTTTTTATTTACCTAGCATGTGTAGACTCCAGATTTCTTCCCAGAAAAGAAATATATGTATTAAGTTTAGGGGAAGAAATTCAGTAAACTAACATTACAGAGATAGTCAAAAGTAAAGATTCTCACCCTTTGTACTATGAATAACAAACTCCAAAATGCTTTAGTCCAAAGTGGCTTAGTTCCTTATCTATCATTTAGAAAACTTATTGATGGTGTCTAAATTCTAGAGATAAAGCTCACACTAGGTGACCCAGCCACTTTGTATGATAAGCTAATGAAAGACCTTTAAAAATGCCACTGTAGAGGAGACAGATTAGAGTGTAAATGCTCAATGAAAAAGCAGGAACCCACATGGAGACAATATCACTAGCCGATTCTTTGGGTGCAAACACCTCAGCAAACCTTGGGGACCCACTGAAAGTTAAACAAATGGTTCTGTATGTATGTTGGGGAGGAGCGGCTACACATCTGTCAAGTCTGGCTTGAAGATGATCCATGGTTTCTCTTATTCTATAGCCAACATAAGTGCCTGAAGCTTGGCATGTTTCTCAACTTTCTTAGTTATTTCTCGGTTGCCATGATAAATCACGCTGACCAACAGCAACTTATTGGAGGGGGTTTGTTAGTATTGGTACTAATATTATTTACTTACACTTCCAGGTTATAATCATCATTGAAGGAAATCAGGGCACGAACTCAAACATGGAGGCAGGAACCATGGCTGAGTACTGCTGCTAGTTGTCTCTCTGGCTCACTCTGTGTTCGTTTGTAGCCCAGGACAGCCTTGTCTAGAATCATAGCCCTTAAAGTGGAATGGGCTCTCCCACATTAATGGTAGTGACCAAGAAAGATGCCCGCAAGCCTATGTGGCCTGGGTAATAAATACCTCAACCGTAGTTTCTTCTTCACATGTAATGTCAAGTTGACAATTAAGTTTTATCAGGACAATTCAGTTTTATCAGGCTAGCTCAACTATCACATTAGAATAAAATAGGTTTGCTAAATGGCTGAATCTTGTCCAAGTTGAGCATCTCAAATTTCTCTTATAGACATAGCATGCCAGCTGTCTTTCAATAATTAAACATCAGCTTTCTATTTGAGAAAAAAAATTAATGTGCTAACGTAGTTCCATATATACCATTGTACTCACAAACCAGCCCAATAAACATAGTACCTTCTTCTTTCTTTACTGAAAAAGCAATCCCTTAAACATTTGATAAACACAATATAAACACACACGTACACACGCATGCACACACACACAATTTGTGAAAATCTTCTTTCACAAATGACTGTAATTTCAACTTTAGAACATATGTTTTGTGAATCTTTGTTTCCAGAGCCGTACAGCCTCTGAGCAAATAAACTGGCTGGCAAATTAATAAAAGAATTTTAGAGAAGGTTACAAAAGTTTAAACATCGGTTTGTCTGTGTTTATCCAACTCTGCAATCTCTCTTGTGGATATATTAGATTTATTTGCATTTTTTAAATCTCATTACAAGTTTTTGAAAACAGGAAATTGCTTCTGCTACGAGAGATCAATGTGCTCTTGACTCTAGCGTTCAACAATGGCTTATCTATGCCGAGTGACAATGGAGATGGGGGGGGCGGTGTAGTAGAATGATTTTGGTTCCCTAACAGGCTTTGCACAAAAGAAAGTTACTCAGCAGTAAAGAGCAAAGTAATTATGCATTTTTAAAGTTAATGGTGCTCATCTAGTTCCCCAAAGAGGCATAACCCTCAGGTTCACGCCTACTTTGATTAAAGAAGGGAAAGGATTGATGAGATCTGACAAGATCAAAATTAATATATTTAACTTAGTGAAAATTATCCTATACCTCTTAATCAGAAATACTAAAAGAAATAAAGCCAAAACTTCTTAAAACTTTTAATCAAAATATAAACTAAATCCTGTGAAACTGAAAATGATTCCAGAAACTCAAGCCAAGAATACACCAGTTCATGTCTTCTTAGTTGGGAGTAGCATGCAATGAAATGGGTAATCATCCTTCTCATTGAGTAACAGATCCACGATGTGAACAAACTCCATTAGTTCATTTCTGTCTCTATCTTGTTGCCCTGGTTGGAATCCATACTTCATCCTCTCCTTCTCCTTTTTTTTTTTTTTATCTATTTTATCTGTTTCTAGGATTCAGTTCTAAAAGTCAAAATTCTCTTTAAGGTGGCTGCCACATTTTTCCCAAGAAACCCACAGGTAGTCTGAATGTTATATGTTTAAGTTCTAACAAAACATGTGCCTGCCTTCTTGTATTTCTAGCTTGATGAGCATCAGATCTTTTAATAAAGTACAATTACATGGGAATCTCTTGTCTAATATGCACCTAAGAAGTAAAAACCTCAATAATTTTTAATATAGTACACATGTTGCAGGGAGCCCCCCTTCTCCCATGGTGACGAGCAGACACCACCCTGAGTACCACCTGTGCTTCCAGGACTATTCAGTTAAGACACAAAATCTCCAAAGGTTCAATTATTTCTCACTGCTATGATTATTCCACCCTCCTGCCAAAGTTGTCTGGAAAAATCCCTTGTTTTGCATTAAGTTATTCAATCTCTATGCTCCTTCAGTGACTCTTTTCATCCTCAAAATAAGATAACATCCAACAGAATGATCGTGGTGTGTTTTGGTGAATCGAATCATATTTGAAGCTGCCACTCTCCCAGAATTCCCCTTCAGCATGACTTCTCTGCTTGTAAAAAGACATGTTAAATACACTTGTTATAATTGCATTCTAATACTTTAAGGTACTCACCATGCCCTTGATATAGAAGCAAATCTAAATATTTTCAGTTTTCTTGTACCTTATAAAACAAAGCACTAAGATCTACTCATCAAGGCAAATGATGTCTGACCCATAGGACAGGTGAGCCACTCATAAACCAAAGCAGCAATATGAAACCAATAGTGAGAAACTCACTTAACAATTTGATATTAGCTCAGAATAGAACCTTGCTCTGAATTCCATCTTCATCATCTTACATACACATGTATCCACATACTAATTATTCATAAATTCCCAAATCTCACTTTTAAACTTCCTATTCAGAGAATAATGAAAAAATGACTTGAACACAATGTTTATCTAAAACCAATAAGAAGGGTAAAATGGGAAATTAAACAAAATTTAATGATGCACATATATCTTACTCTCAATTTTTTCTGAAATTAATATTTTCTCAAATTCCTGATCTGTTCTTGAAAGTCTTAATTCTCTTGTTCTGTGATATAAACCACAGAAGAAGCAAGATGTGACTGCCTCGCTGAATAAGGTACCGAGCCACATGGCTAACATAGACAAAAATAATGGGCTAATATAAGTTGTAAGAGTTAAGAAGCCTGAGATACTAAGCCAATCAGTTTATAACTAATGTAGACCTCTGTGTGAATTCTTTGGGACTTAACAATTGCGGGAACCAGGAAGGATAGAATCCCCACAACATAACATGGAAGAGCAAAGAAAATTCAGAATGTTATAAAAGGCAAAGAGAACAAAGCCACAAGCATATGGAGGAAATAAAGGAGACAAAATAACACTGTGGACAACCACTAGAAAATCCAGGCAATCAAAATCTTAATGAAACCAAATGGCTCATTGAAAGAGCAACAAAATGAGCAAATAACTGAACTGACAAAAAGATGATAAGGTTGCATTAGAGAAAGAAACTGAGACAAAGTGATATCTTAGAGATACTTAAGAGTTAACTAGGGAGTAACTACACAATTTTTTTGTCAATGAAGTCAATAGCTTCAGACTGAAAATGATATGTTCTTTCCAAATATATATTTCAATCAAGTAATTCCATTCAGGATTTAAAAAATTTTTTCCACAAATATGGTAATAATTTTGTTTAGTCACAGATTCTCTTCTTTCTACTCTACATAGCTGGAAAAATATTGGAATCTCAAAAAATAATCATAATGCATTGCTCTTTTCATACTATCAAGGAAACGCAGTCACCTTGGGTGACTGAGGAATTCTATCAACTAAGGAATGGATAATGAAAATACATACACCAAGATTTTATTTAGCCACAAATTACAAGATTTGAAGTAAAACAAATGGCACTGAAAAATGTTATAGTAAGAGATAACGCAGGATCAGGATAGCAAATAAAGCATGTTCTCTGTTATATGTGGCTATATGTGGATTATAGCATGGAATTGATTAGGGTGAACATTCAACTGGGTAAAGATCAGGAAACTAAAGAGTCGAGTGTGAGCTGCTTTAGGGAACAGGAATGAGGAAGACAGAAGGAAAAAGTAGGAGGGATGATCATGAGTGTGAAAGAATGTAGCAGAAAACACATGGACAAGTGATAAACTCATGACAATCAGCCAAAAGTATGTAAACTAATTTCAATAATAAAGATAAGACACTCAAAAATTTTACAGCGGAAAATCACAACTAGACACGTTGAAAATATGAATGCACCGTGGGAATCCTAGCCCCAATATATGTATCTCCATTATAGCTCCTTTGGCTCCAGCTCCGGAAACATCACGAGAGATTGTATAAGCTGGGACACCAGGAAGTCTGCCCTGAAAGTCTTTCCTAGAACTGGCTGTACAAATAAGACTGGAAGAAAAGCAATATCAATGGACATATTACTGTGAGAGGAGAAAAATTAATCAGGGTCTCAACCGAAAGCAAAGAAGTATATGCAACTAACAAATGACTGAGGAGACAAGAGAGAATTCTCCCTTCCCAGGGAAGAGTCCTTTGTGTCCTAGGGCAGAGTAGTCAATCCTGAAACCTTATACTCACAATCAACAAAATCCAACTCAGTAGTTTGCCCTTAAGAATTTGTGCATCCACCATGCTTAAGTGTGAGTATTTGTGTTTGTAAGAACAATAACTGAAGAAAAAGAGACTATGGATTTGCGAGTGAGAGGAGAACACTGGCGAGGTTAGTTACAAGTGGGGGGTATCTAGGAGTCAGTGTGAGGAAATAGAAATGTGATATAATTCCATTTCAATTAAACATGTGTTTTAAAAAATTGAATTTGTTTTTAACTTCATGATAAAATATAGGGTCAACATGTCAGAGTAATGTAGAGGGCATTATTGCTCTAAAAAGCAAGTGAAACATATTGTAAGAAAGAAAAACTATTTAAGGTAGCAGGAGCAAACTAAATATATACGCACATACACATGCATGCACGCACTCGTGTGTGCACACATACACTCACACACTGACTGTTTCCACCTTCACTTAGCACAAAACTGAAAACATATTGAAAGAAACTTAGAAGAAAATAAAAGAACAAACCAGTAGCATATACAGGCACATCAAAAGCATGTGTTAACTAACAGAAGCCAAGAACAAAAGATTGCATATGTGTGATGCTATTTATATATGTCATCTTAAGAGCTGTAAACTTCTAGCAGTTAGGGAAATGATTGCTAGGGAGAGGGAATGAGAATAAAACACTACTGTTAAAAGTCATGTAAGACACCAGAGCAGACTGAGTTCCTGCTATAGCACCAACAGACACCCAAGCGAAAACGGGGAGTCTTGTGTTAAGTCTACATAGTCACAATGAAAATTCATGTAAAAAAAAAATCAATGCCTACCTAAAGACTTTTTCTGAAATCAAAAGATCTCCATCTATCTGAATCAATATGATGAGAAAGTATACTCCACTTCAATCTTTAGTGAAAAAAAATAGCTATCAGTGTAACCTGGCATTAATCAATCAACTCTGCCTCTACTCTTTTGTTTCCGCATTCCCACCCAATACTTTATAAAACTCGCTGTGTGTCATTGATGACAGGGAAATCTCACTTGATTTGAAGTAGGGAGTTGTCTCAGTTTTTGAACCAAAGTCAATGAAGTGGCCAGGATATAATTCAGCAGGTAGAGGTGCTTCCAACAGAAGCCTGAAAGCTGAGTTCAATCCTGAAATTCCCACAAGGCAGCAGAAGAGAATGGACACCTGACATTTGTCTTCTGACCTCCACAAGCATACTACGTCATGTACGTCATGTACACACACACACACACACGAATTAATAAATAAATAAGAACAGTTAGGTTTATAAATAATTTTGTAATGATTTTGCCTTTATTTCAACAAGACTATGAAAGACCACAAGGATATGTTTATGATAATGAAAATGTGCCATGCATGCCATAACTTTGGTCAGTGTTATAGCACCATAGATACATTTGTTAAAATATATGAAATTGTACACGTAAGCCTTGTAAATCAATATGTAAATCGTGTATCAAAATGATACTTTAAGGGTTAGACATTTCCTAAGGGAACTGGCTGGATTTATTTACTACATGACCAGTGATATGGAGCAATGCCCACATAACACTGAAGGAAGTGCCCAACACAGATTTGCTTTACTTGTATCATGCAATTTGGATCTAAAATATTGTAGATGTATTATAGGTGAAAAACAGTTCTATCAGCCATTATGTTAGTGAAGGCATTCTTACAGTTACTACAAAAGTTTATTTAAGGGATAGTGATCAAGAAACTAATTCTAGATGCTGATGTTCAGGAAATTTGGCTGACAGAATCTATTAAATGTGGTATGGCTCTACTATCTTTTGTCATGGGAGCTTCTACTGGCAGATACGTCTGCAAGACATTCTCTTACAGGGTTTGTGCCTGTGGTGTGAAAAGGGAACTCCTGGAATAGAGTCTGTTTCATATTGCTTCTGTTGAGGTCATCTGTATTCCCAAGACTGTGGTGAAATATTTTATTGGTTGCTATAGTGAAGTGCAATAGATCCCAACTTATCTTCCTTCTGACCTTAAGTATAAATGAAAAACAATAAATTTACTTCAAGGTTTCACAGAGAATAGGCAAGGTCAACTGGAATAGAGGTTTAAAGCCTTTTCTGATTCCCATTCAGACTCAGCCTGTTGTGGGAACTCCTTTTTCTCTACATCAACAGCCAAAATAAGAAAGGAAAGGAGTTAACATCTCCCTTCCTTCCTGCTTTTAAATTATGCTTATTAGTGGTGGCCATCTGTATTGTTTATCATGTTTTCTTTGGGGCTTGAAGTATAAAAAGAAAAGGGACAACACTGAGAATAGACATTCATTCCTTACCACGAAAGCTGTGAATCTAAACAAGGGGAAATTCACTTACAATACCCCAACTAGCCCTTTACTGAGCCGTTTCAGCCTGTCTTCCTACAGGTGTCACATGAAAGGAAAATGCTTGCAACCTAAGGTTATTGTTTAAAGGGACAGTACTAAGTGTTAATTCCTAAGTTCTTAAAATTACAAATGGAAGATTTTGAGCTTATAATAAAGCCTGTGTCAACAAAGATCAAATAAAAGGCACAGAAACAGAGCTATAGGATTAAACCGGAGTGCAGAACAATACACATATACCAAAGCCTTGGCTCCTAAGCACTGCCAGGCAGTAAACTATCATGTCTGTTTACATACAAAACTTGGGAACATCTCTCTAGTTTCCTCTCAGTGAAATCTGAACCCTCAAATAGCACGGTACGGTGTGGCATTTCATCAGTGCATAGGGACTGCTCGTGGGGATCTTTCTCAGAAAGCCTGGAAAGGTGACTGCTACAAATCCTCTTACTGCAGCTATGCACTCTACTTTAAAAGCTTGGAGTGATGACACACAATTAGCAGGACTGTTAAAATAAAGCATCCTGAATTCCAATCGCTGTAATCAGCAAAGCAAATCTGAGGCAGCCAAGCAAAACAGCAAAATCATTTCTCCACCTGTCATCACCGGTTCTGGCCCACCCACCTCTCTAAAACACACAGCCCAGACTGAGCAGTTCAAGGGGCTGAAGTGTGGTCTAAACCATTCTGGAGTTGTGTGAGTTCAAAGCCATACTGACATAGGTCTATTTTTTAGCTGAAAAGAAACACAAATAATGGTAGTAACAGTAAACTTCTTTCTTTGTCTGTTATTTACTTCCAAGCTTTCTTATTTAATTAGCTTAATATTTGTGTCTCAAGGTAACTAAGTCTTTCAAATATTCTTTTTAGAATGACAAAAAAGTCACAAATTTTGTCAGTTTGTGTACTTTTTTCAGCCAGTTTTCTTGACAATTGACAACAGATTGCTTTATTTCCCACTATTTTCAGTTTATTTTCTTCTTTTGTGTGTGTGTTTGTATGTGTGTATGTGTGTTACCTCTGGCATAATAATGTAGCCTCCATAATTTGCTTTAAAAATGGGCTTTTTAAATTTTTGATGCCATTACAAATTTAAATGTGTCATTTTATTTCATGTATTTAATACCATGCTAATATATTAACATAACTCTTACTTTGATTTTTTTGCATTTTTATTAAAAAAAGTTTTATAGATCTTCCAGAAATCTTGAAGTAAATACAAATTATTAAATGTGTAAAATGGTGATAAATATCTGTCCTTCTGTCTCTTCATTTCACTGTTTCTTCCTCCTACGTAGTGTATAATAATAGTGACCTTTCTCCTAGCTGTGGCTTCTATAGTTTTCTCTTCTGTACTTGTCTACCACGTACATAAATCTTGAAAGACTCTGCAATGTTATTATGAGCAATGCTTTATAGTTAAAGGGTAATGAATCCTGGTTTTAGATTTCCAAAATTTCTTCCCCACATCTATACCTGTTGTGCATAGCATACTAAGCTTGAATTAGATCTTTATTTAAAGGAGGACATTTGCAGGGGAAACTGACCAACTGAAGCATAACCACAGCCTCTTGTTCTCATCACACATGAAGTCAAATCTCCACAATACTCTCACTTGCTCCGATGCTTCTACTCATTAAAGTCCAAGTTTCAATTTCTACACAGGTAAAGAGTCATGTGGTACACACAACAGAGGATAGTCACCTACACATAGAAATGGTAATTCCTAATATACAGATACATCTATACACATTCATAAATAATATCATATGTTGTAGCAAAGAATGAAATCTACCTCTGGGTGGAAACATGCCACTGTCTCCTCCTTAAAGAGTTAATCTAGTTGTGTTAGTCAATGATCTGATAGATAACCCTTCAAAGAGGTGGTGCCATCATAAGCCAATAAAAATATATGGGAGGAATAATTATCCCTATACTAAGGTAATACACATTTTCTTCCCAGAGTTCTCTTTGCCTAGTTTAATTTCTTATAGGGCTATGGTCATGCAGAATTGACATATTTTTATAAAATGAGTCACAAATTACCTTTTCCTTCTTATCCCTGACTTAGGCATACTTTCCCTAACACTCTGGGGCTCTGGAGCTCTATTCTTTCTCTAAAACTTCACTCAATGCCTGTGACTTCTGATTCACTACGGGGCAGATATTCATGCTGGTTTTTCTTTTCCCTATCTTCTTCCTATGAGTGGCTGCCAAAATTTCCAGTTTTACAGTCCTGAGATTATTTCCATTAATTTTTTTAAAATTGTTTTTATTGAGTTTTTTTTTTTTTTCGAGACAGGGTTTCTCTGTGGTTTTGGAGCCTGTCCTGGAACTAGCTCTTGTAGACCAGGCTGGTCTCGAACTCACAGAGATCCGCCTGCCTCTGCCTCCCGAGTGTTGGGATTAAAGGCGTGAGCCACCACCGCCCGGTGTTTTTATTGAGTTATATAATTTTTTCCACTCCCTGCCCTTCCTCCCTCTTGCCTTCTACCTTCTCCAATGACCACCACAGTCCCAATTTATTCAGGAGATCTTGTCTTTATCTCCTTTTTATGTAGATCTAAGTATGTTTCTCTTAGGCTCCTCTTTGTTGTTCAGATTTGCTGGGGTTGTAGACTGTAGGATGATTTTTCTTTGCTTTATGTTCAAAAGACACTTATGACTGAATACATATTAGAACTGTCTTTCTGGGTCTGGGTTACCTCACTCAATATGCTTTTTTCTAGATCCGTCCATTTGCCTACAAGTTTCAAGTTGTCTGTGTTTTTTTTTTTTTTTTCCACTGTGTAGTATTCTATTGTGTAAACGTATCACATTTTCTTTATCCTTTCTTCGGTTGAGGGGTATCTAGGAATTTCCAGCTTCTGGCAATTGCAAATAATGCTTCAAAACATCATTAAACCAGCATCTTTCCAGTGGCTGATTATGTAACTGTAAACTCAGGAATTTCCAGGCATCATTAACGGGCTCCCAACAATAGTTCGTTGCTTCAGAGTTCTTTATCTTTCCAGCTTCCTTCTTATTATTTTTTTTAGAATGTTAAAACTGATGGGTCAAAGTTACCTCCTGCATACTTCCTTTCAGTTTGGGTTCTATGAAAACATTGGACTCTGTCCATCAAACAAAATTGGATAAGAGAAAAATTCAGAAATGAATTTTGGAGAAGGAAGGTGGAAGTTTTACTAGTACTAAGTGGGGCAGAGATGGAGACTCTGTGACCAACTCTGAGAGTGCTGGCCTCTCGATTTGATAGTACCTTTAAAGTCAAGGCATAGACAGAAATTTACTTGGTAGGATAGTTCTGAAATGCAACTTTGAAACCACTCTTGGAAGCTGAGACTAGCTTCTATCTTTTCATCTCCCCAGTAATTCACAAATTACTTAATAGATGTAATAAATCTCCTTCTTATGAAACTAACTAAGAGGATTGTTTTCTAACATCCTTTGGGAAAAATTGATCTGTAGTGAGAGAGAATAGAGATAAAAAGCTGAAAGAAAACCAATGCCTTCCTCTTTTCCTAGATCCAGAGGGACCTATGCCAAGCAGTTTCCTTGTTTGGTTGGTTGTTTTTAATTTCTTCATAAACTATGCCAGCCAACCAACTTTATTTGCCACTTTTAAATTAGTTTTGGTTTGGTTTCTATCAAGTTCACTAATAATAATAAATCATTATAACATTATTTATATGTATATATTTATCAATGAACATTTTAAATACTTGCTTTAAATTTTTGTTGCTGTTGTTTTTTTGTTTGTTTGTTTGTTTTTTGAGACAGGGTTTCTCTGTAGTTTTGGAGCTATCCTGGAACTCTTGTAGACCCTGATCTAGAACTCAAAGAGATCTGCCTGCCTGTGCCTCTACCTCCTGAGTGCTGGGATTAAAGGTGTGTACTAATACCACCCACCTAAAACTTTATCTATTAAAGAGAATGCCATTTTAGAAAATTTAGTTCTATTTAGCTATACCCAAAGATTGCCATGCTAAGCACATTGACTACCTCCTTAGGAGAAAGGGCAACAATGAAAAGTTTAAGCATATTTCTCAAAGGGCACAGAGGTTTCCTTTCATTGATGATGAACATTAGTCACCAAAAAACAATCACAGGCTCTGAAGGACTTCAAAAAATACTGAATATTGGAAGATTCAGCTACTGATCAAGTACTGACCTGTGAGCAAGTCTCCTTCCTCCTGAGTCCTACTTCCTTTAGAGATTCGAAGAGGTTCCTACAACAGCAGCATCTAGGGAATAAAAATGAGTTAACATGTACAGGAATGTAGAGAGACACTCTAAAACATCCATCTCATTTGTACAGTTTGGCGTTGACATGGGGAAAAAGCAGCTTAATCAAAAAGTACACAAATAAGCAAATAATTTAGAAAAATCAAATTGCTTTAGTAGCCTGAGTCACTTCTACTGGCACGGCAAGGAAGGCATTGATGGATTACTTGCATCAAATTCTGTGGATATATGTATCAGTGCATGTTTCTTTCTTTTGGTGTACCTGAGTTTGTATGTGCATGTATTTATATTTATTTGTTTGTGTGTGTGCATATCTGTACATTTATGTATGGTCAATTTTACTATGGTCATAGAACTTAATCTTAAAATGCACATCAAATTGAGAAAGCTTTCTGCAGCTTAAATTTAGCTCTGGAAAAATCAATGGAAAAGAAATGATTGTTTATCTTCTCCAGCATATAACCACAGCATCCATAATCTCATACAGCAAAAGATGATTCTTCGCAGTTGGAGAGTCTCTGTGTAGAGCAAATCAAATTTATCATGTCCATTTTGTATTTTGTGTCTTGCTCTGTTACTGATGTGTTGGTTTTGAGATCTCAGTGACCTACATCTAAACCATGAATTTTCAAGAAAGAAGTATGACTCATCGTTCCATACTGTATTTTGTACGTTTATTTCTTCTTCTTCTGAAAAAAAAATATTTGTAAAGACTTTTTGATGTGCATGACATCATCAAAAATGTTTAGTGATTTTTGAGTTAGGATCTATCTTACTGTTAAACAGTGGGATACCAATTTGAGAAATGTGGAAATAGGATACCTCATTTTAAAATCTCTTTCTCTTTATATAAGAAAATTCATACAGTCCATATTCAATTATTGACAGTTTTTAGTCTATAGAAAACATTTTATGAAATAATTATTTTTTAATTAAAGATAAATGAAAAATAAGACACTTAGCCATTAACAGATTTCTGCTACTATTTATTTGTTTATTTATTTATTTATTCACTTATTTATCCTTCGCCTTTCTGTTGCTGTGATAAGGCAGGGACTAAACCCTCTTAGGGGAGAAAAGGGTTTGTTTGACTTAGAACTTACACTTCCTAATCAAGAGAATGGACTCCATTGGAAGTTCAAGGACTTGTAAAGAAAAATCAAAGGACGGTCAAGCTGTAAAACCTTAGCAGCTGCCCAGAGAAGAATGGAGGTGAGAAGAACAAGTCTATGCCATGTGAGGATAGCATGGGGACAGATGCCTAGCAATCAGGTCATCACATGGTAGGAATGGGGGAGTTACAGAAAGGGAGGGGAAGCACAAAATGTTGGGGGATGGAGGTGGGGATGAGAGGCAGAGCATGTGTAAAGGAGAGTAAGCTTAGAAAAGAAGTAGTAAGAAGAAAAGCAGGCATGCTTTTCTGACCTCAGAAAGTAGGCAGATTTACCATCATTGTGGTCCGTAAGGTTCTGGATAAGGATGGGGATTCTGGGGAAGAAAACTCCAGCACAATAAAGAATGGATTATTCAGTCTTTCTCTAGCATAGCTTAAGGTGAGCCCAGCCTCCCCAGGGGGGTCCCTCAGTCAGAGTATTCAAACCACCTGATTAGAAGAACTCTGGGTCTCCACCCTGGCAAGAAATGCCATTTTCTTGGTCAGGAGATTTCCCTGCTCTAACAGTCTGAGCCCAAAAATGCAAAGAGAGGAACGTGGAGGTAACGCAGACCCACCTGGAGGGTCTACCATTGTGTGCTGTATCTGGTTGAGTTGGTGGCCAAATGGGTGCCATGGGAATCCCCAAACTATCCAGGCTGTTACCAAAACTATAGGTTGCTCTCTATATTGATAAAGACAATATGTACACAACTCATTGAACACGGTGAAATCAAACTGGTGCCTACTAGACCCCTAAACCCCACAGGCTAACTTCTTTGCTACAGGAAGCTTCTCTGCAAAGAAAAGGGTCTCTACCAAGGAAAGACATAAATGCCACCCAGGTACAAACTCTTTAATCTACATAAGTGTCCTCCCAGCAAGATATGCTAGGGCAATGGTGGAACAAATCTTGGTGAGTAACTAATCAATACCAGATTTGAGTTAACAGCCAACTCCATGATCTGGAACCCATACCTGACACCGCTTGGGTAACTAAAAGCCTGAGAGTAGATAGCCCAGAGTCCTAGAGGAAAACCAAACACTTCTGTTCTACTCAAAGAACTTAGAAAAAAATTGATTCCTGATGATATTCTGTATACTTGTTGAAAAGTGCCTCAGTCAGCCATCATCAGAAACTTTCCTCCTGCAGCATATGGGAGAAATACAGATACCCACATTCATATGCAAAGAGGGAGAGACCTTGAGACTTTAGCTATAAGCAAGATGTTTCTTGATCAGATCCCTCCCATCAGGGCTCAGGGACCCTGTAGAAGCTGAGGCAGGAATGTATAAGGATGTAAATGCCTGAGGTCATTTCTGGGTCAAAATTACCTGATATGGTTGGTGAAAAATTAAACCAGACTTGGGTAGGAGGAGCCAGAACAAGACTGAGGCTATGGCATTTATCTTACGGGGAGAAGTCAGAACTTTTATACCTTTATCAGAAACAGATTATATTGACAATTGCCAGTATCCATACGGTTGTAGTTGCCAGGATACAATGATGTTTGCAAACTTTACAGGATACACAAGATGAATGTCTAAGACCAATTGTACTGTCAATTTTCCATGCTTTCTTGACTACTATGTTAACATACAAAGAAACACAAAGTGGCCTGAACACTTCACTGCCTGAGGAAGTGTCCTGGTTTCTCAGGAACTAAAAGACATACAATGCCCCAGGAGCCATGAACTCCAAACTGAAAAACCTATGATGCAGGCCTTTCAAGGCAAGAGGGATGGGGGATACCCAGGAAACAAGATCCTCTCAATCAGCAGGATCAGTGAACAAAGGTACTCACAGAAACTGAGGCAGCAAGCACAGGGACTGCATGCACATACACCAGATGGGGTCCTTGTGCAGAAAGAAGGCTCCCATCCACAAACCAGAAGATATCTCCGACTGATAACCACTTGCAAATAAAATTTAGTTCTCTTCGAGAGAGTCTCAAGGGGGAAAGAAGCTACTCTAGGGTAGGCTGCACGCCCTGCGGCAGTCGCCAGCAGAAAAAGAAGTCAAAGTTATCACTGCCGATTCTTTGTCTCATAATGCTGCGTCAGGTCTTTCGTTTATCCACTTGCTTGTTTAAGTTCATATTAATTTTAATTATAATTTCATTTATTTAAATATCTTTTTTCCCTAACTATCCTACAGGTCTATTGGATATAGATTATGGCTTCAGTTTAGTGTTTTTATGGGATTGCTGAAGTAGATAGAATAAGTGGGTCTCGGTGTCTATGTGCTTTTTGTACCTTTTCTTGGGCTCTTTTGCTTCTGTTTATTTTGTTCATTCTGGTGTATTATTTTGTTTTTATCCAATTATATTATATTTTATTTTCATCCTTTATGTACTGTTTTGTTTTGTAGTGAGAGAAAGAAAGGGGGTGGACCTGGATGGGAAGGGAAATGATAGAGGGAATAGAAACTTGTAATCAGGAAACATTACATGGGAAGAATATATTTTAAATAAAAGAAAAAAAAACACAAATAATAAAGGAAGATCAATTCAAGGCATAGCCCAGTAAAAACAGAATGTAAAGCAAAGATCAGTCATCTAGACACGATGGCTTTCTCCCCTTTCACAGCACGTATTAGTCAGTTCTTTACCTCCCATTTACAGTGTCAATCATCTACGACAGTCTGTGTTGTCAGAGTAGAACTCAACAAACTTATTTAAAGTTATTGCAAACTCCCTGAAATCATTTAAAGTTAAACAAATAGATGTTACTAGCCTATAGATTTTGCTTAAGTGAGCAATAGCTTTTCCTTTCTTTGTGTGGATAGCATCCTATTTCTGTTTACTGTTCAAAGTTTGTGTAAGATACTTCATAGCAGAATATAGCTGATGGCGCATATTTCCGCAATTGTATTTCTGACTACTAATGTCCCTAATGAGGCTTGTTTGATAACATAAAAGACATTGCCTAGGAAAACCAAGATGTCAAAATGCTGCTTGGGCAGCACACAACAGTAGACAGCTACAGCATGTAATCAAGGCAGGAGACTAGGGCCTCGTTAAAGTCTCTTCTCCCTTTCTCTTCCTGAGTCACTTGATTTCATTTGCATAACTAGCTCTTGATGAAGTGAATTCTGAGTTTTCAAGATATTATCATCGCAGCATTGATCAGTCTGTGTAAATCAGAACCCAGCAATTAAAATGCATGGGGCGAGGTAGATGCAGATGTTAAAAATTGCAGCCTCCCTCACTCAATATCATTTTCAAAGTCCAGGGTTAGCAGCTGAAAGGACAGGTGACAGATGAGCGTGAAGAGCTGAGTCACACCATGATGCTGAAGTTCCAAGATGACGATGACATCTTACTTCTCTGGGAACCTTTTATTTGCTTCGATAAAAAAATGAACTCACCACACCTAATAGTGTTTTCCTCATGTTGACTTTCAGTGATATTTACCATAGCTATCTATTTTCAGAGAGCGTAATAATGCAAAGAAGAAAGTACAGGCATGGCTGCTCGGGCAGTGTTAAGAATTTCAGGATAGAAAAACAGAGTAGTAAGAAAGAAGAAGGATCTTTATGGGTAGGTTGCCTGTAGCTATGCAACAGTGTGTGCTGACCAAACCCTAGTTGTAAAAATGTGTTGTATGCTATGGGATGGTCCATTTCAGGATTTGGCTGTTGATACTATTGCTTTGGTAAATGTTGGCCGACTTTTTAAAGATCCTTTGCTTTTTCCTTTCACTAACAGTCATTTTATATGTGAAATAATTTTATTTTTTCTTCAAAGGAAGATTTAAACAGCAAAGATGCTAACTAACAAATTGTGCATATAATATTTATTCATAGTTCTTGACAACTTTTGTTTACTTTTGTTTATAAAACCATCACTTTCCATTTACCATATACCTACTAGGATACCCACTTGCCACAATATTGTTGTTGTTAATATGTCAGATTTTTACATATTTTATTCAGAAAAATAAGTATTGAATTTACTAAATGACTAAAGAAAAAACATCTCATACATATCTTATGTGGGTGACTTGAAGAAACATGTGCATTTAATTACAGACAAAATGCCACACTCTTTTACAGTTTCAACTAATATTTTTTAAGCATGTTTTATCTACAAAAGAAGCTAGACATTCAGCAACAAAGAAGCAGGGATGACCATTGCCTTTGGGATGCCTTTGCTTGTAAGAGAAATGAACATATCTGTTAAGAAAATCCTGGGGCAGAAGCAAAAAAAAAAAAAATGGTGGTACAAATTGTCTGGGAAGCTAGAGAAGTCTTGATTGCACAAGTAATGCTCTCCTGTCACAATGGACTAGGTATGAAAACTAAGAGAAGAGCTAGAAGGCACTCAGTTGAGGCTTTTGGAAGTGTAGGAGAGCATGGACTTGCAGTAGGCAATGTCATCAGATGCCCAACAGCAAGTTTCATGCCTAACTTTGAGCATCCATGAAAGCATTGACTGGCAAGAAGATATAGGCAACTTACTCTCTTATAAGATTTTGGGATTAAAGTTTTTTTTCACTGTTCTATGTATGTGTGTTTTGCCTGCAGTATGCCAGGGTCTCCAGTGCATGTAGCAGCCAGAAAATGCCTTGGGTTCTCTGGAACTAGAAATACAGATTACTGTTATCATCCTTGTGGGTACTGAAAATAGAACCCATGTCCTCTGCAAGAGCAACAAGTGTCTTTAACTATTGAACAAGCTCTCTAACCACTCAAAATAATTTTGGATTTATAATAATTTTAAAATTCTAGGATGAGTATCTTCATGGTAACCACAACAGCTGTTAAAAACTGCATGTTTATTTGTTTCTTTGTTGATGTGCAATATTTCTCTTGATTTTAAAAATTAGTAGTGATAACTACAAAAGCAAAGAATCAATGCTTAAGTACTCTCTTTTATTAATTACCTCACCAAAATTATAGTGATTATTTATGACATTTATTTGCTATTAACTTTCTCCCACTGAAGACTTTATGGGTGTCTGAAGAGGTGATTCTTTTTATTTGTACTTTTCAATGATCTTACTAATGTTAGTTTTAGTTTTCTTGAAGAAGGAATTGCTCTTTTCATGCATTTGTTAAATATTAGACTTTCACTGACAGAGAGAGAACATATGCCACATTAAATTTAACTATGAAATAGTTTGCTTGTATTCAAGTGTATTCACTCTTGATATAAAATTGAAGATCTTCTTGTCATATCTGTCTTTTTTACCATGCATTTGAGTTTTGGAAGCATCATGTTTTGGATGAGAGTCACTTTTCTGTTGTCCACAACGACAGTGAACCTTTGAACCTCATTAAAAACCAACAGTGTTAAAAGAATCTACAAATTATTGCTATCATCATTGTAGAGCTACTGTGAATCTTGTGCACTAATTGCTCTGTCAGTTTGATCTTCACCTGGCTCCATGCCTCATGCCTCCTACTTTTTCCTGCCCTGTTGATTCATACTTCTTTCGAGACTTCAAGGTCAAATCTTCTAGGACTTAGTCCCTGGTCCATGCACTCTCTGGTCTCCTGGGTCCCAACACATTCATTGATGCCTGTGCTCCACTGATTCTGTACCTGTTAGAAATGCTTATCTCCCGTGAGCTCATGTCCAAATTCTTCTATTTTCTCATCCAAAATTCTAATATATGCATCAACTCAATATTATCCAAAATGAAATCTTGACCATTGTTTGATCACACAAACTGTTCACCATACCTTTCCCCATCACACAAAAGCCAACTTTGTCTTTTTCAATTACTGAATACAAAGACCCTAGCGTGATACTTGAAGTTTCTATTTCTTACACATCACATTCAATGTTAAGAAGCCTGCTTAGGTTTAATTGAAAATATACCCTGTAACCCAATGAAAAACTGGGAACAAAAGAACAGATATTTCACAGAAGTGAAACAACTCAATGGATAAAAAAGATGTTCAATTTCAAATATAAGAAGATAAATGAAAATTAAAACTACACTGATATACTATGCCTCATATATCACGTTGGCAAATGTTCAAAAGCTTGACAGCACAGTCTGTTGGCAAGGCTTTAGAAAAACCAGTATGTTTGCATATTTGACATTGGTATTGCAATATTATATAGCAAATGTGGAAAGAGACTTTACAATATTGATCAAATTCACTATGTGGATACATCTTTTCTTTGATATAAGAATATTACATTAAAAACCTTACATTTATATATATA
>NW_026067912.1:6974617-6979058 GCF_014885135.2 Alexandromys fortis | reverse complement strand
GTGTGTGTGTGTGTGTGTGTGTGAGAGAGAGAGAGAGAGAGAGAGAGAGAGAGAGAGAGACAGAGACAGAGACAGAGACAGAGAGACAGAGAGAGAGACAGAGAATCTGGATGCTTTGAATATACATGTGTGTGTATGTGTATTATCTTATCTTTCTGGTTGTGAGCCTAGCCTTTAAAGGCTGAGCCATCTTCCTAGCCTGTATGTATTCCCTTATAACAAATTTATTCAGTTATTTGAAGAAGACAAATATTGAGGACAAATCAAATGTCTATACATTATATATTGGTTGCTAAAATTACAGTATATCAACAAGAGGTATAATATAGCTATGAATGGGAATTATAACATATAATGCATGTATATTGCTTTAGTGCACATGTGTTAATATGCTGTGACTTAAAGCAAATAAACAAAGTAAATATATATATGTATATATAGATATATACATACACACATTATATTACTTTTGCTGTTGCTTCTTCACTTGTTTCTTTTTGAGACAGGGTCTCATTTTGTGAACTTGGGTGGCCTTGAACTTGCAGAGAACACTTGCTGCTATTTTTCAAGTGATGTAAATAAAGGTATATACCATCATGCCAGGGTATCATTTTATTTTTTGCAACAAAAAAAATAAATTGCAAAAGGAAGTACAGGGAACACGAGGAAGCTCATTTTAAAAAGGTGTCAGAAAACCAAGTTCCATAGGATCAATGAAGTCTGCTTTAAGGGCTAGATACAGTTCGGTACCCACAGCCACAGACTATTTATTTATATGCTGTATATGTATTGTCCGTGGCTACTTTATCATTATCACACCACACTGGACTGGTTGTCATAGAGACCATATGACTTCTGCAGGTTTAAGAAGTGAGTCTATGGACTTTTACAAACCCTAGGGCTCTTTAATCTGTACATAGAAGAATGTTTATAGTGGTGTGTATTCAATAGGAATCATAGCAAGGAAACTGTACAATACCTTCAGTGTCCTACACAATGCTTTTCAGCGCGATATCCCAACAACTACCTTAGTTAGTCAACCTTTCACATCTACAAGTGATTCATGTAAGTGAGGACTAAAACGCATCTTAGATTTTACTTATACTAAAGATTCAGAGGCATCCCTCTGACCGTTATATCTAAGCAATAAAGCATAATAGCAGAGTATATACCATTTTTATCATGTTAAAGATTCTAAAACTTAATCAGAGTGTATGCACAGTTTTAGGCAAACATTTTGCTACTTTAAGTGAGTGAATTAATCATCCGAAGGCTTTGGAATACAAGGGAGGTTGTGGTACCAACCTATCAAGGATGGTGAGGAATGAATGGACCTCTCCGCTCTATTTTTCTTTGTGCTCTGTCCACTACATGTACACGGGTATTCTTGGTCTTTCTCAAATATTTAGCTTCTGTCAACTCTTAGACTTTATATTTGCTGTTTTTTTTTTTTTTTTTTGCCAACCATGTGGGGGTTTTTTATTTGCATGTTTGTTTATTCTATTGAGTATCTAACCCAAGGCCTTGCACATGCTAAGTATATGTCCTGGCACTAAACTACATCCTTATTGTCTTCTTCGTCTTTTAAGTTGGCTATACTTTACTTTAGTGAGTTCTGTCTTGATCAGTTTTGTTACTTTGCGGATGATTCAGTTTCTCACCGTCCCAAGCCTTCTTGCTCTTCTCTGATGCTAGTTTGTTGTGATTTTAAGTCTGATCCTTTTAAACCTTCTTGCGTCTTTTATCTATTATTACGGCATGCTGCCGACATGTCTATTTTCCGCAACTTTATGACATATACTTTATTGCATGTGCGGCATATGTGTGCTCACGTTCCTGTGTGTGTACACATTCATGTGGGGTGCTCAACCACATATGCATATGCTTATACGGAGTCTAGAGGTCAGGGTCAAGTGTCCGTCTCTTTTTCTCTCCTCTTCATTGCTTTTTGAGTAAACGTATCTTATTGAACTGTCAACAAGCCTGAGGAACTCTCCTGGTTCTGCCTCTGCAACACTAGGGACAGAGGCACATGTCACTGCACCCAGGTTATCCTGTGGGTGCTGGAGTTCTGAAGTCGGAACCCCATGCTTGAGTCTCTATATCCCCTATCCCTCATACCTATTTTTACTATCTTTGACTTCATCATAAGGTAAACTGCATTATAGAATTTTTAAAAAATATATCCATTGATTAAACCTTATCTATCAAATGGTTTTTATAACTGACACATTGTTTTTCCTGACGAATAAAACTTTAATAAATTAAATAAAATAAAGCAAGTGGGTGTGTATTTCTAGGCTGAAATTTCTTTTGGGTATTCTGTACAAAATACTGTTTTTTTTTTCCTTTGCAACTAAGAACAGCAGGTTAGTGACTGTAAAATGTATTTTATGCCAGAAAGCAGATGGACCTAGGACAAATCACTGTTAAGGAGCATTTAAATATGCCATGCTTCTAGTTATGGCAATAACACTTAAGAAAACAACTGTATTTCATTAAGAAGACATCTGTTTCAAAATAATAAAAAAATACATTTTATAAATGGTATTGAGTAATGTTGACTGAACAATTTTCAGATTTCTAAAGGCCAATAGATATAAAAAGATAATATAAATATTCTTTGGACTAAGAATATACCATTTTTAATGATGATGCAGTATGTGTGAAATGTGAAAAAATCATTATCTTCTATTGAAAGGGCTTTCAATAATGTAGCCATATTTTTTCTGGAGTGACCTACATTGAGCCATATTTTCAAATTCCAGGATGTTGCATTTAAGACAGTGTAGCATTTTTCATTCATTAAGCAAACTGGAATGTATATTTCAGAACTGAAAAATCTCTGAAGGCAGGGGTTCCACTGGAGTAATTTGAGACAGGGTCCCTGAATGAGGCTGGCAGAGAAGATTATCAGCATTTAAACTAAACTTCGAGTGCCACCACGGGATGGAAGTTATAGCTAATGGGTACTGACTGAAAACCAGAAGTACAGGAGGGAAATATCTGTGTGAGTAGAAAGGATAACAGTCAAACTCAGAGAAGGCTCTTGGTAAAAGGAGTTCTGAATTCTGAGCTAAGAAAGAGGACATCTAAATCGACACAGAGTATAAATAACTTGAACAACATTGGCATCAAAAAATAAAGGAAGAACGAAGTGGAAACGCATGTTTTTTTTATTTTTCATTTCACTTTTATTTATTTTTTTCTCTGTGTGTGTAGTGTATCTAGGTGCATATCTGAGGAGTATGCATGCACATGTATGTACACAGGGAGGCACTGGGTAATACTGTGTCCCTCTATGACCCTCTACCTTGTGGTTTTGAGACAGAGTCTCTCGCTGAAAGTGAAGCTTATCTTGATGATCAGCTAGACCAATCGAAAGAAAGGTTCTAGGATTCTCCAGTGTTCTCCTCTCTAGCATTTGGATCTATACTTATATGACCATACCTAGCTTTTTAGAGTGAGTGCTAGGGATCTGAACTCAGGCCCTCATGCTTAAACTGCCAGCACTTTACTAAGAAGCTTCCCAGCCTTAAAGTTTGCTTTTGTGCTAATAAATATAAAATGATTCACTGGAAATGGACAAGACTAAATAGAAATTCAACGTAGAAACAATTTCACCGAGACATCATTTCATATGATTTATTGAAAATATTTCTGAAAGCCATCTCGTTCTTCTAGGGTGGCCACATCTGGACTTTTGCAGTACACTGTTTAAGGCAGAGTTAAATTGGTATGCAGGTCAATTATTTCAATCTTTCTAGGTTGAAAAAACAAATAAGATATAATATTGAGCCCTTAGATACAATTATTTGTGTTCAAATATCAGGTATTAAGTAATTCTTAGTACCTAAACTACCTCACATGAAATGAACATATAAATAGTACCTCCTTGGCTAACCATGCAATGTATGTGATGTGTATCAAGTGTTGTTTACGTTTTCTTAATTGTATATATGTCCCCAAAGTGACCAAAATTATTGAAAAGTATATATACACTAGAAAATAGATAGTATGTATTAGACATATATATATATATATACAATAAAACATAATCTTAATTATATTCAACGTGTTTAATTTCATGTCATGGTAAAGGCATGAAGTTTTTGAAAAAGAATTTGTTTATTTCACATGTGTAATTTGTGTATATGTATGTGATCTGTGTGTGTCTGTGTGTCTGTGTATTTCTCATAGAGACCAGAAGGCAGCACTGAATCATCTAAAATTGGGGTTGCGGATGGTTGTGAGTAGATATGTGGGTGTGGAATCAATCCTTTGTTCTCTGGAAAAGATACAAAGATTGCTAAACCATTTCTCTAAGCCCAGTGAGAAATTTGCTTTTTAAGTTGTGTTTACTTCTTCAATTCTAATCCCAAAATTCTTCTATCACATAAAAGTGAGAATTTTTACTTAGTAAATCTAAAAGTGCATATAT
>NW_026067912.1:6969588-6974612 GCF_014885135.2 Alexandromys fortis | reverse complement strand
TATATATTTCTGTATTTTGTTTTCATTCCAGTAACTACTTTTCTTTTTTGGTGAGACTGTAGATATGGCTAGATAATTATTTCAGTCACAGAGTTTATGTCAATTTCAAGGTAAGTTTTGAATGCTGATGAAAATACAAGTGTTTATGTTCTAACTGTAGGAAGCAAATACCCTTTAAAGATGTTATGTAAAATAATAGTTTAGTGTTCAGAAAACTGTGTTTTCCAAGAATTCCAAGAACTCGTACCTTTACCAAATTTTCTGTATTTTTGTATTAGTTGGCAAGAGCTGTCTTAACATACCATTATGGATTGTGTGGCCAAATGACAGCTCAAGTTTTAAAGGCTTCTAGTCCAAGGCCAAGGTGTCAGCAACCTTGCTTTCCTTCAAACCATCTCTCCCCAGCCTATACAGGACTCCTCTCTCCACTGCCTGGGGTCCTTCCTGTGTGCATTCCAATTTCCTGGTCGTTTAAGGATACCACTTGGGTTGGATTAGAGCCCGTTCTAACAGTCTCATTTTAGTTAAATTACCTCTTTCTTTAAAACCTATCTCCAGATACGGTCACGTCGTGTAGCAAAGGGGCTTAGAGTTCCTACATATGAATTTTAAAGAAACGCAATTCCTCTCATAATCATCTTCTTTAAAATTATAAGCCATAAAATGTCACATATCTTAATAATTTACCTCAAAGTGACACTGGTGATTCCCTCCCTGTTCCTCTTTACTGTTCCTGCCCTTTAAAAATTATGACTTTGCTTGGAAAGATGAACTGGTAAAATCTATTCAATCGAAGTCCTTTAAATAACCAGAAAGAACCTTTGGAACATGCTCATGAATCATGTTCTCAACTTTACTTATGTCAAAATCCATTTGGGGACACTTTCTACCTGAAAACGGTTAATGATCCGTGTACTATCTGACAGTTCGAAATTACTTCAGTATCTGGTCCACATTTGTGGCCACATTTCAGGGATACGTTTTAATAATACTGTGGAAACGTGGAAACTTGTCATGCTTCTGAAAAGAAAGAGCAGAAAAGACGTCACACCATAGCGAGACTGTATATAATTTAATGTGAGGTTCAGCTTTTCCAGCTTTAACGGCTTTCCACCTCCTCTGTATTTCATAGGTAGTTCTTGTACCAAATACCCTTCTTTGAGTTTTATTCTCTACCTTCCTATTTTACTCAGATAAATGATTGAGGACACACTGAGAGATTACCAGGGAGATATTTAGATGCAATGTTATTTTTTCCAGAGATAATCTCTTCATAATTCTTGTTTTATTTTTTCATTTATGACCTCTCATAACATGGTCTTTGCCGAAGGAATGCTCTATGATTCTTATATGCTTGTAAGCCTAGGTGCATTAAAAAAAAATCAGAAATGTGCCAAAAGTTCTTTTTTTTAAATATTACATGCTATGATAGTACAGGAAGATCTCATTGTAAAGGAAGTTTAGACACCAATCCACTCAAAGGTCACTTATGTAGAAGGGGACGTAGGGAAATCTTCTATGGATGGATAAAAGTTGGATATGGTAAAGGTTGGTGGATGGCTTCTCTTGGAACTTAATGTGCCTTGGACAGTTGTTAATGGAATAAGACCTAGCGGATATTTAAAGCAGTGTTGAGTGAAAGCAATAACCACATACACAGCCACATACATAGCCTAGACATTGGCAGTGGACTCTGAAAATAGAAGTAAAGGCCATCTTTTGGTCTCTAACTTTATGGGGTAGATTCTGGTTTTGTTTTCTACAATTCATGGTTTGATCATGCCTACAGGATGCAACTAAATGACAGAGCCCAACGAGTTTGCTGGTATACATGTAGAGAGACTCGTGAGGCAAAACAACAATAATAACAGGTACAGAAAGAAAAGGGTGAAAAAAAAAGCGGGAAGCTTTTCAGTGTTTTAGTAGTAACTTTGGGTAGTGAGGCTCACAGCACCTCCCAAAGTATTACAATAACTCAAGTGCACTTTGTAGGAACCAGAGGGTTCACTTTGCCTCTCTACCATGTCTGTTCTTCCAATGACACTCTGTATCCAGAATGCTAATTCCACCATGTTCTTCTGGGAGATATTAGCTTTTGCTTACTAAGTCCCTTCACTGTCCCACAACACCAGCAATATAAAGATAACAAAACATCTCTCACAGATTATTCTGTGGTGCTGTTGAAATTTAAAAAAATGTGGTAGCATGTGGTCCAGAAGAAGACGGTGGTGTTTAATGCTATGTTTGTTCTATTCCTGCTGTTAATGTTTCAGAAAAGGGTGCCATCCTAGATATGCTGTGGGAAAGGGTGATAGACTGGCCCTAAGCACAATGCTTGTTACTAGGGACTGAGGAACCGCAAGTTCAAAAGTTCTCTCTGCTTCCTCACTGAATGACTGAAGACAAGGGTATTATCCCACATGTGAATGCAACTAAGGACCACAGATTCTTAATGTAGACCTAAGAAAATATAAACTAACTGGAACCTTAAGACCATTTGTTGCCATCTTGCTACTTTCGTAGTAATACTCTTTGCATTATCTCTTAGGAGTAAATATGCTGCCATTTCTTCATTCATGGGACACCTGTGTTTTCCTCAATCCATCCACTAATGCTACCTCTTCAGGTCAGTCGGTAGGAGAGAGTTCTCAAAAGTCCCTTCGATGTACCACGACTATTACTTCTATTCCACCTACTAGAGAAAAACACGTATTGTTTCCTTCCTTCTAAAATGATAATCTGTTTAATCCCATGTGAATAGAATTTGCTATATTAGATTTTGGGGGCAAAGATTCCTATTTTTGATAAAAAATGTGGATTGCTTACAAGAGACGTGCCTAATTTTTCTAGGTTCTATGCTAATTATCTTTCATGGGGATACAGTTCTGAAACTTCAAACATGTGGACAGTGCTGGCATTATCACCCCTGAACCTTCCGCAGCTCATCCCCTTTCCCTCTGGTCTTGAGTTGCTTTTCGGTAAGAAAGCATGCCAGGCCATTTCCCTACAGAACTTCCATTAGATTTCAACTCACCTCCCAACAAAACCGAAACACTGTAGGCAAACGCGAAGCTGCTCTGTCTCTACTAACAACATCCCTCTTCATATTCCTATGTCTCATCCAGGCTGTGTGCCACAATTTAGTATAAAAAATCAACCACTGAGCATTTAAAACAACATTTTTTTTTTCATTCCCACAGGGCACTATTCTCAATCCTTTCTTCCTAGCTTCCCCTGCAAGGAGCTTTAATCCTGGCTACCAGCTGGTTCTGTGCAATGGAGACATCATAGAGATACTGTATATTCAACTGTGGGTTGTATGTATGCTCATGCTCCATGCACAAAAAAGAAGAAAGTGCAAAGCTCTTATCACCACTGGTATCGCCACCAAATCCTGACTATTAGGGGTGATATTGCCAGAAAGAATGAATTTTCAGAGGGCTACTCAAGTTATGTTTGTTATTGTGGGAGAGTGGAGAGGTATGGAAGAAAAGAAGCCTGGTTCTCTTAGTGTGTTCAGACAGAGTTCCAGTTGGGAAGCTAATTGGCTAGAATGACATCAAAGGACATCCTGCACTAAGGTATTTTTAAAATTGGAATGTGTTATCTAGAGGTGTTTTTGCTTCTTTCTAAATGAAACAGGGTGATCTCAAACTCACAGATCTTGCACAATAATTTCTGGGATGCAGAAATTATAGATGCGCAACATCGTTCCTAGATTGTACTATGAAGATTTTTTTTCTTATTCTACGTTAGCTGCACATGTGCTGAAATAAAAAATAATGACTAGCAAAGCAAATTTACAGAAATATTTAATGAACTATATTCATTTATTCTTTATAGGTATTTGTAGTAAGAGGGTCAATTTTCCCAACCAGAGTCCAGCTGTGCCTAAGCCCAACATGTAGCTGACTGGCATTTATTAGCATCTCCATTCTAGCTCTGTGTAAACCCTATCCTTATTTTTACAGTCTTCACTTAACAGACATAGTACTTATGGTGTTCCAAACACTTCTAGGTCCCTTTCAAGTATTAATCCCAATGCTATAGTAACTTTTTTCTACATTCAGAAACAAAAGTGTGACACCAGCATATAAGACAGTTTCTCAAAAGGACAGATGTAGGAAGCTAGAGCCCAGATGTGAACAAGATTGGTGAGTACAGTGGATACAGCATCATTCACTTGTCATGGGACATATTGTACCCCAGACCCAGAAAGACAAACATGGTATGTACTCACTCATAAATGGGTATTAGATGTAAAGCAAAGGATAACTCCTAGCAATCGTAGAGAAGGTGTTTGAACTGCCCTTCTCCTATAAGCATATTGGTGACTACCCTATTTGTCATCATAGAACCTACATCTGGTAACTGACAGAAGCAGATACTAAGATCCACAGCTGAGCACTGGGCCAAGTTCCAAGAGTCCAGTCAAAGAGAGGGAAGAGAGATTCTATGAGCAAGGGTTTGGGTTAAGGGTTAAGGTCATGACTTAGAAACCCAGAGAGACATTTGGCCCATGTTCCTGGGAGCGGAAGGACTCTAAACAGACATCTGGGAAGCCTACATGGGACCAAAGTAGACTCTCTGCATGTGAGTGACAGTTATGTGGCTTTGTCTGTTTGTCAGACCCCTGGCAGTGGGACCAGGATTGAACTCAGTTGCATGAGCTGGCATTCTGGAGCCCATTTTCTGTGGTGAGATGCCTTGCTCAACCTTGATGCAGGGAGGAGGGGCTTGTTTCTGCCTCAGCTTGGTATGTCAGGGCTTGTTGACTGCCCTTGGGAGGCTTTATCCTTTCTGAGGAGTGGATGGGGAGGGGGAGGTCAGGGTGACTTGGGGGAGCCAGGAAGAGGAAAGAGAAGGGATGGAGGACTGTGGTTGGTATGTAAAATGAATTTTACAACTTTTATAAAGAAAGAAGAAGAAGAAGAAGAAGAAGAAGAAGAAGAAGAAGAAGAAGAAGAAGAAGAAGAAGAAGAAGAAGAGGAGGAGGAGGAGGAGGAGGAGGAGGAGGAGGAGGA
>NW_026067912.1:6947524-6969284 GCF_014885135.2 Alexandromys fortis | reverse complement strand
CAAAAAAAAGCAATGAATGAATGAATGAATGAATGAATGAATAAATAAATAAATAAATAAATAAATAAATAAATAAAAGGCATGTCCATGTAAACTTCTAACCCAAGTGCTTTTGCGGGGCAGAGACAGGATTGTGAAGCCACTTGCAGTTACTATGTACCTAGTCCTAGGTTCAGTGAGAGACTCTCCCTCAGGTGAATAAGACAGAGTGGGAGAGCAGAGCAGAGCACCTGCCATTCTCTGTCCCCCACCTGCGTAAACACCTGCACCAACACCACACCTATGCACCACATATGCATGCAACTAGAGAAATGAACAGCAAACGCCGCCAGCTGAAGGCCGGAGACCATTGTGAGAATGCATGTGATCTAATGGATGCTGCACGCTTTTCTGTTTGCTGCTAGGTCCTCAGATGTGAAAATCTAACTTCACAGCTGTCAGGCATTTTATTTCTTTTGAGCCTTTGCCACATTTTCTGTTTTAGCTTATGTTGCCACCACGTGTAGTTTTCTGATCAGATTTAATGAGTTGTAACACTGTGAATGTTGGTTCTAAGACATGGCAAGTAGAACCATTGTCTTGAGTTTATGAGGATTCATGTGTCAATCCGTAAAGTCATGGATATTTAAAAAAATTGAATCAGGTCCTAACGAAAGCAGTTACTGAGCTAATGTATATTAAAAGAAAATTGTCAACAAGCTCCTTTATTTTAATGGAAACTGGATAAAAATATGAGCAGACACTCCTCATTGGGAACCGGGAAAGAAGAAAATCATATCCTAATGCAGAAAAAGCAGTATACCTTAACTTCATTTTCAAAGAGGCATACATACGTACATACCTCTTGTTTCTATCAAAGATACATTTTTATTTCCATGAGCTGAGACTTATTTTATTACCTTACTAATGGCAAACGATATGTGTAAAAACTTTCAGATATGTTTTCAATGCCTCAGCTCTATGGTAGATTGTAATGAATGTTCCACATAACACTTAATTGAAACATATATATTAATAGCAAAATTCATAAATCACAAGTGCAGAAAAAGAACATGGAATCATAAATTTGACACACTGTACATTAAAATAGATACATCAACTATTAAAATAAATGTATCTCTTACTGAGAAATAGATCAAAATCAAATCTAGTAGTTGCCTTATGAAATCACACATCTACTTTTGAATCATTACTTATTGAGTACTGAATAAGATACATCATCCATCAAATCAAATGCCATCTCTAGTAAATCAACCCTCCCATCTGATTCAAAACTGCTTTCCACTAAATCAGAAAACTACCTAATAAATCAAAGCAATATTGCATCAAAGAATTTCATTTAAAATAAATATAGTCAGTTACCATACAGCATATTTCATAGTAGAAGTTTCATTTATTAAGAGAAATATATGCCTATTACCATCTAATTCATTCAAGTATGCTCTTTTGATATAAAAAAAGTCATTTCAGCATTGATTTACTGATCTTAAATAACATTTCTAAACAAATAATTACCGAAAAAAGGAACATGTGAAGTATTTAAAATAAATCTGTCTTCTTAAATAGTTATAATAGATTAGCTGGAGGTTACTTATGCTTTTCACCTTAATTTTTTCTCATTTGTTGCATCTTTTTGTATTTGTATCTTTGATTCATACATAATAATACTTATGTTTTACAACCTGCTGATTTGATACATGTGTAAAGTGTAATGGTCAAACCCAGACAGTTTATACATAAGTGATAGAACACATTGATCACATGTCTGGGCTATGAACATTTAAAATCCTTTACCCTAACCACTTGAAAAAGAGCAATTATCATTAATAAGCATCACTCAATTTGAAATAGAACAACTGAATTAACTCTATTTTTACCCATGGACCAACCTCATCTTCACTCTTTGCCATTTCCACCATAGTCTTTGGTAGCAACTACTCTGTGCACTGATTTTAGAGCAACCGCATTTTCCACATATGAGCAAAGTCACGTGGCCTTTAGCTTTTCTTGCCTGGCTTATTTCACTCAGCAAAATTCCCAACAGGTCCATCCATGTCATTGAAAATGACAAGATTTCTTTCTTTGACTAGCTGCATAGTATTTCATACTGAATACCTATCACTTTTGGGATCCATTCATCAACTGTTGGCCAACTTGCTAGCTACTTGAATGGTGATGTAAGGAACGTGGAATGAAGACAACTTTCTGAAAGGTTGATTTCATTTGTTTAGGGAAGTTCCCATGAAGGGATTGTTGAGTCACATGGTTGAACTATATCTACCCATATGGCTTTCCTCAGTAAAACATCAATTTACAGTCCACAGTGCACACAGTTTATATCTCCTCTTCACCCTTGCCGACTACGTCAACTCAATGTCTTGTCCTTTTCATAGTCATGTTTACCAGGCAGAGGTATGTAATGAACTTTTTGTTTGTTTCTATTGTTTGGTTACAGGTTAATTATTGTTGATAAAACATTGACAAGCCGGAGGTCCCAGTCATAGTTACCCCTTCACAATTTTACCCTTTCCCATAATACCACAGACACTTTTAATGGCTCCTGTCATTTTATAACCCCCAATCAATTATATCAAGAAACAGGGTATCCAAAGCCTTGGAAATGTGTAGTTAAAAACAGAGCAAGAATCTCTTTGTTATTCTACTTCCTTGGTAACTTACAGGCAACAACTGACTTTATGTTCACATTAGAAAACATTTTTATTTGTTTCGTTCTATGTAAGTCCTTCAAAACAATGTAGTAGAAGTTTTAGAATTGGAAAGCATTCTAGATAAAAAGAGATTTTTTATGAAGAATCCTATGTAAAATTTCCATCTAAATTGCTTTATTAAGATTTTTACATTTCTATTTGAAAATTATAAGCACACACAATTATTTGGTTTGGCTTAAGAAACCAGCATATCTAACCAGGTAAGTATTGTATATAGAAACACAGAGACTTCTGTAAGGTAAAAACAAAAAGTAACACTGACAGAATGATAGACTAATTTTTCAATAAAGGTGAGTGCTCCGGTATGCTTTAGCTGTCATCTTGAAATCAATCCAGAGTCACATGTGAAGATGGAGTGTCAGCGGAAGAATTCCCTCCATCAGATTGAACTGTGGTCATGTCTGAAGAGTATTTTCCCCATTCTCAGTTGATATACGCTGTCCCAGCCCACCATTTGTGCTGCCACTTTCTGGCAGGTGGGCCTGGGATATGCAAGAAAAGTGGATGAACAATCTAGGGAAAGCAAGCCATTAAGCAGGATTCCACTATTGTCTTTGCTTCAGTTCCTGCCTCCAGGTTCCTGCCTTTGTTGCCTGACCTGGCATAGCTCAGTGATGATCTGTCACCTGAAAGCATACGACCAAATAAACCCTTCCTTTTCACAAGTTGATTTTGTTCAGCTTCTTATTATAGGAACAGATAGAAAACTAGAACAGTGAGATTCATAATTGGCAGAGGTAACTTACAGAATATGGATTTATTCATTTACCACTAGAGCAGGTTGAAATTGAGATAACTGATACCATTTTGTTATCATTTATTCATTTAAATTTAAGTCCTAATAGAATTGTGACAGTAACTACTGTGGAGAAATTAGAATTAGTTGTAGTTTCTAATCTTTTCTTTCTACAGTAGTAAAGAGATCAAGCTGAACAATGTCTGGGATTCCTGATGGTATCTGCCTTCCCCAAGTACCCAAGACTTCATTCCTATGAAGAACCTTTGTAGTGTTGAAGAGGAGTTACCCTGCTTTCAAGCTACACCTGTCTCCTCAGTACTTGTCCCATGTAAATCTGAGATTAAAGATTGTTCAGTAAATATGTCTGTATTATTACAATGTGCTCCTCAAGTATTATGAGACTATTATGGGTACGAGTGAGTTTAAAACTCATTTTCTTTCATCCGTATTTTTTGTTTCCCTGAAGACATTACATAATCACAGGCAGTGTGGAAAATAAACAGGCATGTTATAAAATATTAATTGTGTAGTATACATAGTAAATGCATTCCACAAACAGAGACCATGAATATGTGATATTGATAAAAAAGAAAAGGTAAAAGAATACATTAAGAAAGGAAATTTGTGTATTAAAAACATGGTAACTTTAAGAATGGATTAGTTGTGGAGAGTAAAAGTTAGCAAGCTAATTAAAAAATCTTTTTGGCAATACATGAAGAATGATTGCTAGAAAAATTAATGTGAGATAAGATTTTGAGAAGGGTTTTCAGGTACCAATCTGAATAAGAAGCCATTAGTTTACTGTTGGGGTAACCTTATTGTCTGTTGGTTATTTGCTGGACCTCACTCCCACCTGGACATAAGTCACAAGTTCAATAACAATTTGAAAGTTCAACTTTAGATTTGAGACCTAGATAAAGCTTGAAATGGTTTGTAAATCATTTGTGAATTAGTCATTAAGACTAGGCCTCCCTTCTTTATAAAATGTGGCCCAAACTTGTTTATTACTGATCAGCAGCTTCTAATTATGCTGTCTCTGTCAATAAAAGTATTGATTAATTGTAATTGCAGTTTTGCACAGCATGAATTGATTAAAATGTAAACTAACAAGAACTGGAAAGGAATGTCAAAAGGGAAGAAAAATTTCATAGAACACTTGAAGCCATACTGACTTACCGTGGTGGAGTACAGGCTACTTACTTCTACCAGCAGAGAGAAGCGAGGTCAGTCAGCTGACCAAAATTTAATAAATAAAAGAAATTCTCAAATGAGTGTTTATCTCCATAATAAACATATTTTCAACTTCAACTTTATATAGGATAAATGGCAACTTCATGAAGAAAGGGTTTATTTCATCACACAACTTATAGTCCACCACTAAGACAAGGCAAGACAGGAATTCATGCAGGAATCTAGGAGCAGTACCTGAAACGGAACTGATGCAGAGGCCATTGGTGTGTGCTGCTTATTGGCTTGATCAGGCTGTGTTCTTAAACAATCCAGAACTACCTGCCCAGGGTGGCATTGGGTCCAACCACATCAATCATTAATCACAAAAAAGCCCTGCAGAAAAACTTATAGAACAATTTCTTGCAGGAATTATTTCAACATAGGTTCTCTTGTTTTAGATGACCCTAGTTTGTTTCAAATAGGCAAAAAGCTGACCAGTGAGAAAATAGTATCTTTAAATCTTATGGATAAAAAAATACAATTTTGTTCTCCTTATTTGGACTAGGTTATACAATAGCAAGATAGAAGTACATATATAATTTATCTATTCAGTTTCAGAATGTTTTTCCATACAAACTTTCTTGATGTTCTAAGAAAAATTAACCATAAATAATTTAAAGAATTGTGTCACGTGCTGGAGCACTTCCATGGCACGAGCTTTTGTGTGTCTCCTGAAAACACTCACACACACACACACTATTAGTGTCTCTTAACATTCCTTCTGTTAAATTTTCGCCATATTTATATGGTATGTTCGAGTGCAGTGGATTCAATGTTTTGTCTCCCAAAGCCTGTGTTAGAACTTAGTCGCCAGAGTAGGGTATAAGCAGAGGGTACTGGACTATAGGGACTGTGGACTCACAAAAGATTAATGCTTGTGTGTGTATGTGTATTTGCTTGTGTGTGGTGTGGTGTGTGTTGTACTGGAATTTCCTTCCTTATGAAAAGACAAATTGATTTTCTTTTTTCTTCTTTTCACTCATGCCTTTCTTCAAATTTCCAGCAAGAAGGGGTTTCACAAAATGAACTCTTAGGAGCTATGCTTGTGCTCAAAGGTATAAATTCTTCACTTGAGTCCACAATTAACCAAAAGTACAATCAGACCTGATGTCTCTGCCTTCATTTCTTGCTGTCTGCCTTCCTTGCTTTTGAGGGACAAAGGTACATCCTTTTTCTCAACTAGTATTTCTCCTGGATCCTCAGAAGAATAACATCCTGAACAGACTTTGCCCTTTATGGGAGGTAACTGTCCACTAAGCCATGGCTTGTGCCATTGAGCACAGAGGATCATCCTGTAGGAACGAGACTGATAACTTCAAGGGACGGCATAGATAAGAATTCCTTTGGCCAGTTTACAGAATTAGAGCTAAAGCATTGAACAACCAGGGCAGCACACCCCGATTTCCTTCTGCCTTTTGCCCTAACTCTTTACCTGTTTAAATCTTAAGCTCACAGCAGCATCTCAAAGATGAACTTGACATCTCTGGCTCCCTTGATTTATTACTCCTCCCTGTGTGGTCATATTGTGTAAACTTTTCTCTACTCTTCACCAGTAATTGTGTGTTTAACAGATAGAGTTGGGGCAAATAACCGAGTTTAGCTTACTGGGGCTGCTGTAGTCTGTGGTTTTGCTCCCAGAAAATTTTTCATTATAATTCTGAAGAAAAGGGGTATTTTTTTACATCAATTTCTTGCAACCAGTTGACCTTGGAAAGGGAATGGTAACACAGCTGATAGAATCACTAAGATAACAAAGGCTTTTTCATACTTTTCACTTTTAAGTTTGTGTGTGCATTTGTCCGTTGTGGATATGTGCACTTCAGTGCAGTGCCCACAAAGGGCCTAAAGACTATGACTCTCCTGGAGAAGTTACAGGAGCATAATGATCCCTGTCTTACCTTTTCCACATTAGTTTGGGGATGTTTTTGAGTCTGATGTCTTTAGTTTGATCCACAAGATCTCAAATGATAGCGAGAACAGACTCCTGAAAGTGCATATCCACTCAAACAACATATAGAGGTGGAGGGGAGATAGGAAGAAAGAATTTTTATAAAAATTTTCATGAAAATAATGAGTCTACTGTGATCACTACACTCTTTCCTAAATTTGTAAGAGATTTGAAGGTTTGATTTTATCAATACTGTAAATCTATTCTCTTACAGATACAAAGGTTCTCAATTTTACTACAGAAATGGCAGACAACATATAAAGGTTGTCTGTGAAAGAATACTGCTAATTGTTTTGGGGTTCCTTTTTTATACTAAAAGTATTTATGTCCCTAAAGTGGAAAAACCTTCTAGAATACAAAACCCAGGAGGACATTTGACCAAGATGTTATCCTTGTAAAAGTAAAACTGTAGGTAGGACTAATCTCTCAAAGCTTGAGTTCATGGGCTCCTAACTGTACTAAGATAATCATTTTTAAGTTATGATAATTGGACCTATCCATACATTATGTATTCCACATTGTGTCTTTTAGTAATTGAAAGGTATTAGATTAGTCATCTAGGAGTATGTCTATTAACTAATCAATTCTACTTGGCCAAGTTAAAAAGGGAATTTTTATAGAAAAGTAACC
Source organism: Alexandromys fortis (assembly GCF_014885135.2). Classification (NCBI taxonomy): domain Eukaryota; kingdom Metazoa; phylum Chordata; class Mammalia; order Rodentia; family Cricetidae; genus Alexandromys; species Alexandromys fortis. Next base: position 6,962,008 of record NW_026067912.1, on the reverse strand, counting down.
TAATCCTGACAGATTCTATTTTTCTCTAAATTAAAACTAGTTATATATATGAGAAGAAAGTTAGGATGATGTGTTTGTCCTAGGACACCATGTTTTCATCATAATTACATCCCTGAAATAAAATATACAATGAAAATAACTTGTCTGTTCTGCTGATGGCTATGCTTACTGCAAGTTTGTAAGCATAGTCATTTGTTATCAAAAGTGTTGATCCTTTGGTTAAACTTTTACAATCAAAGTTGCTGAATATGAGTCACATTTATATAATAATACAATTAAGATATTTATTCTTGTTTGTAGCATTTTGCATTTTTCTTATGAAATTTTCACTTTTGTCATTCTATAGAAGTATTACTTCTAAAGCCCAAAGTAAGTTTTGAGATTAAGATTTTAAAGGTATGACACAGTATTAACTTTTCATGGAAACCAAGCTGCATGAGGTGTGTATGTCTTTAATTCTAGTACACAGAAGCAGGTGCACATAGAATTCTAGAAGTTCTAGTCAGCCTGGAAAGAGAGAGAGAGAGAGAGAGAGAGAGAGAGAGAGAGAGAGAGAGAGAGAGAGAGAGAACCACCAAATCAAGCAGAATATGAAATATGAAAGCCACTACTTCTTCATGGTCTTATTTTGCTTAAATTTGTCAAAAATGGACGAGTGGGCAGTTATAGGAAATGACTCTTTGTCATGTGTCATTCTTCTCCCCAAAGTGGAATTAGGTAAGACAAAGTGAGACAGATTTCACCCTGGTGAAAAGAGACAATTGATAGCAAACCACAGAGGAAATGATTTCAACACAAGGGAGGAAGCAATTTGCATTGAAATGAAGAAACACATGATGGTACATACCTAAAATTCCTGGACTTGGGAAGCTGAAAGGTGAGACTCACGTGTTCTAGAACATGTATTTTCCTAAGTGAGACCTTGTCTCAAAGACAATGAGAAAAATGGAGGTTTTGTCTTGTGTTAGCTTTTCCAATACTCATTTAAGCTAAGAAGTTACGTACAAGTAAGTCTTACTTATAGCTGCCTAATATTGAATTCTTATGCTAAAATTCATTGTTGGAAGCCATGGAGCTATTTAACAGGAAAGAGCATCCACTGGAATTTTTTATTAGCTTTCTGGTGTTCAGTCTTCCTTGCATTCTGCTTTATAGCCGGGGTTTCTACTTTTTCAGTAAGGTATCTTATTCTTCTTACTTACATGCCTCTGCCACTGTAGCCTGCCCTATACTCAAGAGCTAATTTATCTCTGGATCAGCAAACCTAAAGACTGACTGACACCCTAATTTCCTCAAGATTGAAGGATTAAATAAAGTGGGGAAATGGAACAGGTGCTTACAAGCTGCTTTTTAAAAGCTGTAACTCCTTACTTGACCCCACATGGTAACAAGCAGCAGGTAAGAGCATGACATCTCTGCCTTCATCTTGTATCTGCCTGTATCCTTTGATTTAGATAATGGTACACAAGCAGTCACTGTCCTAAATCTGTTGTTCTCTGGGATTCCTGGAAGAGCAAGGTCTTGCAGACCAGATGGATTTTTGCTCTCCTCATGAAGGCAAGACTATATCTCAAAGCAGAAGTGGGCCTCCTGCAGGGACCAGATATGCTTACCCAAAAGTCAATTGCAGTATGGATTATTTCAGGCCTCTTCATATAACCAGAACTTAGACAAGGTTCCACCAGGTCACATCTTGATCAGGGATGTTTCATTATTTATATCATTTTTAAGAGCAAAGTTTATGTGATCATTTTTTCTTCCATTCTAAATTTTTCTTCTCTTTTAATTGTCCACATTTGTATCATAGATGACAGTATCTCTACTAAGTTCCTCGGAAGCATGTCCTCCCTCACCAGCTCCTTTGCAACACATGATAGAATTTGGTTTGTCTTAAATGTCTGGTATTCTTCCTTTTAGTAATTTCCAAGTGATTATTTTAGATATATATAAATGCACAGCTTTCATTTTCTTTTGCTTTACTTACAGAGAGATAGGAGACTTCTCCCCCACTTAATTACTGTGGACAGCTATGCAATACAGACCACCTCAAAGAGTTTAAAGCAGTGGACAGACATAGTCAGGAGATTAATGACATGATTTGCAAAGCCCAAGAGAGAGAGAGATGTTGTTTTGAGACACATTGATATTCATGAATTCCAAAATGTCTTCCTTATAGAATAACTGGAAAGGAATGTGAGGTAGGTGCTGCCATAACACTGTCCACTTGTAGTGAAGAATGAAGGAAATATTTCTCCATAGAAAATAACAATAATCTCAGGTTTGCTTACCAAATTTTATAACAGATTTTGTTTTCTTTTTATCACTCATTGACATACAACTTTTATGGAGCAGATTGTATTTTCCAAACTTTATTTCAAATTAATAAATTCCCTCTTTTCTCTCTGTGTGTACATGCTGTGGCACATGTGTAGAAAGCAGAGAACAACTTGTAGGAAATGGTCCTTCATATAAATCTCAGGGATGGACTGGCTTCAGGGTTAGTGACAAGGGCCTTAACCCACTGAACCATTTCACAAGTCCAGTTTCCCCATTATAAAGCAAGAGATTTGAAAGCAGTAGAAAGCAAAATCTGATTTCTAGATAGATATTTTAATAAACCATGTTCTATAAAGTAGGAAGAATAAAAAACAGAACTTTGTGCATTCTCTTGTAAATTTTGACTTTTCTGAATTTAGGAAAACACTATTCATAAGATTTCATGCTTTATATTTTAGCAAAAGAAATGCTGTGGAAAAGAAAATAGGTAGAGGCAGTGCTGACAAGTAATCAAGCCCTGAACCACATCAGGTTAACTGTATCTGCTCCATTCTCCCTTCTACAGTGAGGAGCTGTAAACTCTCAAATTTCTTCAGCAACTTCTCTGCCTAAACCACTGATGCAGGCTATATACTGGCTATATTTGGACAAAAATCCTTAAAATAATGGTGTCTTAATTTATCTTTTAAGGAAAGTGTCTAATTTAACCCAAAGACACTCAGAACATGCATTTAAAGCATGAAAGATATGTGCAGGAGCAAGTTCATCTCTTCGATGACGTTTGCATGTCACAAGGTCAGTCCCATCAAGGCAGAACACATGTGACTTTTGGGGAACAATGAACCCTGTGTGATACATCCCTTATAGTGCTGTCCATAGGAAAGAGATAGTTCCTCCTTTTTCCTTCTTCCTACAAATTCCTCAACTGTCATCCAATCAAGAAAGGAGATTCTGTTTAGAGTTCTTGGTATCATGAATCTTTGGTCATGCCCTTTACAAACTATTTACTTTTAGCACAAGCAGGATGCCTTATATTGGCTGCTGTGTGTGCCAGATGTCAGTCCCTTCAGGATAGCACCATGTCATCACCACTCACTGAAAACTGAGTCAAGTAGGATACAGGAAGAGAAGCTACATTCAAGTTCCTTCTGCTACTTTCTAAGGCATTTGAATACTCTTGATAGTTCTTAGAGTTACTGATCTGGAAGAGTATATCACTTCCACTTAAAATATAAGAAGATCCTGCTGTGAGAATTGGAAGACTTGAAGCAAGTAAGTGTAACCCATGAATACTGTTTTTTTTTTTGTTGTTATTGTTGTTGTTTTTGGTGCCACATGATATTGATTAAAACATTGCCTGTCTAGTTTATTATCAGATGGACCCTGTAAAGTTATTTCTTTTTTTTTTTTGACATGAAACTTACTCTACTCTAGTTCCTTCTCATTTGCAAAATTCATGAGTACTAGTTTCCATTTAATCAGACTTCAATTTGAAGAAAAAAACATCCAATAGTAACAGTGAAATCTTCAATCAAAAACCTGGAACTTCATAAGAACAGGAGAATTGGCAAATACAAATGAACCCCAGTCCGGAACAATTTTGTGTGATTTACAAGGAGCCTCTTACGACTACATTTAAATGTAGCCACATGCTCCTAAAGTCATCTGTCAGACTTGGAGAATTTCCAGATCATCAAAATGTCACAGAGTTAGTATTTTTAATTTTTATTTCATCTCCAGCAAGTGTGAACTCTGATTGTAATTATAGCTTTATCTGCTCTTGGATGATTTTGTTTTATCTGACAAAGTGCACTCTAGCCACTATACTGATGGAGAATAAAGAAACTGTGTAGCAGGAAACAATGCATACCATGTTGTATAAGGCAAAAATAAAACACACGCACACAGCTTTTATAAATCATGCTTTCTAAAGCGATAATTAGCAAATGTCTAGCTCCTCAAGTTTACCACTATACCAGAATCATATGCTTTCTCTGCCCAAATATTGACTGGGAAGAAAGAAATCTAAAACAACAGCAATAATAAAAATGCCTCAGTGGAAAAAGATGAAGTGACAGGTGGCAGAAATCGAATTCAATAGGGGTGATCTATTGAGGTGACTATTGTTTAATAGGACAAGGGAATCTTAAATATAACCCTCCCTGGTCTCATTTAACTGTGTACACTCAACATCTGCTAGATGAACTAAGAAGGTCTCATGCCTGTTCCCCTCCTTACATATATGGCCAGATGCCTTGGGAAGGCTGCTTAGTGTTGGATGACATGGAGCTCCAGTTTCCTTTAGAAAGCTTACATTAAAGCCAATAATTATATAGCTATGTGACCTTGACCAAATTATTTCACCTTGATACTATAAATCACCCTTTTATTGAAAATTAATAGTGACACCTGCCCTGCTGTGACATGTAGTTATTTTGATACGAAAACTGTCAGTGGAAAATTATATCATGTGATTTTTTTCATAAGTTAAAAGAACGATGAAAGTAAACTTTGTCATCTTATATCCATATAATAAATAACTTTATTTTTTTTTAAAGAAGCCAGCTCTTTCTCAAGTGTACAATGAGGACAAACACAATTATAATACAAAATTCCCATGAGAAAGGGAAAGGGTAAAATTCTTAGGGGTGATTATGGAAGGGCATGTTGGTATATTGACATTACCAAAAAAAAAAAAATTCTAACCTGTACCTTTTCCAAACCCCTATTGTTTGCATGGAGAACCCTGGAGAAGCAAGTAAGCATCTCATTCAACATCCCAGAGATGATGTGAAGTACACTTTAGTCAAGAACTGAACACTCCAGCCTTCAAGCCTAATAACCCTTTCCTTATGTCAGTATCCACATTGCCTTACAATAATCCTGCACAATAAACAATATAACACAAAAAAACTGATCTCATAATAAATTGGTGTCTCATGAGAAGTAAGACTTGACAATCTCCAGACCTCTATATCCTTAAGATTTTCTTTGTTACTCTTGTGGAATCCTGTATCTAGTAGGATTGTTAGCTGAGGAAATGTTGTATCTTCCTTCCCAGTACTTCTAGAAGAAAAGCAGAAATACCTTTATCTCCATTTTCAAATGTTTAGAAGCTAAAGGTTCTTGCAAATGCTAATAATTTTGAATCCTACACTGCTGTGTAAATCATTCAGCAACTACTTATACCACTCAAAAGTAACTCATAGTTTTCAACCCACCAGGATTATGAACAATTTGAGTCCATATGTGAATTCACTGTACTCTGAAATGCTGGTTCATGTTATGTTTCCCTTAAGCACTATTAAGAATGTAACCTTGTTGGAGGAAATGTGTCACTGTGATGGTGGGCTTTGAGGTCTTAGAAGATCATCTGGCAACCGTGATGCAGTCTCCTTTTGTAACCTGCAGATCAAGATGTAGAACACTCAGCTACCTCTCCGACACCATGTCTGATCTGCATGTTACCATACTTCCTGCCATGGCAACAACTGACTAAACCTCTGAACTATAAGCAGCCCCAGTTAAATGTTTTCCTCTATAAGAGCTGCCGTAGTCACAGTGTTTCTTCACAGCAATAAAAACCCAAACTAATACATTAGATACACAAAAAATACCCTTCAAATCTCGACAAAGTTCACTTTTAAGACCCCTTCTATCATGCATACATGATAAACCTATATCCTTGTGATTTATGGAATGTAAGTATTTCCTTGTAAGCATGCTGTCTGATAGAGATCCCACTGATAGTTTCTGCTGATGGTGGTGGGAAGAAGGAGTCACTGCAACATCTGTGTTCTATGGGGATTAGATACAACAGCAGAGGCAAGAAAAGAAAGAAGAAGGCAATTTCGCAGTGCAAGATTTGTTCTGAAGGAAAAGAGCAGGCTGAAATCAATAGAAATTCAAAACACATAAAAGAAACAAACCACACCAAGAAGCAAAGCATAAGGCAGAGGTCTTATCTCCAAAATATACAAAGAACTCAAGAATTTGGTCATCAAAAGAACAAATAATCCAATAAAAAATGGAGTACAGACCTAAACAGAGAACTCTCAACAGAGGAATCTAAAATGGCTGAAAGACACTTAAGGAAATGCTCAACATCCTTAGCCATAATATAAATGCAAATCAAAACAACTCGGAGATTCCATCTTACACCTGTCAGAATGGCCAAGGTCAAAAACACTGATGACAACTTATGCTGGAGAGGTCGTGGGGTAAAGGGAACACTCCTGCATTGTTGGTGGGAGTGCAAGCTAGTAACAGCCCCTTTGGATATCAGTGTGGTGATTTCCCTGAAAAATAGGAAACAACCTTCCTCAAGACTCAGCAATACCACTTTTGGGTATATTTCCAAAGGATGCTGCTCAATTGTACCACAAGGAGATATGCTCAACTATTTTTATAGCAGCATTGTGTGTCATAGCCAGTACCTGGAAACAACCTAAATGCCCCTCGTCACAAGAATAGATAAGGAAAATATGGTACATTTACACAATGGAGACACAGCAGAAATAAATAATACCATCTTGAAATTTGCAGGCAAATGGATGGAGCTAGAAAACATCATATTGAGTTAGGTAACCCAGACTCAGAAAGACAATTATCATATGTACTCACTCATAAGTGGCTTTTAAACATAAAACAAAGAAAACCAGCCTGCAAATCACAATCCCACAGAACCTAGACAACAATGAGGACCTTAATAGATATATACATGGATCTAATCTTCATGGGAAGTAGAAAAAGACAAGATCTGCTGAACAAATTGGGAGTATGGATACTATGGGAGAGAGTTGAAGGGGAGGGGAAAGGACAGGAGGGGAGCAGAGAAAAATATATAGCTCAATAAAATCAATTTAAAAAAGAAACAGAGCATAGAATAGACCAATAAACAGAAAAGAAACTGAAAAAAAAGTAGTCTAAGAGCTACTTTGCAGAATGGCCTATATTCTAAGCAGTTTAATAGCTCAGTTTGTTTGAGATTTCAAAAACAAATTATGTCTTTTTTATATGTTAGCCCTTTGGAATATTCAAAGTAAAAATAAAATTCCCAGTCTGTTTTGTAACCTGAAAACTACACTGATACAAAAGTCCAAGAAATAACCAAATCTGGATATTTTGGAATAATAATAATTTAAAAAAATGAATGCAAAATTTCTAAGAAAATCAATATAATAAATTAAACAGTTATTCAAAATAAAAATATGATGTCAAAGAAGAATTTTTCCTAAAATGCAAAAATATGTAATTTCAAGACTTTTTAATAATATCACCTTTGTAAAATATAGAGAAAAATCTGCCTCCCATCATCATCAATTAAACACAAGCCTTAGACAGGTCTATGACCGGATGGATCACTTAGAAGAATCAACAAAATGGGGCACAACCCCCCCCCCAAGCAATCAGTACCTCCCAGATATAAAGAGGTCTGAGGAGAAAGCAGGGTTTCTTTTGCCTGCTTGCCTTTGCTCCTTGCTGGTGACTGGATCTACCTCATAGTTACAAAAGCTGCCAATCTTTTGCTAAGATTAAAACACAGCTTACTTCTCCTTACTAACTGGTTTAAGACCAGTTGCTCTCCAGGAATCCTTTAGTTCTCAGACACCAAATCATCTCCTCTGAGGATTGCAGCCTGTTGGACTCAGAGGCTCCTGGCTTTCTAGCCTCTCCTGTATGTAGACCACCATCATTGAACTACCTGCCTGTGCCATAAAAAATACTCTACTTATGTCCTTTGTAATGTAAATAAACATTTCATGGATTCTGTTCCTCTAAAGAACACTGGCTAAAATACCACCAGAGTTGAGTTGAAGAATATTTTATAAAATTCTTTACTTAAAAATGATTCCTAAGTATATGTGTGTATCTTTATATGTATTTATGTGTATCCTAGCTATAACAATGAGTTTCCAATCACACATATATTTAACGCTCATGAGGAAAACTCTCATTGATCTTAAGATATAAGCATAAATACTTCTCTGCATCTTAATTGTTTGATCATTTGTTTGTTTGTTCTTAATATTGGATTTTTAGTCTTTATAATAAATGAGAATCAGATTAGAAAGCCTTCACTTTTTGGAAACAAGATCTCACCTTATACCAATTAAAAAGAAACACCCCAGTAAGCTTCTGCATATTAAAATATTATAAAACAATTCACATTCTTAAATACCAAAAGAAGCATACTGAAAAATCAATCAAAGCAAAACTATCAGTAAAAAAAAAAATTCGTGTAAGATATTTACATCCTTAGATTATATACAAGTAGGCAGGAGCCGAACTTTTTATAACTGAAATGATCTACTAAAGAATATTAAAACAACGTGGATGACAAGGAGGGCTGACTGAGAAGCCAAGGACAATGGCACTGGTTTTTGATCCTACTGCATATACTGACTTTGTGGGAGCCTAGTCTGTTTGGATGCTCACCTTCCTAGTACTGGATGGAGGGGGGAGGACCTTGGACTTCCCACAGGGCAGGGGACCCTGACTGCTCTTTGGACTGAAGAGTGAGGGAAATGGGGATGGGGGGAGCGGTAGGGAAATGAGAGGAGGGGAGGAAGTGGAAATTTTTAATTAAATAATACAAAAAATAAATAAATTTAAAAAGGAATATTAAAACAAAGCTAATAAACTGAGAGCTTACATATTCATATCCATGGTTATTCACTTCTGGATCTGGTCTTGTCAAGATTTCAACTCCGTAAAACATATATTTGATGTAATACCATTAAGATATACATTTCTGATTTTCAAATAAATTTAATGACTGTTATTGCATCTTTAAAATGCCTTTGGAGATGTTATTGGAATTCCATACAGTATTTCTATTGATTATTCCAGTTTATTTTTTAGGAAAAAGAAAGTATCAGTAGTAAGTCTTGGATACAGTAATCAATATTCTCTTTTTACAAGTCACTAGTCATGATAAAATGCATAGATATATATATAGAGAGGGAGGGGGAAAGAGAGAGAGAGAGAGAGAGAGAGAGAGAGAGAGAGAGAGAGAGAGAGAGAGAGAGAGGTGGACAAATGGTATGTGGACAATGCATGCAGCAAAATTCAGCATTGTGGCTTTATTGAGTTCTAAAAATTTACGGACTGGTTAATTAACTAATTTATTCACTCGAGCAAGATTTATATAACATGACCTTTGTAACTCTCCAAGTTAAATTTTAGAGGCAATTTTAGAGATGTCATGGTGAAGAGTCCCAGAGAGAGCTGCAGAAGTGAACTGATGTCAGGTGAAAAGTCTGAAACAAAGATTTGTACCTGTAATTCTAGAGGCTACTGTCTCAGCTCCAAAGAAATTGAGAAGCAATTAGATTCTATTTCTGATCAATGACTCTGAGCATTTGTAAGTGCACTTTGCTCTGCCCTTCCTCCTCTTACAGCTAGCCACATTTTGACAACAATAAAGTTATGTGATTCATAGTAAAAGAACTAAACCAAATGCAAAATAGTAACTAACTGTACAGTATATTTGGGGTAGTCAAATCAACTCTGTTTTATTAATTACACCACACTATTCCGGCATCTAAACTCAGATGCCAAATAACAGGGCCATCTTTCTCTAGGAAATAGAGACAGGTGGGTATGATTCATACCTGAACTGTCAGCTCTTAGCTGTCATGTATGTGGAAACTTAAATGTATTTCTCTTCTGAGATTCCAAACATCCCGTCTTTTAATACAAGTATGCATGAGACAGAGGAGAAATTATTTGTAGTGGCCAGTACAGCAAGTTAATTTTTAGAAGAAAGTTTAATTAAGATTAAACTAACTTCAACTGTTTGTTAGCCTTAAGACATAAAGCTTTAGAAGCAAATTAGTTGCAGGATAATTGCCACTATGAACAATATTTCTATGTGTGTGAACTCACTACTGTACATATTAAATTAACTTCACTAGTCTCCATCTCTACAAAGAATGTACAGAATAACTGAGAAGCTGGTATTTCCAAACATCTACCAGATTTCACTGTGGGTATTTCCATTTTCTTTTTTAAATGAGACAATGCTTAAGATAGGAAAATGAGTTAGTAAGATGCACAAACTTGGCTTGGTTAAAATACGACTTTCCAAGTGAAATTCTTCCCCTTCTATGTTGAAAATGAGCATCCATAATTAAAAGTAAGAGTATCCACATAAACTTGTTTGGGAGAACGGCAAATTGACAAAAACAGCAAAAAATAGATACTGGAACCATTAGTATTTGTATATTCATCAGTTTATTGAAAATCGGAGGTGCAAGCTCTCCCCAAAGGTACTTATATTAATAAGAGACATTTATAAAGCATTTGCATGGGGTAAAGTCTCATGAGATTCTGGTTCTGTCTTTTTTGTTTTTCTCCAATCACTTTAATACATCTAAGGCACAAGCAATAAACACTTTATCTTGATTTTCATGTTAGAATAAAAGATTTGGTATGATGTCAGCATCATACACCAAATTCTCTAACGTTTATTCAAATTTTTGGCCGTAACAGTTTAGGTCATCAGTACTTTGGTCCATATGTGATTCAAGGTTATAAAGGCAGGTGAACAAGGATAGAAATATCTTACTTGCTTGAGATAAAAGGAACACAACACCGGGACTTACCTAAGTATGCTCACTGCATCCTTAAGGGTTTCTACACTAACTTTAAGTGAAAACAGTGCCACGCAACAATATACCTTTTCCCAGCTCAGCATGCCAGCATGTGGGATCATCCACATTCCCTCTCCAGACTGGCCCATTATAACAGTCAACTTTTTTTTAAAATTCTACATGAGTGTTAATCTTGATTTTTAGAGTCATTGATCAGCACCAATGCTCCCTGGTTCCGTCTATTTAACTTCAGGTTGAGAAGCAATAGTGTTGACCATGTGGGGCTTCATCACTTTGAACATTCACTATGTTATATTAAAGACAACTACTTTTCTCCACAAAAAGTAATAGGTTGTATCTTTACAAAGGGAAAAAATGGTAATTTTCTGCTTAGAGTGTAATTCTATTAGTTAAAAAGTACTCGTGAGATAGCAGTGGAGGGAGGGGTTAAACACAAATAAAATTTGTAGTACAATTAAGATGATGACCAGAGAATGAGCATCATCTCAGAAACCCTAAATATTCCAAGTGTTTCTTTATTTGAAATGGTAATAATATAGTTAGCATCTTAATTGAGTGGAAACATCAGATGATGGCTTCTGTGAGCTTGGCCTGTCGGCCTCTTTCATCAGCTCATTTTGGATAAATTTAGAGATCTGAGGAAATGTTCATGCTAATAATTGACTCCAAAAGCAGACATTAAAATACAGTTTGCAGATGGGTTAACTATGAGAAATATCTACAAAAATGGAAATTTTAATTATGTGTAGATGGATAAACAATGAAAAACATGGGTTCATTTCTGAGAATCAGTTAGGGAAATGATTGTTAGGAAAATCTATCCCAAACGAGGTATGTTTTATTGAGAACTTACTTTGTTCCTTTTGATTAACCACATCATCTTTAAAGAAATACCAAAGTCATAGTCTCTGCTTACAAAGCCAGAAAACACTGCAGAAATGACAAATTTTTGTTTATGCATACATATTATGTTTTAAGAAGACAATTAGGTACTTAGTATGGTATCTTTGGTACGTGGGTATACAAGTTAAAATTTGAATTGGTTCCTTTTCTAGGAAGAAAGACGTCACTACACTCAGACTATGTGTTTATTGAGTATTAGAGAAATGAATCTTGTTGAAAGGCATTACTCAGTCTTACTTGGTTTCAAATGGGTCACATAGACATTATTTGGATATTTAGGGATAAGATAAACAATATTATTTCTGTTCAACTCTACAATGACATATACAAAGTGTGCAGTTATTGGTATGCATTAATAACTAAAATGTTCTGCATGTGTCGTTTCATTCAAGTATCTCAGAAACCATGTGCCCTGGACATCATCATCATCATCTTCTCTCATTTTATGGAAGATAAACATCATGCTTTAAATGGTGAAACTATAAGCATGATGAGCAGCTCGATTATTTTGTAAGCAGTCAACAATGCTGAAACTTACAAAGCTATTAACATCACCAGTTTCCATACGTTAGCAGAGAGTTGAAGTAAAAGGACATTAGCTTCCTACTTCCCTCAATGAGTGTTTAGTCTACGATAAAATTGCAGTAAAACAGATGAATAAGTCTGAGGTAATGGGAAATAATTGTTTTTAAATCCACATGTATTGAGACAAAATAGAGAAGTATCAGACTAACATACCAACATGAAAGCTCATGCGAATGAAATGCTTGCTGGTTTCTTACAATTCCTTCCTTAACTGCCTAGCTGATTTCTATGTCTCTTTTCTTCATTTCATTTTTGCTGATATAAAGATAATTTGTATGCATTTTAGTTAATAGGCTTATCTTCTTTAAGATAAGCCAAATTATTCTTCTTCCATGACTTGTACTGTTCAAAGAAACCATTTCATCTTAAAACAGAAACCATTTAATTTGGCATCCTATTGATCAAACTTAGCTCAGTACAGTTTCAAATTAAAAAAAAACTATAGAATTTTTCCATCACATATAACATATTATCAAATCCAGACAAGGAGTCTTAGCATAATGAGAGTGTTTTGCAAATGAGAAATTATAGATAATTGCTGTTTGTTCTTGTTTTCATAGAATGAAGTGTAATTATTATTAACAAGAGGCTTGTTTCAATAATTATTTCTGGTTATCCCAGGGCACAAAAGCATTGAAGCAGAAACAATGCTTTTCCATTCAGAGATTTTTGGCTCCCCGCCCCCCAAGATTATCTGTTACCAGTGCCAGGGCTTCTGCATGGATGCTGTTTTTTGCATGTGTGGATGTGACACTGTGCAGGCGAGGATGCGTTCAGTGACTTGACTGTGTCTCCATCCCTTTAACTACTCAGGAAAAACTACCTTAACATAGGTAGCCATATAGGACTGTTATTTTATAAGCCTGAATGTGAATGGAACTTTAGGTTACAAATTAAGTATTACTGCAATATAAAGTGCTAATTTATGTGTGTTACTTTCATTCTATGCATAGATTGCTCTGCTTTAAAGTAGTGACTGTATTTAGTAAATATAGCAGAGTATAATCATTGCTTATGCACTGGGGATATGGGTGTGGTCAATCAGTTGCTAAATAGTCAACACTGTGAATCTTAAACTTCTTTCAATGCAATAAGTGACAGCAGAGCAAGGAGCTTCTGGGAACCCACCATACATGCCTGGTCCTTGCTTGATTACTAGGAATCAGTCTGTGTCAACCCCCTCAAACTCGTGTATTTCAGTGTTCCGTCACTATAGGGGGACCCAGTAGGCTTATAGCCTCAACTGTGGCCCCTACCAAGTGAGCACTTCTCTGAGGCCTTTCTGGAAACTTGGAGTTTTTAAACTTGTATCTCCATTCCGAGTTTCTGCTTTCAGGGGCAGAAATGATACCCACTGGAGACAGAAGCCTTAATAGGGGCCTTTGCATAATAGCATACAAATACCTGTCTATACTAGCTATCAATTATTTTATTGAATGAATGTTACTAATAGCATTAAAATTAGTGTGCCTCTATGAGTAGGTAGGCATAACTCCATCCAGTGGGTACAATTATAATTATCATTTTTTTCTAATCTTTCTACAGCTTGGTCTCCGTGTTTCATACACAATAAACAGAAGTTCTACAATTGCGCTCTCCCCCGTCATCTGTGCTGGCTAGTGCAGTGTTGACTTGACACAAACTAGAGTTATCTGAAAAGAGGGAACCTCAATTGAGAATGCTTCTATGATCTGGCTGAAAGGCATTTTCTCAACCAGTGATTGATGGGGCAGGACCTTGTTCATTGTGGGTGATGCCATCCTTTGGTTAGTAGTAGCAATGTGGAAATGTAAGCCAAACAAGTCCTTTCCTCCCCAACTTGCATTTTGGCCATGGTGTTCCTTTGCAGCAATAAAATCCCTAACTAAGATATCATCTATCCACTTTTTATAAAAACAGAAAATGACTAGAAACCAAATATGAGTGAGTACATCCCATGTTCCTCTTTTGGGTCTGGCTTACCTCACTCAGGATAGTGTTTTCTATTTCCATCCATTTGCATGCAAAATTCACAAAGTCCTTGTTTTTTACTGCTGAGTAGTACTCTAATATGTATATATTCCATACTTTCTTCATCCATTCTTCCATTGAAGGGCATCTA
>NW_026067912.1:6900379-6946748 GCF_014885135.2 Alexandromys fortis | reverse complement strand
AATGACTTTCAAACCAAGGACTCAGATAAAGGTGGTATATAAAGAAATGTATTCTACTTCACTTCTTTTTTATTTATTTATTATGTATACAATATTCTTTCTATGTGTATGCCTGCAGGCCAGAAGAGGGCATCAGACCTCATTACAGATGGTTGTGAGCCACCATGTGGTTGCTGGGAACTGAACTCAGAACCTTTGGAAGAGCAGGCAATGTTCTTACCCTCTAAGCCATCTCTCCAGCCCTAAGAAATATATTCTAGAGTGGCACAGATATCTAAAATTTGCCTAGAGGAAAGGAGCCCAGATAGATACATAAGTGACTAAATTTCACATAGCAGAAAAGACACAGCATTTTGCACAGAGAATTAATTTAGTAAGTGTGGGAAAAGCTTGATAAGTAGGTATTACTGGTTAGACTCATATGGTGCCAGGTATCTAATAATGGGACAGGGTAGAAAGCTGCCATTTTAGTCTTCCTAAGAGGCACCCTGACCTAAATTAAATTACTATAATTTTTATAAGTAAAACAATGACCTTCCCAGTCAGAGTTTAATATACATCCACTGGCCTTGTGCAAAAACTTTAAATTCTCAAATACTCCATATTTTCAATTAGAAAATTGTTATGGTTTATCAATATAAAATAAGATGTTCCCAGATTGTCATAGGAAAAAACCCAGTAACCTAAGTCAATTTTGTTTTTATTTTTTATTGATTTTAGTTTATTTTTGTTCTTGTTTTGTTTGGTTTTCTTTGATATTTTGTTGTTGTTGCTTTTTTAATGACTTTGACTTACAAAAAGATTTAAACCCAGAGAAACTACAGAAAAGTTCATTTGTCTAGTATCTGCCATCATAATGGAATTTAAAATTTTTCAATATATATTCTAATATATTTTAAAGCTATTTTCACCTTTAGTTTGTGATGTATTTTGAATTTAATATGTTAAATATCCCATTCACTACCTTTGAAGTAATTCACATATAAAAATATTATAATGGAATAAGTTCTGTCATGTTAGCCATATCATGAAGCCAAAATAAGTGTGGTGATGCAGCTGTCTGTGTTGTGGGGAGGGAGGGTGTTGATGACACACCTATTAAATTCTTGAGGTGATTAATGAATAAAACAACAAATATAGGACCAGCAAGATTGCTTGGCAGGTAAAAGTTACTTCCTTCCAAGACTGAGACCCAAGTTCTATTACCAGGACTCACAGTGTGGAAGCAGAGAACCAACTCTGGCAAGCTGTCCTCTCATCTCCACACTCTTATTGTGATAGGCCCGGGCTCATATAATTTAATGAACACCTTAAAAATGAATATAGAGTTGTTTGGGGTGCTGATAGGGGAACCCAGCTACTTATAGACCCTTCATGAAAGATGGATCCTTTCTTGGGAAAGGTTGTCTTCTTCAACTCTGAATTCATCTTCAGGAACAATATAACCAAAGTGGAGAGGGTCAACCAGATCAGCCCAATCAACCTGGAGGATTACTGATGTAGCCAGATCTTGCTCAGTGCAGTTATTAGCTCCTCAAAAACGGAATTAGCCATAAGCAAACAAGCTCCCTTCTAAATCTCTAGTAAAAACCAATTCTATACTTATTTGTTGCAAAGCTTAGAATAGAATGCTTAGGAATGTCTCAACTAATTTTGGAATTTGGTGGTTATATCAGGCTAAAGTAAGGGCATCACTTCAAGGTGTATCATCATACTGCATTTTTTAAAGATCCTGATGAAACTATAATGTATCTACCAAAGTGCTTATTTTTTATACTTATAGAATGAAAATAGAAGTGTTGTTCATTGGTTACATCCTGCCTCTGATTGCAGGCATTGCCAAGGGACACCCTGCCCTTTGTTAACCAAGCTCTAGTGCTCACAGTGCCTGTGTGCTGAAATATGCTTTTACATAAACATGTATTTTGTGTGCTCATTTTTATTGTAATCACATCAATTAATTATGCATTAAGTTTGTGTATCTTAATGACTTATTTAAACTCATTATATAAGCATAATTATATTACAAAAATGCGAGACACAGAGTGAAAAGGAAAGCTGGGGGAAATCTTCTCTAAATAGATATTCATGGATAAAATTAGCAGCACAGAGAAAATTTCAGTGAAGATGAGGCTGTTGGCTGGGGTTCTGCCAAATATTTCCAGCAGAGCTCCTTGACTGCTCTTTTTAACACTGAAAAGTTGATTTCAGATGTTGATCAGACCTAAAAATAAATAGAAGCTAATACTCTTCAAAAAAAAAAATCTTATTACAAGTTTTCACTCCCTGTGCCATCCTCTCGGAATATTTCAAAAGCACGAATCCACAGATGTATTTATATTGCCACATGTACGCCTCTTCCTAGACACCCACATGTTCACACCCTTCACACTCTCTACGCTCACACTGGGCAAGCAGCTGACTTGCCCTAGGAAAGCTGAAAGGAAAAGGACTACTCTCCCCAATGTGGCTTTTGTTAATCAAGTCTCTCAGCCACAGAAGGAGGGATGCCTGTATTTCCATCCCACTCTTGGTAGGCAGCTGCTAAGAGGCCATCAGGCACCACCCACGGTCTGAAATGCAACATATGTAAATCTCGTTTAACCTTTAGCAGACACACACAGCAGCGAAGATGCTACTGGGATTTCACAGATGAAGGGAGGAGCTGGGGAGTTGCTGATGCTGCCTCACTAGGAAATGTCAGGTCAGGTGTCCTTGGGCTGCAGTCAGCTGTCTTGACCATTGCATTACAGAGACAAAGGTACGGAAGGCTCATGTCGCTTATCCAGGTGCACTTTTATTTGTAAGGGAATCAAGAGCAGTTTCCACTGTGACCTAAGATGGGATGGGGGGTCATTGAGAAGGGGCCAGGTTAAGTGGCAGAAAGGAAAAGAAAAGTCACCCAGGTATTTAATTTTTTTAAAACTCTTCACTTATTTTATAACAAAAAATATAGCATTTATTGTAAACAATGGTTCAGATAAGCACTATACAGCTAGAAAATTGCAGTATACACCCAGGAACCTTATTCTATGAAAATTGCAAAGCCCTCTGTGTTTCAAACAACAACAAAAATTAGAAAGCTTTATTGAAAATGAAGTTGATTCACTGTAAGTTTGAGTTTCTCTGAGGTACCAGTCTAAAGAGATCTTAACAGCTAGCTGAATTATCTCATGGTAAACTTATTAAAGATTCATCGTTCCTGGAGTTTTAATTGGGTGCGATTGATCCCCATTAGAGTGTGTGTGGGTAGTAGAGTAGTCTAAGTGGTTCTTTCTCCTTCAGATTAAAAATTCCCCATGCTTATTGAGCTTGATCACACAGACAACAAGAAATATTGTTTTCTGAAAACAGTATCGGTAATAAAAATTGTCAGACTTTCAGGGAAAGGATTTTGAGAAGTCCCTTTTCTATGAAAACAATACAAAACAAACAAAAAAAAACCAACATCTGGGCAGTTTAAATAATTTTTAAAGATGCTTTTTTTATTGCTTGGCATATATAGCATTGCTGAATATATTCTATTTCTTCTTCTGTTTGTATATGGTAGTGAGAACTTCATAGCAAAGCTATTACACTCCTAAATCAAACCAGAATCTTAGTGATCTTCTAAATTTACTTAACCACCAATACAAAGATAATAACCTCCAATAATTATGAGGTTATTTAATTTCACTCTGCTAATTTCTCTGACTACATTAAAAATAATGAAAACAAATAATTTTATTTATATCTGTATACACAAAAGCTTATATATACATATATATGAGAAAAGAATTCATGAAACTCATATAACTACACGACAATTATTCCTGAATTTCTTCAAATATATTAAACAAGAATTATGTTGAATGTATATATATATATTCTTCTTTAATTTTCTTATTAATATATTTTAAATATTTTTTTTATTTTCTTTATGAACCAAACAACAGCAATTTGTAGATGAGTATCTAAATTATTTCCTTATGTGTAGATTGTCACTCTTTCTTTGTCAGTTTGAGATATATTAAAGAAAATATTTTCATTATACAGCTTTTCACAGCTTGGATGATCTCTTTCTTTTAAAAACAAAACAAAGTAAAGCAAAACAAACAAAAAAAGAACACAATCGTACTATGTACTTCTTGAAGGTCTGATACTTCCTATGTAGATCAGGTTGGCCTGCTGTTCTTTTGCCTTCTTAATTCTGGGAATAAAGACATACCATGACACCCAGCCCGTGCTAGATATCTTGATACACTCTACTCCTTAGACGGTTACTAGCTTTCTGTTTTCTCTGCATCAGTGGTCATGTTCAATACAGTTGACAATGAAAGATTCCAGTTTGATTTTGCAGGGTAAAGAATGTTCCCTTCCTTCTATGTAAATTTATCAATGTGTGTTTCCACTAAGATGTACATAATGTGAGTTTATCTTTATAATTTTAGCTTTTATTGATAATCATTGCTAGAATAAAGTATTCCATTTTATGCTACAAAACAATGATGTCTCAGCCCTGTCTTTTTTTCATTAGTGGTTATTTGATGTTATTTCTACATCAAGAGAAATTTTTATTCCTTAACAATTGTTTGGCTACTCTGAGACATAAAATACATCATCTGTAACAGAAATACTGAATTTCCCACCTCTTATTTGCCTCTTTCCGAAATGACTTTTTTCCTTACTGAGTTATAAAAGAGAGTATTAGGATTTTGTTTGTTTTTATATTTATTGTTGTTACTAATATGTAGATTTAAACATTTTGTAGCTATTATCTTACTGATGCTTAAATGTGAAAGACTGAACGTCAGAAGCTTTCCCATTTGACTCCTCAGCTGTTTGGAAGAGGTCCTAAGAGACTATCATTGCTTCCTGGTGTTCTGGCATGACATAGTCTTGGCTGATTTTGATGTTTCTTCCTCTAGACTGGATGTAAGCATTCTCCAAGGACTTCTGATTCTTTTAAATAGGAAATGGCACTTGTGTTTTACAGGCCAGTGATAAGGCATTCAGCTGTTTTCAAAGTACATTAGAGGAGACAGAATAAATGTCTTCCGCAGCCTTATCCAAGTAAGTGTAATTTCAGATCAATCACATGTTTTTTTGTTGTTGTTGTTGTTGGTTTTTTTTTTAATCTTTCTTTGAATTTGTTCTTTGAATTTGTCTGGTATATTTCCTGCTTTCGCAAGCTAATCATCACTTATGTAGTATTAACAAACAGCTTCTTAAGTTTATGTTAAAAAAAACAATACATTTCTGATTCTAAAGTGGAACAATTTCCAACAAACAACTAATTTTATCTATAGTTTTACAATGCAGCATCAGAGATGTTCCTTGGAATGCTTTAGAATTGACCTAGTTATTTTATACAGTGGTGGGGATTTATTTATTCAGGCTGTGGGAAAACAGGCATTGCAAACTTGTTGCCTATGTTCTCTGGTTTTGTGCCATTCCTGTATTTTCTGAAACCGTGCAGAGCTAAGGGTGAAGAAAGGATAATGATTATCATAGCCCTGACAACAGGAAACACAAGCAAGGTTGCTTTTGATGCTTATTATTATTAATGTATAGGTTTAAAGATCTTGCAAGTATAGCACAGAGGTTTATTTTCCATTTTACTTTTTCCTTATCACTGGAAAATAATCCTTAGGTTCCTCCTTAGGTTCCCATCTCTGCTATGCCTTATAAGTAATTCAAATAAGTCTAGCTTTGTTTGAGCAGTTAGGAGATTTTTTTTTTCTGGCTGCCATGTAGTAGCGTGACTTAGGCCAACCTCTGCCTACAAGATAGCTATGAGGTCTTGATTTTAATATTACTGCTGGAGAATAGCCAAGGCAACCAAGCCTGAGAGGCCAAGTTAGTAGAAAGACAAGGATAGTCTTTCAGGCAGCCTGTTCTGCTTTGCATTTCCTGTCCACTTCCTGGCTGGAAGCTGATGACCTAGGGAACACACAGGCACACACAAACACACATATCCTAAGGAGCAGTGTTTAGAAATGTCACAGAACCAAAACACATCACAGTGTTCTTCCTTGCTGCTCTCATGCTCGATTTGCTGATTTCTAAGACTGATTGAGTGAATGTAAACAAGACAAACCAAAACTGATTGCAAAGAAGACAGAACTGTGTAGTGCCACGAACAGAGCTCAACACCAAGAAAGAAGAGCAACAGGTAAGAGCCCAACATTCAGTTTAGATCAAGGAAGGGTGCACTCTGTCTATTAGGTCATGGCATATATAACAGAGACCTCATACAGAATGACCTGCTTTGAACAATCTTATGCCCTGATTGTACCTGTATACATTTTCTTGCTTTAATCATCTTCCAAAAAAGAAAGGAAAACCTCCAAATAAGATAGAAAGTATAATTTTTAACAGTTTTTATTTTATAATTCTATAAAATATTAGTCAACTGAAAAGAGAAAATGACTAAAACCTAAAGATCAGACCACCTTAGAAGAATAAGTTGAATAATCATGTAGACTAAAGAGTGATGTATTTAAATTGCTGAAAGTAACTGCCAAAATGTGAAATTGTCTTTCAGTTAAGAAGAGGAAACCAAGAGTCCTACAGGAGAGTCTGGGAAGATGACCCAATATGAAAGAGTATTTGCTGAACATTTATAAAGTTCTAAGTTCAAATTCCTAGAACCTACCCAAAAATGTGGGCATGATCATGCATGTTCCTTTAACTTTAGCCCTATGTGGGACAGAGACAGGAGGATGACTGCCAACCTAATTTATGCTTCAGCAAGAAACCTTGTCTCAAGTGAATAAAATGAAAAGAAACACTTGAAATCTTCTATTGATCTTGGTGAGTGCTCTGGGGGGAGGAAGAAGAAGAAGAAGAAAAAGAAGAAGAGGAGGAGGAGAAGGAGGAGGAGGAGGAGGAGGGAGAAGAAGAAAAAGAAGAAGAAGAAGAAGAAGAAGAAGNGGCGGAGGAAGAGGAAGAGGAAGGGAAGAGAAGGGAAGGAGGGAGGAAGGAAGGGGAAGTGAAGGAAGGAGGGAGAAGAAGGGGTGAGGGAGAGCGAGAGAGGGAGTAAGGAAGGGAGGGAAAGACAGACAGGAAGAAAGGAAGGAAGAAAAGGAAGAAAGGAAGAAAAGAAGGATGAAGAAGAAAGAAAGGGGAAAATTGGTGAGAACATAAATTTTGTGAAATGCAAACTTACATTGAAAGAAAAGGTATAAAGTACTTCTTGAATACAAGAGAATAATGGGAGATAAAGGGAAGTAAATGGGGGTAGAGAAGACAAAACAATAAACATATGAAAGAAACTAAAGAAAACTGATTGCCCACATTAATAATAATGCTCTATTTCTGCCTTAAAATTCACAAAGGATTAAGTCCTTAATATACTGACAAGAATAAAAAGCCTATGGCTGGAAATAAACATATGTAACTCAGGATATCAGCACAAATAGGTCACTGATCTAACAGAAAAAAAATTACTAAAACAG
Source organism: Alexandromys fortis (assembly GCF_014885135.2). Taxonomy (NCBI): domain Eukaryota; kingdom Metazoa; phylum Chordata; class Mammalia; order Rodentia; family Cricetidae; genus Alexandromys; species Alexandromys fortis. The sequence goes on along the minus strand of NW_026067912.1, from coordinate 6,939,309 downwards.
AAATTTTTAGGCAGCTAGAAGTTTTAGACAGTGTTAACAGTCAATCTTATTGAGAAATAAAGAAATGTGTGATGAGTATTTGCTGGATGTACTGTGTTTCCAGTAACATCTAGACCATCTCACCACATGATAACACTTGTGCCATCAGGAAAATCTCACCCAGTGTCACAGGAATGAAGTCACATTTGATATTGCCTCAGAAGGGCAGCAAGATGAGAACAGCTTCTCAATTATCCGCTCATAAAGAAAGACATAAAGTAGCTTGCTGGTCAAGTGAGCACTGAGAACAGCAGCAGTTAAAATATTCTAAATGTATGGTTTCCAAGCAAAGTAAAATACTTAAAGAAAAATGACAGATGTCACTTAATAGTGCTGTGCAAATGACACAGAGAGAAATAATGAAGAATTTCCAATGTAGCCCGTTACACTCCTGCCATGTAGACTAAAGCGTCTGTTGATGGAGTACTTCACAGTTCAGCCACTTCATTTAGTGTTGTATAAATTCAGCATGTGTTAGATTTGATTGAGGCAAGTCCTCTCTGTGGAAGGTGAACTCAGTGTCTTAGAGCTACAAACTCTTTGTATCCCCTGGAATAGACAGCCGTCGCCAGAATCAAATGAGTGCCTGTCCATGCCTTGAAAGACAAATCGCTCATCTGATGCTAAACATGAACTGGAAGTGGGGACAATTAGCATGGTGGATGCTACTTTAAGGGAAAAATGTTTTCTTCACACAGCAGATGCAGGAACATAAGGCCAGCAGTGGGTACCGATGCTAAACTGTCGCCGAATTACACAAAAACAACAGGCCCTAACAAAATAGCTAGTGTTTTCAAACTCGCAAGATTAGTGATGGGTCCTTTGCCAGCCTCCTTCAGAACAATGTGATGTCCATCTACACTAATTCAGTTAGTCATACATTTATATTAGATTCTAATTTATGGATAGTGCAGGAACTCTCATGTTGGTGTGACTCAAAACTCCTAGGAAGAAGACCACAGAGACAATTTATATTCCTTTTGCTTTTTCAGAGGAGGTTCAATTCATTACTTTTAAATTCCAATACCTTTGTAGAAACCGACTTATTCTGCAGTGTTGTCGCCTGCCCTGATGGCTCTCCTCTGCATTTTTGTGACAGCTGCAGAAGGAAGGATGACTCATTTTTTGAAGATAAATTTACATTTAAGAATAACTAGATCACAACCATAGAATGTCAACTGCAAAATGATCCGTAATTATAACTTTCTCCCATAAGTTAAGTGAAAGATTCTTAAATACTATTTTCTGAACACTTCATAAATAGCCTTAGAGTCACAGTTTATGGCAGGTTATAGTAGTTAGCTGAAAAATCTTTATAGTCAAAATTCTCTTGACACTTCCCTAGAGATTTTATAAAATGTACATGAGTTCATGTATATCTCAACCTCCATGGTAATTCTAAACTCTAAAATATTTGGATAGCACTGAAGCATGCTAAATTTAGCTATGTGAGAATGGTCAGTGGTTGAATGTTTAAATTTCCCTAATTTTTAAAATGGCTTGCGTGGTATGAGATCATTCCTATAATCCTAGCAGGTGAGAGTTTGAGTCAAGAGAGTCATGAGATTGAGGTCAGCCACAGTTAAAGTCTAAGATTCTTTCTGGAAATAGATGAAAGAAATATTTACTTAAAAATCCCATAAACAGAAGAATAAATAAGTCAAAACCTGGAATACTGAGATGGAGAGATGTTAAACTTTCTCTTTCTGAAGTGGGTACAAGTTCGGTTCTCAACATTCACCTCAGAGTGTGAGGTGCTCCTGACTGGTTTTTGGTCGTTCCAATATCTGACATCTCTTGCCTCCAAGGGCATCTGTGGACCTATGTGCACATGCCCACACAGAGATACATATACAGATGCAAAAATAATAAAAATACATCCTTAACCAAATAGACCACAAGTTCCTGCCCTCAGATTCCTAGAGATAAATGATACTGATAACTGACAAATTCTACTTAAAACAAACTTGTTACCTTGCTGTGGATCACCTATATCTTTCCTTAAGTTATTACTAAATATTTAGTAATTTACGTACCTAGCATAAACAATTAAGCTGCCTAAATATTTTAGGTAAAAGAGACATAAAGTAGTTTTATAGTATTCAAAACTTTAAATCCAAATATCTATTTTTAATGCTCTTCATAAATACAAACATGAATTTCTGATGACTATCATGAATTTTATTCATTCTTTTTTATCCAGTGTGATTTAACTAAATTGACAAAGTCATCACAGTTGTTAACTTCAGCTGTAGATTTTATTTGGAAGGCCCTCTCAGCTTTCAGTTTCTCTTACGGCCCACATAAGAGTTCAACATAATTCTTCCTGCTGTGTGATACTGATTTTTTTTTCCTCTCCCCCAGTGTTTTCTGTCTTCTATAGTTTTTCACACCTGATTGTATTGACTCTCTTTTCTTTGTCTTTTGATCTCTCCATCAGTCCTCCTTTTTCCAAGCTGGTTGCCTACGGTATTAAGCCATCCTCCCAAGATTTAAAATTCCTCATGCAGGTAGGTGAGTGTTCTCCTTTTCCTAACCAGCAATGTTTTCCTTTCAAGTTCTACAGAAAATTTAGACTAAAATGACTACATCTTTATTACTTATCCCCAAACAGTTTTGTACGTTGAAATGTGTAAGGACAATGAAGAAAAGAAAGAGGAGTAGGTAAGGAAAGATAAGGAGGATAAGAAGGGGAACAGAGAAAAAGAGAAAAAAAAAATCTAACAACTGTTGTTCTGGGTCCACTGATTATTTCGGTACTGAGATGTGACTTATTCCCCAGCTCACCCCCTTCCTCCATTTTTTATTATCCATTCCTCCCATCATTTATTAAGACCTATACAATTTGTTGAACCACTCATTCGCTTTCTTCAAAAGGCTGACAGTAAATGTGTACAATGATTTTAGTCACCGTTCCACCCCCTCCCCCCCAGCATAAATGTAAAACCTACAATTCAAAGTGGTGAAGATAAGATTGAGACAAAAAGATCCTACCACAGTATTATTAGGTTCTCTTCATGATCTACCTGCTACATTTTCTTTTGTTTCACTAAATGAAGTGGGGGTTGGCCCATGCTGCGTATTTTTTTTCTGCAGAAAACAATCTAGTGAGGCAGTCATTGTCATAAGTAACTATATGTCTCTTGATTTTCTTAGAATATCGTATGTGATTGTTAAACTTCAATATGACCTTTCTGAAAAGAGTTTTGTATTTCTTGAGGGTCAACAGCTTGATTAATGCAAAGCCTACTGTTATAGAGAGACCACTCATATTACAGATACGTGGTTTTCAATCTTTGGCCAGCTGGGAATGCTGATGTCAAAAAGGAAGCAACATCACAAGAGAAAACACAAACACAAAACCTGGGGGTTTTCATTTTCCCTCTTCTGTTTCCAGTGCCCAAATCATTTCCTCAAAGTCACATTCTATAGAGGATGTGCAATTGTGAGCTGGCATACTTGAATTGGGAGCACCATTTTCATAATCACTCTATCAAGCTGAAACAGTGCCCTCTGCCCAGCTGTTACCCCTTGTCTCTGGCAGCTTAAGGAGTGCCAGGAGACCTGACTGCACACTGAGGGAGCAGCTTTGCCAGCATCACTTGCAGCTGTGGCAATATTCAGTCCTCCTCATTTAACTGCACGTCACACAGTTCAGTCCGTACGGGACACAGTTACAGCTAATTGTTGATGTAGTCGTCACTTTGAACTTCTACATGATATCATTTTCATCAAAATGTTTTCCAACTCTGAGCTGGTATAATTAGATGTGTGGATCAAGTCTCTTACAATGAAATCAGCTAAAACTTTACAAGCCCAAACTTGAGATTTTTCCTCCTAATCTATCAGTTAGATCTGTGCTAGAACTCATATGGGTGTTGTGGAAATTTCAGTAAAAATTCCAGGAAAGGAATAGAGATGCATCAAAATGATTTTATTTCCTTTTACTGTGTTTGAGTTTGTATTTTCAGTTTGGTGAATGTCGTTCTAAAAGGACTTTGCTAGGCCCAGCAAGCTGGCCTTCAGGTAGAGGTGCTTTGTAGCACAGCATGTGACATGAGTTCAACTATAAGAACCCACAAGAGAGTGGAAGGAGGAAGCCAACTCCACAGAGTTATCCTCTGACTTTTATATGTTCACTCACACACACACTGCACACGCATGTACATGCCTGCTTGTGTACACACACACACACACACACACACACACACACACACTAATGTTGAAAGGGGATTTTACTAGAAAGACAAATACATTTTGAAAAACAATATCTAAAATGAAAAATGCTAGTTACTCTAAACTATTGGTAGCTATTATGAGCAATATTATGAATATTAATATGATTTGAGATGTTATCTTTAACTACTTGTGCAAACTGTATGTAGAAATCTTTCTCTGAGAATTATTTTAGCAACCACTTTTTTTTCCTTATATAAATGCTTTGTTACCATCCCACTAGCCCTGATTATTTCTCTTTTTCTAAAAGTTATTTCCTTCTGAAGTCTTTGTTTCTATTTTAGTAAAAGAGCATGGTACCAGTAAGAATGAAAACAGTTACTGAACCAATAACCCACTGAATGGAATTTATTTCCAATGGTCAACTCTCTACCTCCAAAGTGTCTAGTCTAGTTAATACAAAAGTTTAGCACAAGTAACAACACATTTAATTCTGGGAATATCTTGTCTCTGCTATAGATTCCAAAGACCATTTTTCTGTCTATGCTCAGAAAGACCAGTCATGTCTTTTTTGTTCATTCATTTGTTGGTTTTCTGCACTGCAAAGGCCAAGTCAGTAGCTTCACACAGCCTAGAATCATGTTCAATCACCACCCTCAATCTCAAATAGCAAGAGTTAGGACTAGACACTGTGGATTAGTCAAAAACAATAGTTGTCTATTCATTGAAATTAACTGTAACAGGAAATATGCTCCCCTAGCCTATACTCATACTTAATGTCGTTTACAGATACAGTGTTGCTTTCTTGACCAAAATAATGAGATATCTACTGTATTTGCCTGTAATTCTCACCTACTGTTTTCTATTGTGCTCTGTTATTATTTTTGAGTCATTGTTCACTATCTCAAGTAAGTATAACCCTTTATTCTCTATGAAGAAAGGGGAAAGTAGCTCACTTTTATCACTGTTAATATTTTTCAACCTAAATAGTTTAAAAGAAGACAGATTTATTTTGGATAACTGTCTCAGAAATTTCTATCAAAAATTTGTCTGCTTGATTGTGCCTGAGCTGAATGAATTAAAGCAGATTATCATGAGAATGAGGACACAAGGGAGCAAAGCCATTCACTTGGAGGCAAGTATAAAGCAGAGAGACAGGGAGGAACTTGTAACAAGATACAGCCCCCAAAGACAAACCTTGATGATATATATTCACCAGCTAGGACAGACATTCTAAAGTTTGCAAAACATCCACAAATGGTGACACCATTGCAGATCAAGCCTCAACGCATGTGAATATTTGTTAGAAAGAATGTTACAGTTCCAATATAAAGCTCCCTCTCCCCCAAATTACATTCAGTTTCCAAGATTTTCCATTGTGCTAGCAATTCTTGCATTGGCTAAAAGTACAAAGTCAATGCAGGTATTTTGGTACAAGCCAGTAAAACCCAGTTCCTCTGGATGCTGAACAAGGAAGTTCACAATTTTAAGGCCTTGCTGGTCTACATAGTGAATTCCAGGCCAGCCTGAGCAACTTTGTGAGAACCTGCATAGGAGAATTCCGGAAGTGCTGACTTTTGATGCCTGCCAATAATTAAGCAGAGGCAGGGAATCACTTGCTAGGATTTTTAGAGAGTGTCTGTAAATACCCATCCAGTAGTAGCAGAAGAGGAACATCTTAATTGAAAGGCTTGATTTTAGTGATTGATTTGAGTATGATTTGCATGACTTAGTACTTGTTATCTTAACAGTGGGCAAGAAATAAAGACATCATACTCTTTCTCCTTCACTAACATTACCAGAGTAAGTTGCTTAACATATTATTATAAATTCCTCCCTTCCTGTGTTGAATATATTTTTATGATCCTTCATTAAATCCAGAGACCTATTAAAACTATGGGCAACCATATTATTTTGCTTATGTATTTATCTACCCAATTCCTTCTTTCTAGACTCTTAGGCAAGGAAAGAATAGTTTTCAAAGACATGGAGTCTTTATTTACTTATTTATTTATTTAATATTATATTATTGAATTTTATGTAAGCCAAAATTATTTTAAGATGAAAAGTGGACAGAGTCTACATGTAGAAGATGAGATAAATAAAACAGAATGCCGTAGGAGAACTTCTCACTCTGGTTGTAGCTGTCTAAAATGATTAATATTCACATCGAAACAAAACACTACTTACCAAGAATGCTGAGTGTGAAAGCAGTGGGAGGTGAGAGACCCATCAATGAGACAAATTGTCCTGAGAACTCTCTGACCTCAACACTGATTTTACAGATTACGCTTCTTCTCTAGAAAGATATATGGCAATGATTTCACACTTTTTCATTCTCATTCAAGATTAGTGACCATACTAACACAACCACATGTACAACCCTTTATGTAATGAACGCTTTGTATAAATATGAAATTATCAGATCAAAATAAAATTTAAAGTGATTAATTTTATGCTACACATATTTTCATCTTTTGAATGCCTTTTTATTAATAATTGATGGGCAATATTTTATTTCTCTTTTAGTTCTTAATGTCCTGTTTTTTTTGTTTGTTTTTAATTGGGAGACTGCTCTTCTTGCTTTTGGTTCACAGGCTTCTTAAATTATGCTGGTCTCCTTACCTTCTTTTTTAAGTGACAGGAGATTTGGGGAAACTGATAATCTAAGCACATTTTGACTGATGGGAGAAGAAGAGTATGATTTGCTTTGATGATGGATTACCAATGCTGAATGATGCAGACCAATTCAGTTTCATGAATCATTCGGACTGTGAAAAACTGGGCAGAATGCCAAGGAGATACGATGGATTAATAGGCTAATCTGTCAGTACTGAAGTCATGAGTTCAAATCTTGATGCCCACGGGGTAAACTGAGATAACAACAAGTCTTTTATACACAGAAGGTCATATAACAGTGTGGAAAAGGTGAATATTAATAAGAAAGAAGCTTGTAATAAACTTTATGCTGGGAGAGAAGGAACATTTCTCTTCGTGATTTTTTTCTTTCTCAGCCAACACACAAACCATGAATCTTAGTTTAATCAATGTGCTGTAGCTGGATAGATGATCTTATGCTAAAGAAAGAATTGGGAAAGTAAAAGACAAAATAGAAAAAAGGAAAATGTCTAATTCTCCAAATAAAATACTCACTTTTTTCTAAAAAAAAAAGGTGTTCCAATACAAAAAATATCTGTACAATATATTTCAAATAAAAATGCACAAAACATATGTTCTGCACAATGTGAGTATTTTTGTGACTTAATATTTCCAGGGATTTGTCTATTAAATTGCATTAGAACCAGCCATCCACACTCACCAGCAGCATCAATTGGCAGGTTCACGTGGTCTCACTTGATCGACCTGTTTGGGCAGCGTTCAGAAGATCTAGGTGGAGATCATTGTACATCATTCACTTTCATTTTAGAGGCTCTGGTTTCATCCCTAACCCCAAACTCACAAATAAAGCAATTAAGAGGAAACCCCATATTGACTATCACTGACTTCTGTTAAATATATTCATCATTTACTCTCCTCCACAGTCCTTTATGGAAATTTAGATTTCAAGAGCCTACTTAAATTACCCAAGTCTCTTTGTGGAGGATTGGCCTCACTGGTGTCATACAAAGACTGTTTTGATTCCCTAAGTGAAGTCACCATACATGACTATGACTATGAAGATTGTTTACCAAATAAGAGTGAAAACTCAGAACTACAGTGGAGGCGTAACTTTATACAACGTTCTACCAAGCAAAGTGGGGAACCTGACAGTGTCAGTTTGTCAAAGAAAGCTGAGCTGATATGGTGTCCTACGTGCCCATCTCAAGGTGTTATGCTGTGGCTATCTGAAAGCTGGTGCTTATGCCCAGTCCTCCCCCTTCAAGCAGAACACGGTCTCTCAACTGTCTTCAATAACAAATGAATCCCAGTGACTCTGCCTGACTCCTGAGGTTGGATCATCAAAGGAAGTATGACTTCAGCCTATTGCTTCCTCTTTCAAACAGAGTATGGGGGTCCTGGACCCCGTGGCTTTTATTTTTGCTTACTAAGATAGGCTATGATTTCTTTGATATATGGCATCTTTTGTGGGGAGAAAAGGCGGGGTGTTGATGAAAGGAATCAATGCAGAACATGTTATTTTTTTAAGTAATCATTTTGAAAGAAAATTTCAAGTAAAATAATTTTTTTTAAAAAAAATTTGAAAGTGGATATTAAGCGTTGTTAGATAAATAAATTCCAAGTGAAGCGATTGAAGGTTTTTGTGGTTGTTGTTGTTTTGTCAGAGTCTCAGAATTTCAGACCATCTACCTCCTTGACTCGTTTTGAGCTCTAAGTAAAGTGACCAGTAATTAGTTTCATGGATGTTTTAAAACAAGGCGAATGCTTGAGATCAACATTTTTATTATAGTCCAGGAAGAAAAATAGAATTTGAATTCCTATTATATAATCAAGTTAGAGGATATGCTTTTAGATTGGATTATATCACTGTGACAGAGCAACACTATTTTTTGAGTTAAAGAATAATCTATACATTTCTTTCACTCTTTTAAACTTAAAATTATTTAAATAAGCTTTCTCCTCTCTTTCATCAAACCAGATTAAGCTGGCTGCTAATCTAATTTTTGTTTGAGATGATCCAGAGCCATCCAAATCCATCCTCTGGTTAAATGGCATGCAAATCAGATTAATTTGCCTGAGCTACAGACTTAGATAAGATTGTTGCTTCTGGGGCTTTAACAGTAAAATACCCTGGATCTAATGTTTACTATTTTTTGTTCTATCCTGGCAGTGTGTCTCCACAGGAATGCTGTTTGGCAGATGAATTCTCTAAAGCAAAGATCTACACAGGGAGTTAGGAAATTCAACAAAACCATCTTAAGAAAGCAGAGGAAGCATTTAAAGGTTAAATTGTCTTTACAACATCACAACACTGGGGATTCAGATTAGCTATTTGGGCATGCTTAAAAAGGGCCTTACAGAAAAGTTCAAAACTTTCTTATTTTTTTATCATTTTTTTAAAAAATTTTTTTCAGTAAATGTGATTGCTTATAACATTTGTAAGGTAGTCTTGATTTAAAGCAATCGATGCACAAACCTAAGTCTAAATTTGCATTCAGCTTTTGAGATGTTTCCAAACTTTTTTGTTTGAATTAGCCAAAATATCCTTAGATGGGTATTTTCTCAAATTCTAGAACAGTTGAACATACATGCTGAGAAGGGAAAGGGAAAGGAACACATTGCCAGGCAAGTGAATTTCCAGGCTAAGTGTCTCCACAGCAGAGCTTCCACTGTTACCGTCGATAGTTACTCTCAATGCCTAGAGTAACAATTTGTAAATAATTATATTTTAATATGATAAAATATATTATATATATATATATAATTTGTTTTCATCTTTTAATTTGCACAATTTAGATTTACCTAGGGTGGATGGGGCTCCAAGCATGCGTACAGGAGGTTACCTTTATTAATCAAGGTGGAAGAATCACCCACCCTATAGGTGGCACTATTCCCTGGGTGAGGAATCCTGACTTGTATAAGAATTGAGCATAGGAGTTGAGCATTATCATGAATGTATTAAACTGTCACTCTCTGTTCTTGACTCTGAATGTTGTGTGACCAGTTCTTTTAAGTTCCTCATGGTGTGACATCCTTACTATGATGGACTGACTGTATGGTGGAACATAATCTGAATAAACATTTTCTCCCTTAAATTACATTTACCAGGGTATTTTACGACAACAGCAGAAGAAACAAAGACAATATATCACACAGATAAACATATATGAGCATCTATAGCGTAAATGTCCATAGCAATTTTCTTTCCTTTTGTCCAATTGAAAATAGATTTTTCTCTCATACAAGACATCCTCACCACAGTTTCCCCTCTCTGCACTCCTTCTAGCTCCCCTACACACCTGCCATCTCTTCTTGATCCACTACCCCTCCCTTTCCTCTTCAAAAATGAGGTGGTCTCTAATAGATAACAGACTTTCAGGACAAAACTAGATGAAAGACCTCATATTGAGGCCGGATAAGGCAACCTGTTTGGAGGAAAAGATTCTCAAGAGCAGGCAAAAGAGTCATAGATACACCCTCTCCAGCTGTTAGGAGTCTTGGGTGTAATGGGGCAATGAGGACAAAGAACTTCTGGGAATGACCAACAAATGTTTGGTTTAGCTTGAGACCCATGCCAAAAGAGGGAGCCCATGCCCTACTCAGCCCAGATGGCCAGGAAATGGAGACTAGATAGCCCAAAGGTATAAAGTAGAAACAAACATGACTAGCAAAAAAAAATAATAATAATAATTCCGTAGCAATTCGTAAGAAGCAGGACTTTACTTGCCTGCTCACTACATCACTAGTCCTATAAGCTATAGGTTACTATTACCATCCCACAGATGAGAAAACTGAGGAGTATAGAGGTTAAGAAACACCCCTCCCCATTGTAAACGAAATTGCATACACGATCTAATTCCTGGGGCCTCACATGTTTAGCCACATGAAATTGCTCAAAGACTCTCATTATAACTGCTGTAATCATGACCCTCTGGATGTTGTTTGTGTTTGGGATGGTTTACTTGCTTCAGTGAGCAGATTATGCAGTTTAATACAATTTTTATGACAGATTTGTTTTGACTCATCACAACAGCCTGAAAGAATGGACATCTGCTTGCTAATGCATTTCATAATTGCTTTTAAAATAGGACTTGTGTATTAAAGAAAACAATAATCCAGGCCCCTCAAAAATCTTTTTGAGGAAAAAAAAACTGTTTTTGGAGAATAAACATGAAATGCTATATTCTAGGCCAGGTTTTTTTTTTAATTAAAGTCAGAAATAGACTATTTTTATTGCCTAAATATATTTATAATAGAATTAACAGATGCATTTGATGCTTCACTTATTTTGACCTCCTCTGCAGGTCCTGAATGAACACAGTGCTATTAAGTTACCTTCTCTGCACAAGACCTTTAGGGACCTTATCTCTACTTAAGATCATTTGTTCAAACCACAGCCAAACATATCCTATGGTTCTGAGTTTAATTCATTAATGCCATAGCCTTCTACATAGTTGGAGTCATATAATCTCTATGGTCCTTTAGATTTAAGCATAATAGGAAGTTACTTTGTATAGTAAAAAAAATGTCCTCTACCTAGCAGTATATAAATATGATGACATGTCACTTTCATGTGAATGGGACTCTTCCCCTCTCGCCCTGTCTCTCGTGGCATTCACCTAGATCACCCTCACAACTGCCAAGTCTTGCCAGCTAGCTCTTTTTCAGTCTGTCAGATGCCCTAGCTTTCCAGGGCAATCCTCGCATTAAAAGAGAAAAAACCTATCGGATCACTAGCATTTTACTTTAGTATTTTATTTTCACTCTCCGATGGCTCAAATGGATAAACTTCCTTGACTGTATTGATTTCTGCTTTCATTGATTTCTCTATGACAAGTATTTATTGCCTATTTACCTCCTTAACTTGCTGCAGTTTGCTTTCCTGTCTTCCTAGTTGGCGGAAACCACCTTTTGGAAAGTCACCTGAGACTTGCTAATAATTGAGTCCACCGGTTTTCCTAAGGTTCTTCCTCCCATATTGTTCTTTTTTTTATCTTCTTGAAGCCACCTAAGAGGCATGACTAATATTTATTAAGCTTCTTGTGTACAGAATAGTAAGCTTTTGTTAGTGAGCCTTACAGAGCACTCTGCTGTGAATAGCCTACTCAATGTTCACTTGTAGATGGAGAACCAGGATTCAGATAGAACTCTTTCTTGTGGTTTCATCTGAGATATTAAAGCTTTTTCCACATCCTGCATTTTCTAGCCTATCACATTGTTTTGGATCTGTCACTTTTGTCACCTTTAGATTGTCACTGCATTATGCTTCATTTTTTTCCTACAAATATCTTCTCCAGTCAGTGCCATATAGCTACAAATATTGCAATGACTGCATCTCAATATGAAAGACGTGTGTAGCATTGTATGTATTAAGCTCACCAAGCAGAACGAAGGTGAGATGGTCTTCATTCTTTCCCACATTTAGAGCCCGAGATGACCAATGGATTAAAAAGCAGTAAATCCATCTCGATGACCCACTCTGTTTTGAATGAAAAATAACTTCTATGACGAGAAAAACACAAAGGGACTTCTGAACTGTCTGTATCATGATAATGGGAAGACTGTTGTTTTAACAGTGTGTGTAAACCCAGAGGTGTGAGTTTATACCTGGAGGTCCATAGAAAGCATTGTCATTTTTGTAAAGTGGTGAGTTTATCCTTCCTATTTCTTGTTTACTATCAAGGAGAACTAAGCAACCCTGCTATTACTCTCACCAGAACTAAATGCAAATGAGAGAGGAAGTGTGGCATTGATGCAAGTTAGGAAACCTGGAGGAGAACACAATGGTGAAGACAAGAATCTGTTCACTATCATGGCAGAGCTCATAATACATGAGGTAGCAGACTCTATGGATTTATAGAGTTGACAATGCCATCAAATTTTAAGACTTTATCAAAGAGAAAAATAAAAGGAAAAAAAAGAGATAATTGCAACCAGGGATCTTGTTCTTTAAGCATGTCACCCTTCAATACTTTAAATTTTTTTTCATCTGTTGGTCGTTATTTGAAATCTACTTTGACAGTGAAAGAGATATCTTGATAGAGGGAGCCATTATGGGGTTAGAGAGGAACCTGGTGCTAGGGAAATTCTCAGGAATCCACCAGGATGATCCCAGCTAAGACTCCTAGCAACAGTAGAGAGGGTGCCTGAAATGGCCTTCTCCTGTAATCGGATTTGTGACTACCCTAACTCTCATCATAGAACCTTCATCCAGTAATGGATTGAAGCAGATGCAGAGATCCACAGCCAAGCACTAGGCTGAACTCCTGGAGTCCAGTCAAATGAAGGGAGGAGGGAATAGATGAGCAATGGAGGTCAAAATCATGCTGGGGAAATCGACAGAGACAGCTCACCGGAGCTTGTGGGAGTTCACAAACTCTAGAAAGCTGGGGAGCCTACATGGGACTGAACTAGGCTCTCTGCATGTGAGTGACAGTTGTGAGGTTGATCTGTTTGAGCTACCCCTGACAGTGGGACCAGAATCTATCCCTGGTGCATAAGCTGGCTTTTTGGAACCTATTCCATATATTGGGATGCCTTGCTCATCTTTGTTGCAAGGGGAAAGGGACTTGGTCCTGCCTCAACTTAATGTTCCAGGCCTTTTTGACTCCCCATGGGAGCCCTTACCCTTTCAGAGGAGTAAATGTGGGTGGGTTAAGGGGAGATGGAGAAGTAGGAAGAAGCCACTGTGGTTGGTATATAAAATGAATAAAAAAATTAAAATAAAAAATCTATTTTGAGTCATGGGTTCTTGTTTCCTCTTTTATCCTATTTAAAATACTGGGAGAGGTAATGTCAGTTTTAAATATGGAGACACCATGGTATCCAATTTACCTGCCTTATCTCCTTTCTTCAGCTCCTATTTCCCACCACAACTTACTGATGGTTTTTCAAAAAATACAGAACACAAATTCTGCTTAACAGGTTTAAAAGAAGCCTCGGGTCATTCCTGATATAGGAAGAAAACATGATTTAGAAAGTCTTTGAGATATTGTTTCCAGTTGTCAGATATCCAAGAGTCTACTCAATTGACACAGTATGCTACCTTTGAGACTGTATGTGGGAAAATCTTGCCTATACGTTGAGAATACAAATGAAAAATGGACTTATCCTCAATGAGGGGAATCTGGAAAAAAAAAAAAAAACAAGAAAACCGTATATTGAAATGCCATTTAAGTCCAATCTCCCTCCTGAGAAGTCTATCCAGATTTTTATACTACAAGAACAAATAAACAACAAAATAATTTACATAAATGGTATACCTGGTAGCATTATTAGCAATACCAAAAACACAAATAGTGACAACCCTCTGTAGGAAAGGAACTCAAGAAATTAATTTTGATCAGCTTGTATCCACTGATAAAAGTACTAATAAACTGTAAATATGTATAAAAATCTCTTTTTCTTACTCTTTGTCTTCCATACATATGTAGAATAATTTCAATGATTTGTTATTTAATTTAACAGAAAAGAAAATATACCATATATAGCATGTTATTTTATATGAGACAATCAGAAAACACAATTATATATGTGCACATTTGTATTTTTTTTAGTTTCAGAAAAATTGCTAAGCTAAGAATGATTTTTCCAAAGGTGTTTATGTGTAGGACAGAATACTTAAAAGTCCCTAGTAGGTTATCTTGAGTCCATCTTTGTCTAATATAGTGAAACAGTGCTCCTTAGGGGGTGAAAAAATGGCTGAACTTAGGCTAAGGCAAGATTACAGAAGATGAGCCTAGAAAATCTTAAGAGGCATAAAAGCAAAAACATTTCAAAGACTAAGAAGGTTATGTTAAAAGTGCACAGGAACCAGCTGGAAAATGGCTTTCGACGGGACAATTTAAGCATTAAAAGACTGACTGCAATTGAATGAAACATACTGAATGCATAAAAATCTATGAGTTCATGATGCTCTGAAAAAGATAGAGGCAGATCGGGAGGGAGTAATTATTGGCTGCAAACAGTCTTCTCCAAACACTAATCCACTGATCTGCATTTGGACAGAGCCAATGCATCAGCCACTTTTCTTTTAAAAAGGGTTGGTGGGCAATTAAAGGGAACAGTCCATTTTACCTAGACGCTTTTGTGTGAATTTTTCAAAGTAGTAAAATAACACTAGATGATGGAGGAAAGCCATCCTATAGCAATTTGAGCTAACAACTGTAGAAGAAGCAATATAGAAAAATTACTATTTTCAACCACTAATGAAGGATTAGTCCTACAACTAAAGGAAATATTAGTGCCACAAGACTGATGGCAACTTATCAATAAAAGGATCAGGCAATAGCTATTTGAACCAAGGATCAATGTTTGCTTCACTAAAAGTGAGACCACTAGGCATGTATGCTTCCTGAGAGGAAAATTGCTTTAAAATATGGAGCAATACAAAGCAAAATGAGAAAGGGGTGATCAATGAAAGAAGGATAGGGCAATGCTGGCAGGTATCAAAACTGGAGATAAGTATAAAGCTATGTATTAAACAACCTCATCAGTTTCCTATAGAAATCATTCAAAAGTAAAACATCAAATATAAGTTTCTGTTTAAAATTTCATTTCTTCTAGACCTAACATGTTCCAAATCTGAGATAAAGTGCTCAGGTTTCTAAGGAGGCTTCCCAGGGTGATGTCTTATAATCTGCTTTCTTCCCAGAATTAATTCTTCTAGTTTTATCCATATTAGCGGACAAAAGGCTCCCAGTGGTTCAGCTGTATCAGGTTTAAATTTGTTTTATCCTATGTCTTTCACAGGTCATCATTGACTACTCCTATTGAAAACAGTTATATTGCACCAAAAAAGGAAAAACAAACTTCTGAAACCTTCTTTATACAGACAACCATGGTGGGGTAGGTTGGTATTTCAGAATGAACATCCATGGAGAGCAAAGTGAATCAATCTTATTCAATGGATCTTTAACTTCCTCCCAACAGTTAGAAATCCTCACAGGGACATTTGAATGCCCCCTAACTCATTTTTTATCTACTGTTTAAATCTATCCATTCAACATCCACAAGAGCCATGGCCTCAGCAGAATGTATAAAGAATGATCCAGGTGACTGTGTCTTTTGGCCTCCATATCTCCATATCTGATCACTCTTCTGAATGATCATCCTTATCACACTAATTAGGCGGAATCTAAAATTCAATTCAACTGCCAATTCTGAGAACATTCCCCCAGGCACAGGGTGTCTCTTCACCACCCTCTCTTAGTCTCTTTCTCTATCCCCAAGGATGGACTTACTCAGGCTGTTTTAGGATTATCTTCACTTGCCTTTGGTTCAGACTATATTATACTCACTTTGAAAAAAATTATCTGGACCCTATTCAATGATCTCAGAATATAATATATCTGCTCACAACAAACATTTTCTTATTGTGAAAAAAATGATGGAAAAATGTTTAGGATGTACAAAATCCATTTTCTATAACCAGAGGTATCTCTTGAAGAAAATGGCATCAAAAATTCAGGAGAACCTTCAAAAAAGGATATTTGTTTAATTCCAGATATGTAGAGAGCACTATAGTTCTAAGGAGGAAGGATTCAGGGGCATGGTCTTTCTTCTGGAAAGGATAAAGGTTAGCACAAATGCCAAGGCTTATGAATAGAAGCTTGGCACCATCTTTTTTTATGGTACCAAATTTAGTATGTTAGGTGAATCAAAAAGTCACTTGTAGTGACATGGCTAAAGTACATTTATTTCTAGGGGAACAGAGCAGAGAAGAGAACCATGTAAAATTCCTCTTGTAGCTTTTTGTTAGGAACTTAGTAGCAGATGTTGATTAATTTAATTTAATTTTCTTAAGTAAGAATTTCAGCAAATACTCTCCTCCCGATGTCCTGCATATTGAGTACATCCCTGTATATCCTATTCTAGTCAAAGGTTTGATACAGAAACAACACATGTTATTGCCCTGGAGCCTGGAGATTTGCTGCAAGGAAGACATGCCATTTATTTGTTAGTGGTGGGTTGTTTTAAACATTTAATCAGAAATGTGCTTTCTTTATACACACATATTCTCTCTCTCTCTCTCTCTCTCTCTCTCTCTCTCTCTCTCTCTCTCTCTGTGTGTGTGTGTGTGTGTCAAAGTGCTTTCGACTAACTCATTTTCAGCTCTTCCACATAGCAATTAAGTAGCGTCCCTAAGGCATAGCACCTTTCCTTCCATTTCAGTGACCATGTCTTAATGGGTCCCTATTATCTTACAAGAAAATTGGAAAACAGAGCATCCTGCGGAAGTGACCATTCTATCCATTTTCCTGTTCCCACTCCTGTGACAGTTGTCATTTTCTGCCTCATGGCTACCAACAAGCTTTCGGTTTCCTGAGCAGCATTGAAACACTCAGGTGCTTCGGACTTTTGATTCCTCTTTTACAGAGTGGGCCTATGTACACTGACTCCAAATGTGAACAGCAAACAAGCAATTATCCGCATGCTCCACACCATGACTCCTCTTGTAACTCAAGTGAAAGTAGTTTGACAATGTCTCCCAGCCCCTACACTCTAGCTTACTCCGCAGGCCCGGTGCCATGCACTCCCCTTGTCCTGGGACGCTGCCAGCCGAGCTGAGGAGTCCTAATTGCAGGAATGCATCTGTCTGCCAGCAATTATGCAGGCATACTTAAGTTAGCTGCATCTATACCCACTGTCTGGGTCACTCTGCTACTTTCTGTATAGCGACATGAAGATCCTAGCTGAGCTCTAAGAAACACTATTCTCCGGTTAAGGAGTGTACAAATAACTTTTCCAATTAAATAAAACCCTTTTTTTTCTGGGGTTAGTCTGGAACAAAACTACTGGATATGGCAGACTGGTTTTCCAAGCACCATGAATTACTTACTGTGAATATTTATTATGAACACTTATTGTGGATATCTTCTTGTGACTACCCGTGGCTTGGATAATTGTATGTCCTTGACTAGTAAGGGCAAGCAGATATTTTTATTTAGGGTGTTATCTTTGAAGAGGAGCAAATTTTTAGAAAGTTGGTTGAAAAGCTTGGTGGAACTGAGTGGGGAAAGTAAAAGAACAGCTTTTGAGTTTCAAGGGTGGAACCTGGTGTCTGAACCTTACTGTTTATTCCAGACCTGTTCTGCAGAAGTCGTTGCATGAAAGCAGGTCCATCCTAATACTATAAGGCTGATATGATGATACACGTTGATATGGATGGTAAGACACTAGCATTATGAATTCTCAGACAAATACCTGTTCTTCTTTGCTGTTAGTGACACTTGTAAACAGAGGCAACAAAGATAAACAAACCCACATAATCTAGACGCCTTTGTGCTTGTTGCAGGCGCTCAGTGTGACTAGTTCTGTAGGATTCAGAATTAATGACATGGAAAGAAAGGCAATGCTCAGGAAAGCCACATGACTTGGTAGACCATGTCTGGCAAGACGGGAATCCAAATCCCTCAGAATGGAGGGTGGTTTTCAGCTCCCATCTGGAGGAGAGCTGACAGTTTCTCCAGTGTCTATCATGACTAAAGGAAGTGTTCTCTTGAGCAAGTAAGGAGGATCTCTGAGCTCATAAGAGTCAGGTTTGAAATTGAAATAAAACTCTCCTCTCTAAGACTCTGGAACCGGCACTGGCAGCAGCTGTTCTTTCTGCTCTACGCGCGTGCTATGCTAGCAAAATAAAAGGGGTGGGTTTCTGTTGACTGGTCATGCCTCTTGAATTATTCTTGTGAAGAAAAAATAATCACATCATTCACGACACAGAACAAAAGACGCGGAAGAAAAGCAGCTTCAGTCATTGTTCCAGATTTAAGCACTGTTTAACACTTGTTCTTAGAATTACCTCTGACCTCTGACAATTCTTCTTCAAGTCTCCCCCACAGCTGTCTCTCAGGACTGAATTGAACTTTCCCGTTTTCTGTGAGGCCTGTCTCCCAAAATTCCACCCCATTATTGGACATCTCCAAGCAAACATGAAATGTTTCCTATCCAAACAGCATAACACACTGCTTGTTTGTAGCACCGACTTTCAGATGTATTCGTCAAGCCTAGATCCTTGGGGAACTGTGCAGTGCTCACATTCTTGGGTTTATAAGGATATAATTTTGTCATTGTCTCGCATCCAAACTTTTACACATGCATGGAGATCATATCACATTATGATACCAATAATTTTGGTCCAAGGGTATCAAAACAATTCAAAATCAGTGTATTCTAAATTGAAATTCATAACAAGTGGCTCTCATCATAGCTTGATATTAAAAAGTATTAATCACTGAATGTCAGCAGAGGGTGGGTACAGAGTAAATATTCTTTGACTTCTCCGATTCAGTTATATCCTCGGTCAATATCTTATTAAACCCAAATGTGCCTTCCTTGTAAACTTAAGCCAGTGGTTGAGTCTAGATCTGCCAAGATTCAGATCTGTTTCCTATCATTCGCTACCACTGTATGATCCTGTATAAGTCATTTAATCATTCTTTGCTCCAAGTACTCATCTTTATGACATCAGAAATAATCCATTATAATAAATACTAAGAAAAATTTAAGAAGTGTGATATATATATGTTACTTTTCACTATTACTTACTTAATGATGTTTTTGACCAATGAAGATGTCATCAGCAGAAGCCATTCATATAATTTCAAGGCCTTCAAAGCTTCACAATTGGTCTTCATCACATACCAAATAATGAGCTATTTTGTTGAATACACTCAATATTAACAGCCCTATTGTCATCAAACCTATATAAGCTAAAGCTCATTAGCGTCCATGTTCTTAAAAGCAGAAGATAAGGGGTGTTAGGGAAATTCTATCCTTCCAAATGTCCAGGAAGTAATCTTTTCATAGGCAAATTATAGTGCTAAAAATCTTTAGAGGTCAGCTGCCAATCATTGGCCTTAAGGAAAATATAAGCAGTGTTTAGCATGTAAAAAATGTCTGCTCCTTGAACAAAAGAAAAAGCATATTAGTGGTGAGTGGATTAATTCTAAAGGAGACATTTGTTTTTTAAACTAAATTTCTAAAAGGATTTGAAGATTCTAGAATGAATCTCACAATCAATTTCAAGACCAGAGTGGAGACTGAAGACAGCTGTGAGTGGCTGGTCTTAAAGTTCATGTATGCTCATGTTGCAAAAGAGGAAACAGTTGTGAACCTAAAGTTGCCAACCAGGGTTATTTAATCCAGGCATTTCTTTCCCTGGTGCCAATTTTCTTTTTCAACAAAGGACATGTTTTTCCATGTTTCTGTATCCATTATATTTATTTGCATTCCAACAAAATGACATTATTAACATAAATCAATTGATTGATAAATTTAGACTATTGACTACTTGCAATGTCAGATCTACCAGGTTGGGTTCAGGATCAGACCTAAAAGAGAAGTAAATACTGGGGCTTAGTTTCGACTTGCCAGTGGAATGGGGTGCACTTCTGACCCAACCATCATGTCCCAGATGCTGCTCATGAGAAACAGAGTCCAAATCTGAAACCCTTCTGAACTCCATGCCTCAGGGAATGACCACAGGTTGTCCAGAGCTCGCTGGAGCTGCTTCTCAGCTGAGAGTCATTTGCTGTGTTTTTCCAATTGGCAAATAAAAAGGTCAGAAAAGGATTGGATCAGCTTAAACTTTACAGCAGCAAGATTGCAACTGGCGCTTTGTGTCTGCCTTTATTATTATCTCAGTGGTTGCAAACGCCCCTCTGTGCTCACCTGCCCTAGGAAGGATGAGAGGAATAATGGAGTCTTTAATTTCAGATTTTGCTTTAAGTCTGCCCAGCTGTGATTTTTTCCCGGGTGGGGGTTGGGATATTATTTGGTAATTCCTAGCATGGCCTAACTAATACAGAACTACTTGTTTTGATGCTAAGGTAGACTCTCTTCCATTGTACCTTTTCTCCTGGCATGCACAAGCTTTTCTTATCACTTTGCTCTAAATATTTTACATCACCCCGAAAACAGAAAAGTTTCTGGTTTTCAATGCTCTTCATCAACGGTGGCACACGTAAGCATTTGTCCACATGCTGTTACAGATTTTGTTCCTTTTTAGTGACACTTTCATGGGTCGATTCTCTCAACAAGTAGACATGAAATTTCTTTCGAACTGCTTTAAGCAAAGTATCTTGAAACATGTTATTTCTTCCTGTCCTAGAACAATAAAATGGACGAGAAACATGTTTGATTGGAGACAGCCTTGTTTCTAATTTTGGATACAGCAAGGCACAAAAAGATTGCCCATCTCATGTTGAAGTTTATGAATGTTCTGCCACCTGTAAAACTTAGCTAAGCATGAGAGAAAGCCACAGTATACTTACAATCTTATTTATTACTCTGCTTACATAAGAGAGAGAGAGAGAGAGAGAGAGAGAGAGAGAGAGAGAGAGAGAGAGGGGGGGGGGGGGGGGGAGGGAGAAGGACAGAGAAGAAAACTAACATTGTTTGCTTCATCTGCAACACAAAGTTCAGAGGAAAAGTTTATTTTTCCATTTAATTACTTCTTTACATACATTTATAGTAATTAGACATCCGTTGCAGTAGCTAAAGCAATTACTGTATGTCATTTCAGAGAATTACAGTATAAACATACAGTAAATACTCAATAATCCATGACAGGCTACTTAAAAAGTAATAAAGAAATTTAATTTAAAATGTGGGAGCTGAAACGCATGGTGTGCTTCTGAATGTGATGCCCACACTTACAAAAGAGGGAGCCAAACCTTTTGAATGTACCTCTGTTAATTCTCTGTTCGTCACATAATCGGTCACTGTCCTTGCCCCTTCATAATTAACATTAACAATGCGTGGTAAATAGTTGCTTAGAAAATATAACTCTCTTTCCTCTTTTTCCCTTCTCCTCCTTTTCCATGGATTCCCCTCCCCTTTTTCTCAAACATATCTATGCACATCCCCGCATCACACACATGATACCACAATGTACACACTGAGAAATAAGGGGACACTAAAGGCATTGACTCAAGAGCACACATACACAAAAAAACCAACTTATAATAATATTGATATGAGTCTTCTTGACTTGTTTTTTGGAAGATCTTTTTAGAATACATCATATAAAATGAACGTGGAACTGAGAATATATTGGAACTGAATTCAAATTTGGCGAATTTTACCCAATTTATCATCATCACAGTCATCTGAACCATAAAGCACAGGTTTAATTATTGATTAGCTTATATAGTATTGGTATCATTTGATCAAAATGTCTGGGGCAGAATGGACATTGAGTGAATGATTATCCTTCCAGTTTTATCCATTTATTTGTCCAAATGGAATCAAGAAGTTTGGGACACTTGTTCTTTCTTGTTCAGTCTTCCTAACTTCTTAGAAGAATGCTGTTTGAGTGTTTATCTATTGCTGAATAATATACATTTGTTTCTCATTCACTAAAGAAAGTCAAGATACAATGCCCTCCTAATATAAACCAAATCCTAAAGGCTAGCTTGTCATGCTTCATCCTTTATGAGTGCATAAACTTCTGTGCTCTCTTATACAAGCTTCCAGGACTGCAAAGTACTCTAGTGGGCTCTCCTTCTCACTGTCTTAATCTAGCCACCCCCTCCAGTGCTGCATGATGAGAAACTTATCAGTGAGATGAAAAAGTGGGTTTGTCCTATTTTGGAATGATGACTAAAACTCTGGAAACTTGAATTCACAAAAAAAAGCCTGTCTGAGACTTGGAGAAGGAGCTGCAGGCCACTTCCTGCCACCTGGCTCCCAGCTTCCTGGCTAGCTTATGCCCCGAAATAACAACAGACAAATTGTATTCATTTAAACACTGCTTGACCCATTAGCTCTAGCTTCTTACTGGCTAATTCTCACATCTTGATTAACCCATTTCTAATAATCTGTGTAGCACCACGAGGTGGTGGCTTACCGAGAAGGATCTTAACCTGCGTCCATCTTGGAGTGGAGAGCTATAGCGTCTGCCTGAGGCATCTGCCTCACTTCCCTTCTTCCCAGCATTCTGTTCTGTCTACTCCACCCACCTATGTTCTGACCTATCAGGCCAAGCAGTTTCTTTATGAATTAACCAATGAAAGCAACAGGTAGACAGATGACCCTCCTCCATCAGAAACTCTGCAAGTGTCTTGATCTCCAGACAGCTTTGATGATGTTGAAGTGGTTTTAGTGATCATCCATAGGGACTGCTAGTGATATGAACTAAAATGGCCATTTATTCATTATATGATTCCTGTCAGCCCTTGTGCTTTCTCCGTCCATTACCAAGGGCCCAATATCCCAAAATGCTGACGAAAGGGATAACTTTTTGTGTTTTTGTTTTTCCTATGCCTAGGTCTTTCCAGGCAAAGTTTTTCTCAAATGTGCTAACTAGTGATTACAGGAAAAATTTGACCAAAAAATATTCCATGGTGAGATACATTTGGGGAAAGCTGCTTAAGTCAGCTCCTGATTGCTTGTCTAGTCACTCTCAGTGAAGGCTTCAAAGAAGTCAAAAATGGAGGTTCTAGATTAAAACTATGTGCATTTTGTTTTCAATTTGGACAAGCCACAATCCTTCTCAATCCTATTTACATTGTCACTAAATACATATATATATAAGCACTGTTCATATTCATATTCATATTCATAGTAATGTTCTTTCTTCCTTCCCAAATCCTCAACTTTCAGATGAATAAAATTGAAGAACAGAAAGTTTTCATAGGGCATAGTTTACACAATGCATTTTAAATAACACCGACAGTGGCCTGTTGAGAGAAAGTTCTAAATTTGGATATACTGGTTTGCATAATTTGACTAAGTCTAATCATGACACTAGTTATTCTATACAATAATTACAGGAGTCACTTTGGGTGGTCATTAGTGCTATTTCAGAAGGTCAAAACTGCTACTCAAAGTAGTTAATAGACATGCTGATGTCCCACAGCCACTAATGGTGTCCTTGGCTTTCACAGTACCTCTTCCCTTCAGGATTAGATACTCTTTGGCATCTTCTGCTATGCATTACAATTAAAATTGATGAGTCAGATTCGAACCTTCAGTAATCATTATCATTACAAACACTCTGCACATGTGTTACTGTTGCATAGCTTGGCCCTCTTGTGGGACTCCTAACAATGGGAACAGGGGCTGTCTCCAACTATTTACTGGCTTTTGGGACCCTACTCCTCATACTGGGCCACCTTGCCCAGACTTAATACATGGAGAGATGTTTAGACTTTCTGTAACTTGATATGTCGTGTTTTGTTGATACTCACAGGAGACCTACCCTGTCCTAAACAGAAATTGAGGAGGAATGGATTGAGTTATTTGAGCAGAGGGAGATTGGAGGGAGGGACTAGAAGGAGAAGAGGGAGGAGAAACTGCAGATGGGATGTAAAATAAATAAATGATAGATAGATAGATAGATAGATAGATAGATAGATAGATAGATAGATGATAGATAAAGTAAATGTGTCAAAAACAAAACTAAAAACAAACCAAGAGCTAAACAACAAAAAACAAAACAAACAAATGACAAAGAGTTTTTAAAGAAAAAAATAACAATCAATAGAGGCTTTAAACAAAAGTTTAAGCATTAAGCTAAAGTTTTATCATTATGCGGCAATTTTTTTTCAAAAAAAATGTTATTCCTGATAGTCTATAGGAATTAGAATAATGAGTTGATCTGTAGTCTTTATTATTATCTATGAAGAGATCTTTTCTTAAATAAACATCAGCCACTAGAAAAAACCAGAACACATCTGCTGCAGAAATGCCTCCTCCTGGATTCTCCTGGCATGGCACACTCATGACTCTGGTCATGACTTCTCTTTCCTCTTGGTTTACAATCATGAAAAATGATATTTGTACTCATCCCTCTCCTTGGTACTTTCCAAAAAGTCTCCATAAGTTTCATTTTTCCAGGTCCATTCACTCAAAATAAGAGAGTCAAGTTGTTTGGAAATGTTGAAAATTAATAACAGAAATTAGATTTTGCTAACTGGCACTGCATGCCTTCTCCAGGGAACAGCCCCAAACTCAGGACCCTCCGCACAGCCTAAAGAACTTGAGCCTTTTCTGCACACATACTCAGTGAAATGTATTTTCCAATATTCCCTCAGGACAGTCCTTCAAAATCCAATTCTCTCTGTCAGAACATTCTTTTAACCTCTTTCCAACAAGAAGCTTCTCCTCTGTACATTTTAGCATTCTATCCCATTATGCCTGAGTCTGTCCTCTGTGTCAGGGCAAATAAGCAAAGAGTCCTTGACTTCCCGCTCTGCCACCCTGCCACAGCTCCCTTTGTTATTCATTTTATCGTGTGTTTTCATGGCTGCTGACTCTTTTCACTTTGGAAGTCACACAAGCCAACCAATCCACTCATTTGCATTTTTCCAAATATATTAAAGATGTTTAAATTCTAAATCAAGTCATTTGGATTTGTTTGGAAGGCAGCTTTAGACCTAAAGTAACGGAATTCTTTAAAATGTAGAATGAGAAAAAGAAAAGAACATTCTGATTCCAAAAAGGAGAAGAAACAAGAAAGGGAAAAAGAGGTCTATCTCCAGCATGCTCAGTGCAGCCTCCTGCCACAAAAGCAGGTATGTGCTCCCACAGAGAGAATGCTGAGAAGGTCTATTCCTTCCAGAAAGATCTGGTAGCACTTTTTAAGCTTGCTGGGGTCTTGTGGTGAATTATGATTACAACCAACCTGGGAAATGACCTTGTTACAGAATGCCTGTTAAAAAGGTTGAGTTTATGCCAAAGACCTTTGCTGATTCTTAATTAAATCAGAAGATATCTATCTTTTTCTGTTGAACAGTTACTGTTTTCTATTGGCAATGCCTGAGTGTGTTCTGACGACCTGGTCTTCAGTGCCATCCTTCCTCAATCAGTGGGAGTCATTTCAGGTAACATGGTGAAAGCAGACATGTTGGCATTTTGGCTTTATTTGGGAATTGAAACTGTTTTGGGGACTGTGGCAGAATTCTCCAGGTGGTACTTGGTAGTGGTTTTTAAGTTGTAAGTAAATCTGCTGTCCTTTTAAAATCATTATCCCTGTCAACACTTGTTAAAGTGTGTAGAGGGAATCTATTTGTTTTATTTCTCTGTGTTTAATTCTCTAATGGACTTTGATGTTTTATACGTTATAAACAAAAACTCAAGTATTTCTCATAAGTCAATATTGTTAGGTTATGGTGAGCCTTAATTTAGGAATGTGGTGTTAGGATCTCTAACATTGTAAGTTGAACTAAATGCTAGAAATGTATAATTGAAGATGGTATAATAGCAACATATGTCTTAATAAGCCTTTAATCATTTGCAAGTTAGACTGAATACTATAATGCTGTGTGTTTTCCTATAATTTTCTTACAATCTTCTCTTTCTTTGTTTGATTAAACAAGAGTTTAACATAGTATAATACTTTAAAATACTCTATGCAGTTCCTCAGCTCTATCATTGATTTCCTCATCCAAGTCACCACGATTGTGAGACAAACTTACGTGCAACATCAACATCTAGAAACTTCCTAAATCAGAATTAGACACACTTTGATGAAGGAGAAGCCACTGGCTATTTCTCTCACACACAAAAGGTTCAATGCAGATTTTAAAAGTATTTTTAATATTACCTAAGCATTTAATAAACTAAACGTCTTCACCTTCCTTGTGCCTCATTCTGTCAAAGATCAAAGGGGAGGTTTATTCTTGAATACTGCTAATGGGGTAATCAAATTATTAAATACAATGGTTAAATTGAAACTTTCGGGGAATTTTGAATTGTTAAAGATACTATTATAAACTGACGTATAAAACTACAAATTGATGACCGATAACATATAGGATGATATTTTGACACATGCATGGATTTTGTCATGTTCAAAAGAGAGAACACATATGGCTCTTCAAGCATTTAGTTTGTTTTATCTTAAACATTTTATTTATTTTGTTTCTGTAGATATCTGAGTACCTGTTTGTTTATATACCATGTGTGTTGCAGGTATTTACAGGATCTCCTGTAAATAGAATTGCAGGCAGTTCCAATAAGGGACATGGGTGCAAGAAATTACACTCAGGTACCTTATAAAAAACATATAGTGCTCTTAACTACTGAGCCATTATTCCAGCCCTCTTTTGGTTTTAAGGAAGTGTGGAACACATTATCAACCATTCTTAGTTAATTTTAGCTACCATTTTGCTATTGAACACTAGGATGTGTACCTTTTGAAGTTAATACCCACTGATAAACAACTTCAGCCTTTTTAATCCCTATTTTATTTGGCTTTTAGGAAATACTATTACATAACTCAGTGTTAGGAGCTATAAATTGAGGTGACTTTTTTATTGATATATAATTTATAGTCCTTCCCAAGTCTCCTCATTTATATTGGGAATCAATATAGAGGATACACTTTGAAGTCCTATACAACTACATAATGGATTAGGCTAAAATTTGGTATACATATTGGAAGCACTTCAAATAAAAAAGGGATATATAATGGTGACAATGTAACTACAACAAACCAGCATGTATTATCAAGGGTAAGAAATTATGCCACATAGTAACAACTGTGAAAGTTCTTGCTAAAACTCAAGTTCTTGTTTCAGAACAAAAGGTTTGCCAACAGGAAATCAAAGCAAAATTCATAATTCTATACTTATAGCCTAATAAAACACATAAAATGTTCTCTGGTCCTTTAGCCCCCAGAGCTCTATCTGGTTCAACCAAAGAAAGCCAATACTACCTAAGACCACTACTCAACCTATACAGATTTCCTCTGTACACATTAGACTAGGTTTCAGCCACTAAGCACAAATGACTATTTGATTTGAAGAATATAATCATCCAATGTTGAACATTTTGCTTTTAACTGAGACAAAAGGAAAAACGACATGAAAAGTATATATAGGGGTGAAAATATAAAAACACAGACAAATGTTCTAGATAAAGAAATAGCCTGTTTATGTTACTCAAACCTATTCAAATGTGAACACAATTTTCAATACTTCATCTTGAGAAAGCCGCTCTTCCCTGTTTTAGATTGCAAACCAAGAATTACAAAGAAAGTTACATCAAAGGTACATTTTAAAATACTTTATAATTGCACGCACTGATATATAACACTCATGACATTAAACTTATAAAACTATTTGCTTATCTGAAGATACTTGTGGCTTTCTTTTAAGATAGTATGTGTTTCTTTAGCTTTTAGCCGAGAGAATGGATATATATTCTAGCAATTATGAGGCACACATTCTAATTATTATTCCTTAATTATTCCTTCTCTAAGTAAATCAGAGCTCTAATTATAGGCAGAAAAAATCTTACATTCAATATTGTGGAATATTTATGTAAAACAGTACTCTTAACACTTATCAGCTAAGTTGTAATGCCTTGTAGAGCTTACACAGCGATTTTTAAGAGCATATTACCCACTTTGGCCTTTCCTTTCTTGTTCAATATGTATAATGCCTGATGAGAGCACAATTTCAACTCCAGAATCTGGGAATTTCTACCAGCAATCAGTATTATTCTACCATTTGCATTTTTAAGAAAATATAGGTCCTATTCCATGCAATTATTTATCTCAGAAAAAAAAGAAGTTTTTGGCTTTTGGACAAGTTGTATACATATCTATGAACCACAAAGGACCGTGTTCTGAAGAATTAATGATGCTGCTATTTCAAAAGAGATGATAATATAATTATGCTTTTAACTAATACACTCTAAAGACAAACATAGAAGGATAAGCAGTAGTAACATTTATTCAATTATTTTACTAGAGAATCTCCCATTCCACTCCTTCAAAGTCTTTTTTTTTAAGTTCAGTTTCATACATAGCTCCATTAAGAAAATAAGAGCTTTGTAAATGCATTCTAACGCTATTACTGGGTAGTATATGTAATAATACTAAAAGTTTAGAGTGTAATTTTTGAATTCTAGAATACTCCTTGAGAGCCAATGAAATGTCACTCCCTAATTCTATACATGTGTATATGCATGGGTACATGCATGGGTACACACACAAGCACATGTGCTCTTGGGCCAGAATTAAAGAAATCAAATATTTTAGGCTGTATTTGCATATGCTAAATATAAATTTTGGGAAATTGTGATTTAACTACTTTTCTGCCTTAAGTGATAGGAGTGTAATTTAGTTACCTAGAGGTTACAAAATACAACTAATAATCATATTATATTACACATCAGTTTAATTCTGACCTATAAAGGTATAATCAGAGCATCTTAGATTTTCTATTTTTTGCAAGTATCTAAATTTTGATGCCAGCAATAATGTGTAAACATTAATGACTAAGGTTATAGTTGGGCAAGAACACCTCACAATAATATGGTCTACTGTATTCCTGTAGCGCTATTACCAATTGCTAACATTTTCTCCTATTTCATTCTTTACTTAAGATCAAATTCGTAAATTTAAATATCATATAAAGTATAATCACAAAATGTATGATTTTAAAAATTGTATTGACTAAGTTTTTAGTAATTAGTTGTAAAAACAAATCAAACACATGTCCCTTTTTATTGATAGAAATTTGTTTTATGTAAATATGGGAAATATTGAAGTTATACGTAATTGAATAAAAATCTGTTGAAGGCAAGGGGTGAAGTTATAATTGCTCAAAGCACTGGAGTATTGAGTTTTCTGACTTTTGCAGATTTACCTCCTGTGCTATTTAATAGTTTCACTTTGGGATGATTATATAAGCACCTGTAAAATGAGGATTTCAACCTTTCGGTGAATAATATTAAAATTGAATTGAGGCATAAAGTATAATTACAATATTAAGTCCCAAACCACTGCATTACTGAACATTGTTAGAAAAGATTGTCAGTTTGATCAGTAGACTTTGAGCCAAACTTCTATAGTAGACACAACAAAGCCTGCATCTTCCGTCTTGTTGGAAGGTAAACTTGCTGACCCGGCTATTCACCATAGTCAGTTTGTCAGCACCAGAGACACTGGGTTGCTTGCGTAGAGTAGTAAGGTATGAAGCTGAGGCTGTGGGTTCTATGATTTGATGTGCGGCACACTAAAAAGAAATATACCTTTAGAAGTCCTCTGTATATGTATGTTCATGTGTTCTTAAAGGCAGTAAAACCTCTTCGGGTCAGCAGTCAAGTAATTGTGCAATATATTGTGGGGACTCATTTTTCCAACACTTGAACATTGTTTTTAACTGAATATATTTCCCTACATTTATAACAGAGCTTGTCAAATGGCTTCTGAGTTGAGAACATGTTTTGTTCATAGAAATTCATCATCTACAAACTATATACAGTTCTTCAACTGTCCTTTAGTCTGCTTACCTCTGACTTTCTCACATACAACACATTACCAAAACAGACATTACAGCAATATTAAAACACTCAAACAAGAAAAAGAATTGTAATTTAACTTCTAAACATTTGATGGATAACTTCTACTGACTCAGTGTAATGTGGTTTATAAAAACTCATATGGTCAATTTGTGTTCTTCAAGTAGGTTTAAATTCAGTTTTGAGTAAGCCATAGAAGGCATCTTAGAATTTGTAGAATTATTCAAATAAATAGGAAGATGGGGGTTGATCCTTTTATCCTCCAAAAGAAATGCAACTATGTTTATATCTAAGAAAGTGATGTGTGTCATTCAATTAATAAAAATGGTTCAGCAGATAATTTAGGTCTTAAGACAGAATGCATATTATTTGAGTACTAAGCCACACACTTTGAAATTTTACTACACTGATTTAATGGATTTGGTTCTCAGTCTCTACCTCTATAATGTGAAACCGGCTACAGTATTGACTTTTAGATTTATTACAAAAAAATCAATAAGAATTCTCTATTGATGATACTTAGATAATTGAATATTATGTTAGAAATGTAGACATATGCTTATCATGTAAACAGTTTCCTGTCTCCCTCCCTCCAACTCTTCCCATATGTGTGTGTCTCCATGATTATAGCTCACAAAGGAGCAAAAAACAAATTCATGACCTAGCATAAAATTGTATTTCTTTCCTTGTTACCTGTAAGTAATTGTGTATTTGTGATCATTTTGTGATTAAGAATCTTGGCTCCTTAAAAGCCATTTCAGCAGCATATCAATCAAAGTTAATTAGAAGAAATTATTTCTTTTATCCATGAATTCGAGCATTCAAAATTAACTTTGATCACAGTGTGCCAGTGAATAAAGATTAAATTCAGTTGTAAACTTATATGCAGCTCTAGGACTGCAATATACTTTAGTGGGGGAATGGTGTTTGCTATGAAGGCTGATGGACTGAGTGTGATAACTTCCCCATCGTGGAAGAAAAGAACAACTCCCACACCAACCCTGCTTCAAGTTGTTCTCTGATAGCCATATGCACACTGTGGCACACACATGACCATGCACATAGATCGACAAACACTTACATACAAAAAATGTATATTTATATTTGTGTGTGTGTGTGTGTGTGTGTGTGTGTGTGTGTGTGTGTAAAGCAGAATAACCTCTTAAGATGGTCTATGTTCTCATATTCTCTTCAGGTATTCCTTAGAACTTCTACTGTTGCTTATACACTAATTAAGGTGTTTGGCTTTCTAATATCTTTTGACCCACAATTCCTTCTGTGGGATGAAGTTTCTAATCTTTTATCTTTAACAATTTAACAGTATGAAAAGAATTGAAGTTCTGTGTTTCTCAACTAATTGCAAACAAAACTATTGATACTTGTTAGTTTGATGTGAATAAATTTGAACTATCACTGTTACTGATAGGTATGTGCTGTCTTGCCCCGCAACTTGGCACCCTTAGCAAGCAATGAAGCCTTTAAAAGAAGAGGCCCAGTGGAAAGCTTTGAGTCACTGGGTATATGTCCTTGGAGAAAATTATGAAATCAGTTCTCCTCTACCCCTCTTTTTGTTTTCTTTTCCACCATCTGGCTAAGAAGTGAGCTGCTTCCTTAGCACATGCTAGAGTCATGATGTGCAGACTTTTTTACATACAGAAAATCCAACTAATTCTGGATAGATAGTTCAGAATCCATGAGACAAACCAAGTCTTTTCTGTGTTTAGGAAACTTGCTGCAGCTATATTAGTACAGTAATAAAAACGTAATAAAGTGTGATATGAAACTACGTATCTTTTGATACTTTTCTTCTCTTTAAGGGATTACAATCTATATGAAAGGCTAGCTAAAGAAAACAAATAACCAAAAGGATAGTAATGATTGCTGATTTAGGGTGCTCAGTGGATGAAGTTTTATCTAGAATTTTAGACAATGATAAAAGAACTGTCTCTCTTCTCACTGAACACTGCTCACCTTCATGTGTTTCTCTCATTCCTTGACAATACATCTTCTCACAGTTATGAGGACCAGTCTACATACCCTGGAGCAGTTTCCTTTGGGATTCAACAATACACACAAGATATAGGCACTCCAACATCACAGAAATGTCTTAGTTCAAGTGATCCCAGCATAGACTAAACTTAATTCACTAGCCTATGCTCAAGCCAATTTATTTGAAGAGAATCTAGTAAGCTGATGGTTGTGGCCTTGTTTTATTTACATAAATAAGACATAAAAAATAAGGCATAGACAGTAACACCCTGCCTGAATCACATGAGTCAACATGAGTACACGTCCCTAGATGAAGTCAAAGGCAATTTCTTAACAAGACAATGAGTCCCTTGAATAACTGGGTCTGTTGACTTTTGGAATAATAAGGGTATTTCTCATACAGAATCAGGCAAAGCCCTTGTCAGGCACATTCTTTCTTTCCTATTTTTGGTTATTTTGTGATTTCATGATTTCATTCAATTTAGTAAAGAAAAAGAAAAGTGCGAATGAAGTCTGACAGTGAAAAAGTTGCTGAGAAAAAGTCAAAAGTAAGTATAATTCTTTTCTGTCTCTAATGAATTCAAAATCTAATGAATAAAATATGTGGGTGTGCATATTTAATAGATGTATACATCTTCAAAGATATTTGGGATTCAAGAATTTACCACAGTGATCATGAAGTTGTTTTGAAGAGCTAATTTCTCCCCCATTCTCTAGCTGAATACTGCCTTTGTAAAATTCCACAAAATAAGTAATTAAGGGTTAAGTGATGACACATTCAGAGAAAAACTAATATCACGATGCTACTAAGTCCTCTGAATGTGCTAATGGCATGCTTGCTGTGTACAAGAAAAGAATGTCTATACTGTCTACCATGTGATTAGTGTTCTGCACACCACATCTGTGAACATCTGTTGAATCCACAGGATGCACATTAACTATCCCAAGCACTACATTTATGTCAGGAAACTGGTGCAAAGGGTTTGTGTGTACTTAGAGACCAGATATTTTGATCCTTTTCTTACCGAGTATCTTCGTGTAATCTCCTTTTAAAACTTTGTTTGGGAAGAGTGGAGTGTAGCTCAATATGAAGCCGTAAGATCACACAGGAAAAGAAGTCTCCAGGAACAGAAAATAGAAAGTTATGTTGACTTTATGAAGTGGCCATGAGGAATCACCAATGCTTTTTCTTTGCTTCTGCAGTGCTCAGTGACAACTAATTTAGGCTTTAAAGGAACTTTATCTTAGTAGTAATTAATTTTTTTCATAAATCCTGGTCCATGTCTTAAAAGCAATGACAGACAGACAAACATCAACAAAAACCCAAACCTGAACTAATCAAAGGAAACATGCCTGGCTCCTAAGAAACCAGAGTGTAGCATTAGAAGAAGCTTGATGAGGGCCCCTAACCAGGTTTCGTCTATATCTCAGTTCTTAAGGGTTCTCCTATTTTATTTTCAATTTTTACCAAGGAACTCATCATTTTGGTATCATTCTCAATGTCCTAGGTCAACAGAAAGGGAAGAATACCTTACTACCAATGGAAGTAAGATTTTCATTGTGCTTGTATTAACCGTTCTGCATACCTGTTCCTGAGTTAATTATTGTATGTTCTCTTAGAACAGGTCTGTGTCTCACACTCATGCTCATATTCATATATAAAATACTTTGCATCTCAACCCACTAGTTTCAACTCATTCAGATTTTGTTCTCCACAGGAAAAA
This sequence comes from Alexandromys fortis, assembly GCF_014885135.2. Taxonomy (NCBI): domain Eukaryota; kingdom Metazoa; phylum Chordata; class Mammalia; order Rodentia; family Cricetidae; genus Alexandromys; species Alexandromys fortis. Next base: position 6,905,506 of record NW_026067912.1, on the reverse strand, counting down.
AAAAATAAGAAGAAAGTAAGAAAATAAAATGTTTGTGTTGAAACAAGAGGGAATCTCTACTGGGAAACTACAGAAGAAGAATATTCATGGAGAAAAACAATAACCAGAAATCCAGAGAATTCTCTTCCTGGAATCAGTGTCCTGCAAGTGATATTTTCAGGATAAATTCCAAGCTCTGAAGGAACTGAAAAGACAGAGAAACTTAGCTTTTGTTTTGGAACGCTATAACCAGAACCAAAAACTAAGGGAGAATTGAACTTACACTGTAGATAAAAGAAAATGATATTTCAATTGCATTAACTGCAATCCCTCTGTGCTTAGCCTGGTTGAATGGAAGCATATTTAATAGCATCTCTAAATTAAAAACTTTGTTCTACCTAATAAAGTTTGTGTAAACCTAAACAAATAGCTCTATTTTTCACAACGTCAGTTACTGTACATAATTTGAAAACTACCTATGAATTGGCATTCTAAAAATATTGGATACATTTTTTTTTATTCCAGATCACACAAATCAGAGTGAATCCAGACTTTCAACTCGCAGGAGTCATGAAGGACATTCTTGCAAAGAAGTAGGAATTGAAATAACAGCAGGCTTTGAAAAGAAAGCAAACTTTGTATTTGTTCTACATAAGCATGTGCAGCTTGGAAGGACTATTGAGATAGAAGGTGACTGTTTAGGGAAGATTTTTGGCAGTGAGAAGATCATTAGACAGTGAATATAAAGATGCTAAATGAAGCTTTGTTCAGGAATGCCACGATCAAGGTTATGCAATGTCTGTCGTAAAATTAAACCTTAAATGGTGGCACATGCCTGTAGTCACATATTTTGCGACATGGAAACAAAGGATGAGGAAAGTTTAGGTCATTGTTAGCTACATAGACTTTGAGGCCAGCTTCCATACATCAGACCCTGTCTCAAAATAAAAGAAGAAAAATGCCTATAATAAGAATATGTTTTTGGAAATCAGATTGTTTAAAAGAGACTATGCTGTGCGTTTTTATTGACATGTATCAGTATTCGGTATAATTTAGAGAATAATACTGGGTCATTGCATATAATAAAAATTACAAGAATAAAGGTCATTTTGGCAATTGATCAATGAACAAGTAACCTTTGCTTTTACTACCAAGAACAAGTATGTCCAAAATGATGCTGATGAGAAAAGAAGTGACCACAAAAGGAAAAGATTATTAGGAATTCCTACAAATAGGCATTTTATTTTCTCTCTTAAATATGAAAGTAATAATAAAATGGAAAGCCAGTGTGAAAAAATATTTTGAGAAATTTAAGATGAGTTAAAATGATGTTAAATAGGAAATCACCTCTGACAATAGCAGTCCTGTTGATTTCATTTTAATTGGTATTTACCTAATTTTCCCACTACATTGTATGATTCACACACATTATTCTGTATACATAAACTAATATTTACCAGTTTAGTAGACTCTCAATCGCCCACATAGCATGTCCTCTTCCTCATCTCTTCTTCCTTTGGACTGTTAAAATGTGACAGTTGCAGGTCCTCTTAGCTACATTTAAAAAACATGGCTGCCCAGAAAAATACTCAACTTAACTTCATGTGATTTATTTTCACCAAATCCTAAAAATTTTGTACAAGGAAATATGCATTTTATGTGCTGACCTGGGAAATATGTGCACGGCAGCTTGATAACAAGATGTGGTTGACAGGAATCATGAATCTTATTTTACAGATTAGGTGGCTAAGAAAGATGCAGAGCCAGAGAGTTTAAGTGGATTGCCCAAGGTCAAAAGCTAGAGCTGTCTCCTGGTAAAGTTTCATAATTCTGCCTTTTGTTCCTGCAATCCTTCAATCCATTGTGATGTTGGAAGCCGTGGAGTCCGATTCTTTTTCCCCTACACTCCATCTTAAGTCTGTATGAAATTCTGACAGGTAAGAGATTGTTTTAAGTGATAGCTCTCTTTTTTTGGACAGTACAGGAAACCAGAAAACATACTATCTAGTACATTTCATATACATCCAGGACACACAACAGCAAATTCAGTTTGATGCTGTGGGTTTTCATGTAATTGTTCAAAATTGGATGAAATTATGTAATTCAGATGACTGGGCACATTCATAGCTTACATGCTCTATTATTAGTGGGTTACATGCAAATGTTAACATCTCAGTAAGAATGTTTGTACTTGGAGAAAACCTTACACATTATTTTGCTGTGTTCCACTGTTCTTTATGGGGTTAGTTGTGGCTGATAGTTTTTTTTTTTTCTGGCTAATTTCAGAGCAACCAATCTAGTTTCCTTGTTTGAATACACTATATCTCGCACTCAAAGAGCAAGGCTGCTTTAGCCAGTGATGATGATTATATCCCTACAGGTTTGTAACCTTCTGCATTTTACAAAGCACTTTTACATAATTCATCTTACTTGGCCCCCACAACTGCATGAATTGCTTTTATGTGTTCCCCCTTTTAAAAATGAAGACCCGAGTTCTTTGAGGTTAATTATCTTGCCCAATGGTCTCCAAACTAGTTATTATTATTTACCACGGAGAGAAAAATACTTAATCAAATCCAAAAGACTATCAACATCAGACCTACCATCATTTTATACTTCACTAACAAAATAATATCTATTATACAGAGGATATATTATTAATAATATGGAGGCATTGCAATTTCAGTGAGGGTAAAAAAAAAGTTTTAAAATGTATCTTGGAGATGAAGTATGACGAGAGATTATGCATATCCTATTGAACATTCCTTTTCGTGAATACCAGATTTCTCAAACAGTAGTCTCCGCGGACCACTTTCACTCTTGCGGTACATTCGAAGGAATTCCCCTGAAATCAGGCATGAACCTGCCATTTCCAGACTTCTCTTCTTAATGATGAAGATACTCTCTTTTTTTTTTTGTGTGCACGCACATTGGGGGAGGAGGGGTTCTCCTAAGATTAAATTTCAATGCTTCATTTTCTGGCTTACATTCTCTATTGCATACATTCAACTCTGGAGATCTTTTACTTTACTTTCAGTGTTTTTAACACTAAATTCACTGTTTCTAAGTAACAACAGTGACAAAAATCAAACAATAACCAAGTTTCTTTCTTTTACAAATATTTTACAAATGACACATTGTTTACACATGTTGTCTGGAACCCAATAGATAAGGCTTCAGAACACTTCTCCCAATGTGTAGATACAAGATGGTTCTAGAAAGCAGGATGTAAGCATTTATTTGATCGAGGATGTCACTGTGGGTCTTAGCTTTGCCAGAATAGGACATCAGGATTTGTTGTTGTAATATATTACCATCTTATCTAGGTAAATCATTCTCCAGGTTTGTCTTCTTAAGTTTCAATTAAATAAGAGTAAGCAAATATATTATAACTACAAGGTTTTTTTTTTTTTTTCAATCTGGTGTATTTATAGTCCTGCAGGTCAGAGAAAAGTCAACCTCTCACACACACACCCTAGATTTTATTGCACTTTTTTTTTTCTTTTGTCACTTATCACACTATTTAATTGTTCATTATATGCCACCTTTAAAAAAAACACGTTTTATAATGGCTGAATACATGGCTGTCTCAGTCACCTTTGTGTCCCCATCACCTAGAACAATGCCTGACATTTAAAAGGCACTCAAAATCTAATGCACCTTTCATTAAAACTTCTAGCATGAGGAAGAATTATTGTGATGAATGGATAGCAAAATGGAAAACAACACATTTATCACTCTCGTGTCTCTAATGCCTCGTGAAGCTGTTCATTTCAATGTTGATAGTCAATACCAGTGCACTACATGCTGTTCGATGGCTTTGAAATACAATGTCTAAAATCTCAAATTTTGAAAGATAAATGAGATTTATTTTTTCTTTCTGAGAACTTATCCTTGCCTCGAAAGCCTAATGTTAAATTACCGGTTCTTCTACATCCAAGATTGTCATAAAATTATGATACCTGTTCAGAATTATCAAGTTTCTTTTACTTCAACTTTAATACTTTATTTTATGTTTATTAAAATTTAAAGTTTAATATAATATACATTTGTGTTTTGTTGGATACACTTTTTTATAGTCATTAATTTTACCAGTATCATCAGCATTCAACAAATTAGGGCTTGCTAAATAGAGTTATACCATATTATTAAGCCTGAATATGTTGGTCCTGATGTTTAATTCATTGCCTTTATTAGTATGTTTCCAAGTAGAAGATTTAATTTATACATATTGAACTCCACCAAACAGAGTCTTGCTCAGAAAATCTTTCATTAACTCTGCTCCCTAGTAATGAATTTTTTTACCAATTTATCACATGAAACATCGTCAGACATTTTCACTTAGACATTCTTTGGAGAAATAATGTCATATAACAAGCAAGCATCTCACCAAATCAAAGAAATAAACAAAGTAAAACTAGAAAATAATATAAGACAAATATTCTTAACCTTTCTATCTTTATAAAGGAATCCATTTAATACACTTAAATATTGTATTTCCTAGTAAGTATTTAATCATTTAGGGGATTGCAAAGTAGCTCTTCGCTTCATTCTGATTGTTTGATGTAGCTGCATTTATTGAATAAATGAATAATTGTTGCTCATGAAGTGGAGGCCCGAGCTATGGAACCAAGTCTTCTCTTCTAGGATTCTTTGGTAAAGCTGTACCTGACTATCTACTGATAGCTGACCCATTCATCTAAGTTTCTTTCCTGAAGTTTCTTCTTAGAAGAAAAGAAAAAGTTAACTCTTTCTGTGCATCCGTTTGCACTGTTTGTCTCCACCCAAACCCCCATGGAATCTATGCCATTTGGAAGTTACACTGATGATGGAAGTGGGTCTTGTATCTTATCTGTTGATTTCATTGGTTAATAATAAACTGCCTCGGCCCTCATAGGACAGAAAATTAGGTAGGCGGAGTAGACAGAGGAGAATTCTGGGAAAAAGAAGCTTAGTGGAAGAGTCGCCATGATGTTCCCACGCCAGACAGATGCAGGTTAAGATCCTCCCTGGTAAGCCAGCTCGTGGGCTACACAGAATATTAGAAATGGGTTAGAACAATATGTAAGAGCTAGCCAATAAGAAGCTGGAACTAGCCGGGCCAGGCAGTGTTTGAAAGAATACAGTTTCCGTGTAATTATTTCGGGG
>NW_026067912.1:6895237-6898080 GCF_014885135.2 Alexandromys fortis | reverse complement strand
TGATGGAGGTGGGTCTTGTATCTTATCTGTTGATTTCATTGGTTAATAATAAAGAAACTGCCTCGGCCCTCATAGGACAGAAAATTAGGTAGGTGGAGTAGACAGAGGAGAATTCTGGGAAAAAGAAGCTTAGTGGAAGAGTCGCCATGATGCTCCCACGCCAGACAGATGCAGGTTAAGATCCTCCCTGGTAAGCCAGCTCGTGGGCTACGCAGAATATTAGAAATGGGTTAGAACAATATGTAAGAGCTAGCCAATAAGAAACTGGAACTAGCCGGGCCAGGCAGTGTTTGAAAGAATACAGTTTCCGTGTAATTATTTCGGGGCATAAGCTAGCCATGCGGGCGGCCGGGTGCCGGGGATGCAGCCCCGCCGCTCCTATTTCAACACACTGAGAAGTGGAAGCTGTTTTGTTTCACAGGATGTACCAGGTATAAATAGGCTACAGAAATGTTTCACATAAGGAAATGCATATGAAGGCAGCAAGGCCAGGCAGATTGATATTGCTAATGAGTACCACAATATTTTATTAATGAATTGGCCATTGATTAAAACCCTACATTAGAAGTCTCCTTGATTCATTTCCCAAAGTTATGTTTCGCCTGTGTATTGGTGGTGGGGAATACTTAATGAGCCTGAAGCTATGTTCTCAGCAGGGGGAAAACTCGGCCCCAGTTTTGACAGGGAATACTTGTATAACCTTGGGGAGATTTCTTAGGAGATAAAACAAGTCTCCATTGATTAGTCATTCTGCATATTCATAACCACAAGACATATCTTTACAGTTAAAACAATAGGAAACCAAGTAATACATCTGTTATACAAGCATTTGTATGTCTGTCTGTCTTATTGGGGTAACCTTCAAACTTTCACCCATTCTTTTACACTCAGTATTCACATGCATCCTCTATTTTATAGGAACTTCTGGGACATCTAAAACAAAGCTAATGACTGTCAAACTGGATTACAAGAGTTATCATAAAATTATATGCTAAACCTGAGATTGAGTCTTCAAATAGTATCTAGAGAGGAGTTCTTATTTTTATAGCCTGGCCGACCCTTTCCTTCAGTAGTGGCAGGTGAAACATAACTTTATTCTGTGTATCCCACTCCTGTTTGCCTAACAGCACAGCAGAAAATATTATTTGAACAAAATGAATGGGGGAAAACAAAAATATGGGATGAAAAATGGTTTGTCTGTATACATTTGATGAGCCTTAACCCTGTGCAGTGACCACTGTCTTGTTTAGTGCAGAATTGATTGCTCACACAACACACCAGAATTTGCTCTATATGGTATACATAATCATGGCCCTGCCCATGGTGAAATTATGGAAGAACCTGCTGTTTAGAAAGCACCAGAGCATAAAGATATCACTGAACTGCAGTGATAGTCTAAGTTGCTTCTGGAGAGAAAGACCTGTCACATTAAGTATGAAGGGGCTTTGTTTGGCAACCACCAGAGATGTTTTAAAGTGGGCGTATTAACAGGATGTTTGCACTACATATACCATTCCCTCGGCCTATATTGTTGAGTCAAGTTGTGAGCTACATTGTGGTCATATATGGAGTATTAATGGTGTGGAAAATACCCTTATCTAGAATATCAGCAACTCAAAACTTTGAAGCGATGCCAGAGTTAAAGTATTCTGTAAAAGGAATATACCTAAAATTATATTTTGAATAGCCAAAGAGAAAGCCAGATGTAGCCTATATTGTATTTTGTAATATTTTAACAGTGTTAAGAATGTCTTTCTTGTTAGAATACTTACATGAACGGAGATTTCCCTTTCCCTAAGTTAGCAGAAACTTAGTGATTAAAATTAGATCACCATGACTCACATTTTAAACTTAGCACATTGTAAGATAGTAGGTTTTGTGAAGTTGATTTTATTGAAATATATATATATGACTTTACATACTCTATTTACACAAATATTACTTCACAACATTCAATTATACTAGTTTATATCTAATTGCTATTAAAGTTAAAATTTTAACTTTGACAACAAAATGTTTTTATTAGAGAAAATATTTTATAAACAATATTAATAATCATCTTATTTAAAGAATAATGAAAACATTTTACTCAGTAATAAAATTGATTTTTTTTGTAATTCTATAGAAAACACTTATAGTTACAACAGCTATTTTAAGATCAAATAGGACAATGCAAACTTCAACTTGGTATAATTTCATGTTTTATTGCCTAGATAGATGTGCTAGAGGGTAACTGTTACTAGTTAGTGTATGTTAATATAATGATCACTTATGTAGACATTTTCCTTTTTATGCCTATAGGTATATCCTTTTCCTAGAGATTTTATAAATTTAAAAATATGCCATGCCAAGTCAATTTCTGCTTGTTATAAAGAGAGAACTTTATATCTCTTAGTTTCCAATGATGGTTATGGAATTTAAAAAAAAATACTAATGGCTACGCAAGTAAATGATACACATTGGTCTAGATGCAATTTTAATCTTACTGCCATAGGCGACAGCTTCGGAAAGAAAAATAACATCTGGTTCAGCAAAATGGCTCAGCACGTGCTTGCCTTCAAGACAGGCAAATCCGAATTTGATCCCTGAAACCTACAAGTTGAAAGAGAATCTACTTCTGCAAGCTTTCCTCTAACAACCACCTAGGCAATGTGGAAATATGCCTTTACACACACACACACACACACACACACACACACACACATAAATAAATAACAAAAAGCTATAAGATAAAGATCTTTGAAATACAGATAATTTTATTCAAATAATAATACCCTACTGAAGTTCAATATTTTGTTTCTTTTTTATTTATTTATTAAAGATTTCTGTCTCTTCCCCACCGC
>NW_026067912.1:6887395-6894547 GCF_014885135.2 Alexandromys fortis | reverse complement strand
CAAGAAGTCCTTGTTTTTTACTGCTGAGTAGTACTCTAATATGTATATATTCCATACTTTCTTCATCCATTCTTCAATTGAAGGGCATCTAGGTTGTTTCCAGGTTCTGGCTATTACAAACAATGCTGCTATAAACATAGTAGAGCATATACTTTTGTTGTGTGATAAGGCCTCTCTTGGGTATATTCCCAAGAGTGGTATTGCTGGGTCCAGGTGTAGGTTGATCCCGAATTTCCTGAGAAACCTCCACACTGCTTTCCAGAGTGGTTGCACCAATATTTTGTTTCTATATAGTAGATAATACTACCAGGATGAAGAGGAATCAAGAAAAGGATTGGTTATAAATCTGCACATCCACATTTTGATATTTGTTACTTTGGGCAAAGAATTTAAGAGTGTTACTATGATACATAAACTCTTGAACAACAAGACAAAAATGCCCAAATAAAGCAATAAGAGATTAAAAATTCATAAAACATTTTAGAGTTGGTTTTGTGTTGGCCATCTACTGCTGGGCATGCAGCCTATGCTTAATTTGTGGTTTATATACCCAGTGAGACTCCATTGGAAAAAACTAGTATTTCTTTTCAAGCAGCAGTCAATTGGAGATAGCTTCTTGATAAGGGGTGGGACTTGCGGCCCAGTCTGCCAACCCCTCTCCCTTGGCCTCATGTAGGCACTGTGCATTTAGGGCAGTGTCTCATCGGGTTTTAACGCCATTTATTTCCTGATTTCCAGAACACAGAAAGAATGAAAATAAAATGCTTCTCGTGAAATTGCAAATGAATTTGTAACTAGTTTTCCTCTGAAATAAGACTTTAATAAGAATTGAATATTAAACATTATCACTAATCAGGAGAACAAGCCAAGCATGCTTAAGGAAAAACAGCAGCTGATCTTACTGCTGATAAAATTATAGCTGAGAAATGTTTTAATTCTTTTTGTGATAATGAGAGGTAGTCCATCAAAGCAGAAGCTGTCAAAAGCCTAAAGATGATGCAAGTTGAGATTCTTCTGAATTAAAACCTATTCATTTTAGCAACTCAAACTTAGAAACATATCTTTAGTTAGTGTTTTTATTCTTCTATAGATGAATCCTATCATATTAAATTGAAAGTACCTTTACCAGAACATAACTACATATACTATGCCAAACTCCCTGTCCTACTATTTAGTGATGAGCTGTATTCTTTTAAACTCGGATATCTCTGTGAAAAATCCTGCCTTTCCTGACAAAGACAAAAGGTTAGATCAGATACCGAACATCACAGGCGCATTATCTTGTCAGCTGGCTGGAATACATTAATACAGAAAAGAAATCTCCAGTTAAAATTTTAAGGTTGGTTGAAGGAAAATCTTTAGACCTGCTGTGTATACTACTCTTTCCACGTGGAAAAAAATAAGAATAATAAATCTCAGTGACTGTGCTGAAGTATTCTGGAAGAAATCCAATTTAATTAGGGAACAAAAACACACTGCTAACTTGGGGTTTGGAAACTAGGGCTTTGAAACAAGTATAAACCATTATAAACCAAGTTTGTGATTAATAAGCAGTGAATTCTCCCCTGACAGATACACACTGCTGGTTATTTATTGAAATCTCCTAGTTTATGATCTATATGGCATTCTCTTCACTTGTGAAGAGGGATTGCAAAACTCTTCCCTTGTTTACATCCCTGTTCATTTTCTCTTAACAAGGAAATAACAACACGGCTAGGACTCGGTATGCTTGAGTTGCCTTGCTTAGCAATATTGGACAATTGCCTCCATCTTTCTATTGTAGCAGTCTTTGGCCAGAAAGAGCCAGAATAATTAATACAGACTGACACTGTGCTGTCATTTGAAAAAAAAATCCAGTGTTCTGTGTGTGTGTTTGTGTGTGTGAACCTTGGCATGAGCAAAATGGCTACACAAGCCCTGCTTGAGAAGGTGTCATTTATACCTCTCAAAGAGTCAGGCAAACAGTGTACACTAGAAGACTGTAATATGCATAGACAGGGGAAGAAAACATGTGAGAAGCTTAATGAACAAGGATAAACTTCTAGACCTTCTCTTGAGTTTTATTTTAGCAGTTTATTTAAACATGCCATGGGCCCGCTTGTTTATAAAGAGGAAACTTTAACTTTCAGTGGATTTTAATGATCAGAGAGCTAAAGGATTTGCTGTCGAAACCACGGCTCTGAAACACCGGGTAATATTTCAAGGCCTTGACTCTTGAAGGTCAAATGAGAACAATACCTGACTGAAGAATTCTGCTTTTAGAAATATGCTGTACAAATCTTTAAATAACTTCATAGTATAAAATGAAAATCACATGACCTGTATATGAAACATCCTAAGAGTCTGTCACACAAACTCCTGTGTAAGGAACTAGTGTTTTTTTTGTTTGTTTGTTTGTTTAGGACGTTAATCTTTGCTATCATTTTGGTTCATCCATTATCAAAAGGTCAAAATAAATAAATCAATAAATGTATTCATATTTAAAAGTAAATATTTGCATAGACATAGCATAGAATAAGTATTTTATTAAAAACAGGTAATGTTTTCTCAAAACTGCTGAAACCTAGGAATTCCAAGAACAAAGGACCAATAGACGTGGTTTTTTGATTGACAGATAACACCTTATCAATGTAGTTTGAAATGGTTAAAAAAAATGTTGCTAGCACTTTTTGATCTTAACTCATTATGATGTACCTTTGGTATGCTTAACTCATTATGAAAGCGTCCACTAAGAGCTACTTACTTTATGATGGGTCACATCTCCAAATATTATCACGACAGGGTTTAGCATTTCAGAATGTGAGGGGGAGGAGAGAGATCACAGGGATAAGATAGCTACCCCTGAGTTCCTGTACTTTGTACTTTACGACCAATTATCTCCATCTATACCTTACTTTATAAGATAACAAAGATTGCAAGATATTATTGCTACTTGCTGAACAGTGTTTAAGAAGATAGATTCCCTGTGATTCCTTTAGCCAGTATCAACATGATAGGAAACCATCAATGGTTTCTATTAAAACAATGCTGTATATCATTTTTAATTGAAATAGACTCGGTATTGGCTTGATTCAGTGAATTACTATGACAGCAGACATAAGCATCTTTAGGATGTGTCAGTTTTGAGATGTGGAATCAAATGTTACAGTAGTAGCAAGCCTGACTTACAATACTATAATTGTGTTGATAGCTACAGCCTATGACTTCTGCATATTTAAATACATTGCAGAGACCTTCCACAAAGAACCTGAGTTTACCATGTGAACTACCCTGGAAAATTGTACTATAAAAATAAAAACCGACTGTAGTAGCTTTAGAAAGCAAGGGAATTTTCAGCGTTCTTTTCACTACTGACTGCTGCCTTGAGATGATTTCTGGGGTATATTACTGGAGGAGAAACTAAGAAGAGTCAACACAAATAATTTCACCATGCTCCATTCTGAATCAGTCAGCTCCTGATTGACTTGCCAAGTGACCAGATACATGTAAGTAAGACCTAGTATAACATCCATGGCTGAAACAGATCACCAGAAACAACCAACCGACTTAGTCCAGAGGGATAAATTTAAATGTCACTATGTTTGGGCAATTAGTAAAGTCAAGTTAACCATAAAATAGTCCCATACAGGTATATTAATTAATCATAATTTCATTCAATTAAGTCATTCTTATTTTTTCTAGTTCATATTTAGTTATATCATTTAAATTATTTAGGAATTATGTAATAAATGCATATTTCTTTTATTTTAAATGCATATTTAATTAATATATAAATTAAATAAATAATTAATGTTTAAATTGAACAAATATTTTGAATACATTTTTCTTTTTGTTCAAACATTTGGGGATGGGGAGATGGCTCAGCAGGTAACTTACTATGAATGTATAAAGACCTCAATTCAAATGCCTGACACCCATATAAGACCCTGAGGATGGCACGATGTGTGTGTCATATCAGTACTACTGGGCAGGGAGCCGGTCCGAGATATGTGAATCCCATGGGATCAGTTGCTGGCCAGTCTAGTCTACTCATGATCTCCACGTTCAATGAGACATCTCGTCTAAGAAAATGAAGTGGAGAGCAATGTACAAACACACCAACCCAATCCCCCCCCCAGCCCCATGTGTGTGTGTATCTGTGTGTCTCTCTCATGCAAACACACATTTTAAAAAGCCCACCAATGTCAAAATAAATCCTTAATTTAGCTTGTTTACAAACAAATTCTATTGGAACAATTTCTCTACTGTTCCTAAAACTTCCTCTCTATATAATCATACCATTTCATTAGGGGTAATGGAACAATCACAACTAAAGAAAAAAAAATCTTCGATTCCACCAAGTATGTGAGAAACTCCTAAATTTTTTTTAGGAGTTTTTCCCATTAATAAAAACAAGGAATGCATGTCTGAATGCGAAGATGAGCTACCAAGTTTTTGAATAATTGAGTCTAATACAATGGTGAAATTTAGCTGGCAGAAAATGTCTGAGAGAAAGCCTGGAGCTTGAGAGAAATATTTATAAGTTGTTTACAGCAAAATGGTCCCAGAGCTCTGAATCCAAACGGGACTATTGAGGGACTCTCTAGGCCTAAGGAAATGAACACAAGGTTGAAACAATTAGACACTGACAGTATCCTTCAGGAAAGTTGTTCCTAGCCATTGAAATTATTCTCTGAGAAGACTGTAAAGGTTAAAATCTACAGGATAAACACGCATAAGAGCTAATTAGATTTTGAAAGAGTACAAAGACCTTTAGGCCTATCCATTGACAGAACCCAGATCAACAATCTGCCCCTGATAAAGATGCCTCTAGAGAAGACTATTTTTATCCCACATTCTTTTAAGAAATACAGTTTGAACAGTGTATGTCAACAAGGAGGCAACACTCTTTTCTGGAGCCATAAAAACCCATCGTTCATGCAAACTAACTCCAAATAGACGAAGATTGGTTCTTGTTCTTTTGTATTTATTCATTGTTGCAGTTCTGTTTTATGACCCTAAGATTTTGTAAAGACATCTTTAAATCTTTCACTCATAATTTTTCACTCAGCGTCTAGAATCAGAAGTAAATGATGGGTATTCTTCTAAGAATGATATTAAATAATGACAATGTGACCATAAAGATATTCTTCAAGAAAAATATTAAAAAGTATGCCACTGATAATAAGAAATACAGTCACTTCAGTTTCTGTAATGTTTTTCAAGGACTGAGGTAACATAAATTTTGGGGTATGAAACATTTTTAATAGTTCATCTTCAGAACAAGATGCATATTTCTATGAGTGTATTCATATGCAGGCATAAGCATGTGAGTCTATGAAACAGAGCGTGAGGGAGCAAATCTTATTCCTTCATATATGCTTGGCATGATCAGCTAGCTAATCACTCCATCCTAGTAAACATTGAAAACTATTTTCACTGCCTAAATACAGCCTTTCTGAGGTTTACATGTGTGGTCCAGGATACCTCAAGCATTTCACATACTTCCATTCCCTTCTCATACTGAATTTTTGTGGCAATATAATTAATACTCTGTTTAAAAGAAAGTAACGGTGGCCTACTTATTGTGTAATACAGCTGTGCAATAAAATGTTGTCAAATAAAAATCAAAAAAAAACCTCATTTTCCAGAACAGTGGGTTGTTTTGTTTTGAGAGAGCTTTCCTAAACAATAGGCACAAAGGATGCTTTAGTATACCCTTTCTTAAGTCATAGCTGTGACATCATAGAAACACGTACTTCCTCAAAGTCCAGGAAGGAAATGATGGCTACAGCACCTTGATTTTTGGATCTTCATATAAATACATCAATGTATAGACATATATTGGGTCTTCAAACACAATGTATAGACATTTTGTTCTTTTGATTCAACCATTCCTTCAATACTGAACTATTCCTAACTGTGTGCTGATGAAGGATTAACTAACAGTCACTGAGGTATATGATTCTCTACTATTGGACTGCTGATAGGTAGCAGTTCGTACTGTACACAGAAGTACTTAAAATGTTTTGTCCTAACACTTTGAATGAAAGTTTCCACAACACATTGATTGGAGCCTGTGAGATTAAAGTTGGTAAGATTACTAAGGAACTCAAATAGATGACCCCTTCTTAGAAGGAAATGTGGTGGTATTAATTTATGTAATAGTTTCCTGAAAAGCAGTTTGAAAACTCACACCTCTCACAGACCCATCATCTTTTTATTGATTTACATTATCTACTCAGGGCTTTTAGCCTTTATTTTGAATTGATCTTCAGTTAGCTCACTCTTCCTTTAATTGAACTCCTCTGCTACTTCATCGTCTGGTTTGCCTTTCCTCATCTCAAGTAGCTGGAGATCTAAAGCAACAATGCAGAAAAGGAATTCCACTATTACTATGATGGATATATGTATGTATACATCTCTCTCTATGTGTGTGTGTGTGTATGTAATATAATATAAAACAAATGATGACTTCTTTTTCTAGATAGACAACATTAGAAAAGTTTATGTAAGCTTTTCAAAGCAGGGGAGCAATTAACTCCTATCTCCACAGAAGTAGTATTTGAGGAAAATACATTAAATAAATAATCACATCACTGTTTATTGGATTATTTTACATTGTAGACATTGTAAATCACCATTGATCTTTAATGGTGAATTTGACTGCATTTCAAATTAATTTTTGCAATGTTTTTGTTATAATTTCTTTGTACATGGAAAGCATTTTTATAATCATGGACACTTAAATTTTAATTTCTCAAAATATTAAATAATTAAACCTCTTGCTTTACACTTAATGAGTAAGATTGGTAGCAACAACAACTCAAAGATTCTTAAGAAAGGAAATATATTAGTGGTACATTAAATCACTTAACCATAATGCTTGGTATATAGGTAGCTGCTTGTTTATTAATAAATACTTAAATTTTGTAAGTATAAAAATACTGATACATTTCCTGGTATTTATGATTCAGATTTTACTCTCTGAATAAGCTACTTTTTAAGATTAAGAAAAAAGGCTGAAAAAAATTAAGTCATTTAGTGGCAAGATTTAAAATGTATTTTTTTATTAATTTATTTATTTATTATAGATTTCTGCCTCCTCCCCGCCACCTCCTCCCATTTCTGTCCCCCTCCTCCAGTCAAGTCCCCCTCCCTCATCAGCCCAAA
>NW_026067912.1:6869839-6887080 GCF_014885135.2 Alexandromys fortis | reverse complement strand
TCAACAAATTGTTGAGGATATTGGCAAAAATTTCTACTCTTCAGAACATAGTTCACGATGCTGAGCTTGTGTTTCTTGCAGTTGTTGTCTGCTCAGCATGACATATAATTATTAGGTGTAGCATATACTGTGATTTCCACAAACCCTTGCAAATTTAAAATCTAACTAGCCAAACAACCATACTATTCATCAGTAATTATTCAAATTAATCATAGCATCTTATTAATTATTATACTTCATATGTTCTGTGGTTTATATTTCTAAGATAAATTCATAAATAGTTGGTTCTGCCAATCCTTCTTTATTCTTACATATAATTAATTTGGTAACTCCATGTGAAGATGTTTCTCAAAGACAAGGGTGGCAGATGACCAATACAATAATTTACATACTCTAAGGTAGGCTGACTTCAGAACTGGAGGAGAAAAACTCAAGTCCTCTAGTACAAACTTGTTGTATTGGTTTCTAACTAATCAGATTGCCAATCATATTTCATTAGTCTTCTAATTAAACTGTATAAAAATTATATGAACAGAGACAAGTGGCCTCCTGGACTGGCCTAATTGGTGAGTCCCAGGCTAGCCAGACACTCTGTCTAAATAAAAAAAAAATTAAAACACAAGATGAAATTTGAGTTAGACAGTCTTGAGGAATGACACCCAAGGTTGTCTGCAGGTCTCTTATTGTTTCACACAGGTAGTCTTATGCACATAACTCTCTCTCTCTTTCTCTGGAAGTGGATGTGTTTGAAGTGGAACTGTGATCTCTATACACTATTATTTCACATAATCTAAAAATTTCACTTTAATGGAACTTATAATTAATTTAATCAAACTAGAGATACAGATATACTTTACTTTCTACTCAAATTATGATGCCCTAAAGTTGGCATTAAATAATATATTATAATTAGATTAATTTGTGCTTTTCTAGGAAAATTGGAGTGTTTTAATGATGCATTTCTTCCATGTGCTTACTTTAAGACCCTTGGTGATGAGATTCATCTAATTTCTTATTGGGATAAGTCATGTAGCCCAGATTTGCTGTGGAATAATGTTCTTTTACCCTGTAAAAATTTGCCACTTGTATTGGTTTAATAAAATGCTGATTGGCCAATAGCAAGGTAGGAAGTATAGTTGGGACAACCAGAGAAGGATAATTTGGAAAAGAGGGAAGGCTCAGTCTACAGTTGTATCCCAGACACAGAAGAAACAAGATGAAAATGCTACACAGAGAAAAGGTACCAAGTCACATGGCTAAACACAGATAAAAATTTTAGGTTAATTTAAGTTGTAAATGCTAGTTAATAATAAGCCTGAGCTAATAAGTCAAACAGTTTATAATTATTAAGAGCCTCTGTTTGTTTCTTTGGGTCTGAGCAGCTGTGGTACAGGCAGGATAAAAACTCAATTTACAATGGTACCCAAACATTTGTCAAGAATTTCCACATGAAGCCTAAGAAAGCTTATATGACAGACAAAGGAACAAAGTTGAGCATAGCTTCTTGGTAGCAACATTCTCTTGGGTGGGCCTTGTTTACCAGAAGTGTTCAGAGGTACAGCTCCTTTTTGAGAGGCTTCCTGACTCAGTGTTAGCAGCAAAAACCTCACAACTCTTTTAAGAGGATCTGCCACCAAACACTTAATTGGTACTTATGAGCAGCTGACAGCATGAACCTCGAAACTCTGCAGAGCTGTGGTGATACATGTGGCTATGTATTCCGCTATGAAACTAGATTCTCAGAAAGCTATGGAATGGGGTGGATCCAAATGCCAAAGTCACAGCTTTAATGGTAGTCACATACCTTAGCAAATTAAGGACTCATGTGGTCATAAAAAGATAAAGATATATTATGAAGACAGATTCAGGTGAGAAAATAAAACCTATGAATGGTTTACAGTTTGCTTAAGAAATATATGTACGGGTGGGAGAGAAAAGATGGATAGAGAAAGGTTTTTTTTTAAAAGAAATATAGTTGAGTGTGGTGGCATACATCTTTAATCCCAGCACTTGGGAGGAAGAGGCAGGCAGATCTCTGTGAGTTTGAGGCCAGCCTTGTCTACAGAATGATATCCAGGACAGCCAAAGCTACATAGAGAAACCCTGTCTCAAAAAACTAAAAATTAAAATAAAAATAAAAGAAATGGAGTTTTATTAAAAAAGCCATGTAAAAATGGGAAATATACAGAGACTGTGGATATTGTAAGTCATTGTGTTGTCTTTGAATGATTTGATGGCTGAGGAAGGAACAACAGCAGCTAAAAGACATTTGAATATAAATGCTACTGGATTATTACAACAAACATATTTTGAAAATACTTTGACTTCAAAATTTAAGTCAAAAATATGTTACTTTGGAAAAGAGGTTTTCCTTTTATTGCCACAGAAAATGAGAGGCTGTGGATTCATTCTGGGCTAAGAAAAATAAGGTTTGATTGAGGAAGACCCATTGAAAAATCTCCAATGGGAATGGATGGCCCTGATGATCCAGTGTTTCAGCACGTGTCTTTGTTGCAGTTTCCTCTGATTTCTACATCCTGTACAGCTTCAAGACTGTTCGCTGAGATGATCCAGCTTCACAGAATACTCCAGTCAGGATTTGACCATACTTCTAAATTTTCTTTGTGGTGTCATAAGTTTATCAGCACCACTAGCCAACAGAAAATAGCCTAGAAAACTATGCTCACATTTCCAAAAAAAATGGATTATGGATGTATGTCTTTGTTTAAATTGTTCGTTGCAAATTGCTATGGACAATGTTCAGAAAAAAATGTAAACAAATGAGATTAGATTCAGAGTTCTTGTTTGAAAAGAAAAGAAAAGGAAAGTGCTGTGGGATGATGTTCTTATACCCTGTAAATATTTGTCACTCATATTGGTTTAATAAAATGTTGATTAGTCAATAGCAGGGCAGGAAGTATAGGTGAAGCAATCAAACTAGGAGAATTCTGGGAAGAGGAAAAACTTAGTCTGCAGTCACCACGCAGACAGAGAAAAAGCAAAATGGAATGCTGCACTGCCATATAGCTAAACATAGATAAAAGTTATGGGTTAATTTAAGTTGTAAGAGCTAGTTAATGATAAACTTGAGTCCAAAGAGCTTATAATTAATAAAAGCTCTGTGTGTTTCTTTGGGCCTGAATAACTGTGGAGCCAAACAGGAAAGAAACACCATCTAAACAGATTGACCTCAAATTCCTATATAGTTGAGACCAGATTTGCATTAACATCTTTGCACACACAACATCCAAATACTGCAATTATAAGGAGGTACCCTCAAGATTGGTTCTTATATTTTTATATATGGTTATTGGTTATATAAATCTTTTTTGTTTTGTTTTGTTTGCTATTTCATTTTTTTATTCATTTATTAAAGATTTCTGTCTCTTCCCCACCACCGCCTCCCATTTCCCTCCCCCTCCTCCTCCCCCAATCAAGTACCCCTCCCTCGTCAGCCCAAAGAGCAATCAGGGTTCTCTGCCCTGTGGGAAGTCCAAGGACCACCCACCTCCATCCAGGTCTAGTAAGGTTAGCATCCAAACTGCCTAGGCTCCCACAAAGCCAGTATGTGCAGTAGGATCAAAACCCAGTGCCATTATTCTTGAGGTCTCAGTAGTCCTCATTGTCCGATATGTTCAGCGAGACCGGTTTTATCCCGGGCTTTTTTCAGACCCAGGCCAGCTGGCCTCAGTGAGTTCCTGATCGAACATCCCCATTGTCTCAGTGTATGGGTGCACCCCTCGCGGTCCTGAGTTCCTTGCTTGTGCTCTCTCTCCTTCTGCTCCTGATTTGGACCTTGAGATTTCAGTCGGTGCTCCAATGTGGGTCTCTGTCTCTGTCTCCTTTCATCGCCTGATGAAGGTTAATATTCAGGAGGATGACTATATGTTTTTCTTTGGGTTCTCCGTCTTATTTAGCTTCTCTAAGATCACGAATTATAGGCTCAATGCCCTTTATTTATGGCTAGAAACCAAATATGAGTGAGTACATCCCATGTTCCTCTTTTTGGGTCTGGCTTACCTCACTCAGGATAGTGTTTTCTATTTCCATCCATTTGCCTGCAAACTTCAAGAAGTCCTTGTTTTTTACTGCTGAGTAGTACTCTAATATGTATATATTCCATACTTTCTTCATCCATTCTTCAATTGAAGGGCATCTAGGTTGTTTCCAGGTTCTGGCTATTACAAACAATGCTGCTATAAACATAGTAGAGCATATACTTTTGTTGTGTGATAAGGCCTCTCTTGGGTATATTCCCAAGAGTGGTATTGCTGGGTCCATGGGTAGGTTGATCCCGAATTTCCTGAGAAACCTCCACACTGCTTTCCAGAGTGGTTGCACAAGTTTGCATTCCCACCAGCAATGGATGAGTGTACCCCTTTCTCCACAACCTCTCCAGCAAAGGCTATCATTGGTGTTTTTGATTTTCGCCATTCTGACAGGTGTAAGATGGTATCTTAAAGTTGTCTTGATTTGCATTTCTCTGATCACTAAGGAAGTTGAACATGACCTTAGGTGTCTTTTGGCCATTTGAACTTCTTCTGTTGAGAGATCTCTGTTCAGCTCAGTGCCCCATTTTATAATTGGGTTGTTTAGCCTTTTGCGTTCTAGTTTCTTGAGTTATAAATCTTAAATCTTTAATTCAATTTACTTTCTAAAAATGTCATGACTCTAATACAAATAATTTCTGCACACCTGACACCTGGTTGCACTATTACACTTTGTATTCCTATGGTTTATTTGTTAGAACTAATGAACCATTGGCAATAAATACCACTAACTAAGTCCCTACGTTATTAATCTGTAATCTTTCAATTTACAACATCCCCTCCTGTTTCCTTTCCTAGAACTACACTCAGAATACATCCCATTTAGCAATCATGCCACATTAATGGAGTGTTACAACTTTTCAGCACATTCTTATTTTTGATAGTCTCAATAGTTCTGAGGAACATTAGTCTGATGTTCTAGAAAATATTATCAGATGGAACTTCTATTTAATTATTTTTTACCAGAATTAATATATTTTTAAGGGAAAGTGAGGAAGGCTCTGAATAAGAGGAGTTTCCAAGAAAGAATACTTTCTATTATAGTTTTTCTTTTTATCACTTTTAAATCTTTTTCATTTTATTTTTTTTTCATTTTACATACCAACCCCAGTTCCTCCTCCCTTCCCTTTTTTCTGCCACTCTACCTTTCCCATCCACTTCTCAGAGGGTGTAATGCCTTCCTTGAAGGGTTACCCAAGTCTGGCATACCAAGTTAAGGCAGGACCAAGCTTCTTGCCTTGTGTCAAGGTTGAGAAAGGTATCCCACCATAGGCACCAGTATCTAAAAAGCCAGTTCATGCACCCAGGATAAGTTCTGGTCCCATTGCCAGCCTCTGCCCCAATCAGATCAAGCCAAAGATCTGTCACCCACATTCAGAGGATCTAGTTTAGTTTCATGCAAGTTTCCTAGTTTTTCATCCAGAGCCAATGAGTTCCAATTAGTTCAGGTCAGATGTCTCTGTGGTGTTCCCCATCATAATCTTGACCCTTTTGCTCATATTATTCTTCTATCCTCTCTTCAATTGAACTTCAGAAGCCCAGACCAGTGCTTGACTAGGAGTCTTAGCTGGGGCATCATTGTGGATTTCTACTCTCTTTATTTTTATTTATTTATTTATTTATTTATTTATTTATTAAAGATTTCTGCCTCCTCCCCGCCACCGCCTTCCATTTCCCTCCTCCTCCCCCAATCAAGTCCCCCTCCCTCATCCTAGGCAGTTTGGATGCTCACCTTACTAGTCCTGGATGGAGGTGGGTGGTCCTTGGACTCTCTTTATTTTTTATGTCATGATTTTATGTCTGAGTGGTGAGTTTGGTGCAGGAAAACCTCACAGGTACAGTTGATGCTCACAGTATTATAACAGAGTAGATATTATCAGCCTGATAAACTAAGGACTCATAACTGCCCATTTCTTACACTCTCCTTTGTCAGGACTATATTTCTTTTGTCAGTATTTCCTAAATATATATTTATTATACTTGTAAAATGAGAAAGATGCATATGAAAGATAGCTGCCAGCAAAGATTAATTATCCAAAATGATAAACTAATAGTAAAATTTTAAAATCCATGGGGTTTTATATTCTTATGCTTACTTCCTTTCTGTTTTTCAATTGGGTATTATGTACATTATTAACTAAAAAGTATGCAAGCTTGTAGAATATTATGGTAAATATTGAATCTTAACTGTTGTAGGGTTGAAAAAAGGCAGGAAGAACTGTGCTGTCTTTCAATTATGGTACTGACTTTTTCAAATCAGAGGAATCCTTGTCAAATACATTAACTTAACCATATGCATTTTCTCATTTTTTAAGCATTGTCATTGATTTTTACTTCATACAGTTTAAGGAGATTATGCATATAAATATCTAGGATGGCATATGGTAAAGGATTATGTATCAGAGGCAACATCATATGCCACAGCAGGAACTGCTAATTATTATAAATGTTCTCTTTGATCAGACAGCATTTCTCTAAATTTTACACTAGTGGTACTTTATCCAACATCTTCACTCCGAGGGTTAAAAAGGGAGAGGGATGGGAAAAGTGTGTTTGACTTCTCCACCTTGCTTAGCAATCTATAAGAAATATAACTTTATATCTACTGTCTTAGACGTGTATGAATAACCTTTGCATAGAAGCTTACAGTGCACACAATTATCCCTCTTCTTATATTTGTAAAAATGTATCCTCTATTTGCTTAAGTACATAGGGTCATAGACTAAGCTAAAATACATTTAAATCGTGGGGATGCTTTAGAATCTTGAGTAAACAGGGATGAGAGGTGATAAGCCTCAGAGTCAAAAATTCAAAGAAAAATCTCACCCTTTACAATACTAACCAGTGAGAGTTACAAAGTAATTAGAATTGTCCAGTATGCTCTACAACAGAGCTTATAGAACTATGATTTAATATGCACTTTTGTATTTTCTGTGGCTTTGATGGCAAGTAGCATTGTGTGCCCTCTGTGTTTGCATGAGGTCTTATAAATTTTAACCTTTTAAGCAATAGATGTGTACACATCTTCAAGGAGTAAATGACAAAAGAGATTATCATCCACATTTATTGTGTAATTTTATTGTGTACCTAATGTCTCCTTGTATTTGTTTTACCATTTCTAGGCTGCATGTTTTACCTGGAAGTTGGTATAAATTTTAGAGAACTCCAGAAATGTCTTCAATTAAGTAAAACCAGAATCTTGATTATTTGAGGATCAGCTGTATGTAGGTGAGAGGCTTTGGGTCTTTAAACGTCGGTCTCATGCAACCAAAATATGCTTCATTTTCCATTCAGCTGGATGCAAAAATATGCCGATCACTAGAAGAATATACTTTATATCCCATTCCCCTGGATGTAAATATACGCCAATCACTAAGAAGAATATACTTCATTTCCCATCACCGTGGATGCAAACATGCACCAATCATTCATAGTAGAGTTTTTCTTTTCTTTCTTTGTCAGTCTTACTATTTTAGTATGGCGACAATGCTTTGGCTGTATGGAAAGTAATTTTGTTTTGGAAAGCTCAGACAACATGTATAATAAATTTTAAACTGAGAAAATGTCTAAGAGGGGTTTTTTGTCCTTGTTCAGACTCTTGGCAATGTCGTTTCTGAAGGAAGGTAGAGAAGGGAACAATGAAAACATGAAATGTGTGAGAGAACTTGATTTTGGAGGGTCCTAGGTGCGTTGCCCCATGATACACAAATCTTTCTGCTGTTTTCACTGCTTGATATGTACAACTGGCTTTTGCTTGATATTTTTAGGTAAATTATTTAAGAAATCACAGCAACTATATCAGACAGAAAGCACTAGCTTTCCATAAAAAAAACATTCTCCAAATGTTCTTCCTGACAGTTTGAATTGACATAAGCTGCCAGAAAATCCCCCCAATTAAGTTATTATTTCTCTAATCAACTAATTTTTTTATACCTTAGTCACTGTAGAATCCTAAAAGAACCCATGTTAAGCAGCTCAAGCCCTAGAATTTTATAACAGGACCAATGATATTTTTCAAAATTTACTTAAATTTCAGACCTACCAAGCACACCATGTTTTCTCATTCAGACACTGCCATTGTGTCTACTCTCTATTTGTACAGATGTGTTCTTTTGTCACAATTCCCTGAGTGTACACTGTGAGACGGAAAATGTATTTTCATTTGAGCAAGAAATTTCCACAGCTAGCTGTGATCCTGTACCATTTTATGCTCTTCACAGTCTGTGTTCTAATTTTTAACTTGGGATTCCGATGTGTATATTCATATATAGCAAGTCTTGAACCAACCTGTAACTGTAAGCCTATAGGGAGTGACTGTGTTTGAACATCTGGATACAACACATGTTTGCAATCGGAACTGAAACCTCATTCAGAGGACCTGGATTTTTACAAAAGAAGATACTGCAATGGCATCCTATAGCTGTCAGATGATGAGGGATGCATTCTGAACATGAGATTATACATTTGCTGCTGAGAACAAGGTCATAAAATGGTATTCTAAGCTGAAGCAGCTACGTGAAAGGTCTATCACATGATCTCCCTTCATTTAACATGCATATTTTGATTATGGTCTGTACAAATTAATGATAAATTAAAGGGTATGAGAACCTAGTTTTATAACATATTAATGAAAAATATCAATGATAACTTACCTTCCAATGAAGTAAGAAATCTTTTGGGTAGTAGCAGTCTTCAAACAGACCAAGCCAAGTCACACTTAGTTCAGTAAACACATATGAAGAATTATATGCTCCGAATGTAGGCACTAATGTCATCTTTTAATCATGACTAAGAATTGACCTTCACTTTATAATTGCCTAATGTTTAGTATGTTTTCTTATATTACTTAAAAGAAAGTATTGATCCCATATTGTAGAAACTGAATTAACCTCTTTATCCGAACCCTATGGTTTGTATTTAAAATGTATGTATCTGCCAGCAGACACTAATTAATTGGTATCTGTTACCTTCTAAGCAGGACTTTAAAGCATTTACTATTTGCCTGTGTAGATTAAAGAGAAACAAAGACAGCTAATTTGAGCAGAACTTTACTGAAATGTCAGGAGCCCTTTAATCTGAGACAGAAAGTTCACATTAGGAAAGACTCTTTAATCTCCACCTTTTCATACACAACAAAACAAACAATCTAACCTTTCTACATGTATGCATAATTAAGTACCATGTTAGCTATATTTGATTAGGTACCATCCAAACTAATGCTCACACTGATGTGTTTTTGCAAGTTTGCATGGATAATAAGAAGGTAAACAGACGGTACTGTTTTCAAATGAGGATTGTCTCAGTTTTTGACCTCACCCATTTTTTATGAAATTATGTTCTAAAGTCCCTATGTCCCATTGTTTGGAGTTTAGGTTAGGTTTATATTAGGTAGTGAACAATATACCTTTTTAGTAAAATGGTCCCTGGTACTAACTGCCTTCAATGTACTTAATTAGAATAACTCTTTCAAATCTACTTTCATTATCCTTTTAGAAAAATATATTTAAAGGTAATAATAAATTTTGTAATATTTCTTTTGATTTAATTAAATGATTTTTCTGTATCAGCATTCCTTGAAGCAAGTGACCCCTATTACTGTATTGATAATGATAGCTATATGGGCATGTAGGAATAATATTATTTGGTAAAGAGAGCAGTCTGGGTACTTTTCAAATCACAGCATTTTACCATTTCATTATCATGTATAATGAGTCTTAAAATGTAGAGTGTAGATAATTTCCAATTAAGACTCGGCTGAGATAGTTCTTCACTTATTCAGACAGAGTTTTGTGTTTTGCTTTTAGTAACTGAAAACAGTACACTGAATTCAAACAATTCTTCTTAGAGCCAAACTTGACTCGTACATACAGGCAGTGTAAGGAGTTGTGAATTTCCAGTTAGTGACCTTCATGAGAAGGTTTCACTTCTGAGGTTTCTCGTTATTCTTTTGCACTTGTTGGGTTTGAACTTCTTATGTGCAATGAAGTCTACTCATGCTTCAGTATTATTGTCATAGAATTATGAGTTTTAATTTTTACTTTCAGAGGGTAATTTCAGAATACCTGTCCATGACTCCAGTAAGACTCAGGTGTTTCCCCAGAACGACCAAAATAAAATTGCTATAATTTTACAAATCAAGAAACATTCCAGCATATTACCACATTAGCAAAAGAAAATCAATATTAATAATCCATTTATAATCAATAAAGTATATTTATGCTCAGGAGAAAGCTGAAATTTCTCTCAAAGAACAAAGATAAGGAGTCTTTAACTTTTAACCACCGATATTTCATATTTAACTACTGCCATTGTTTCAAACTAACTTAATCAATTTCTAAATTATTAATAGTTTTGAGTAGTACTACTGAAGTATAGTAATGGGAAAAAAAACAGTAAAATAATAGGTGTAGGATCAAACTTGACGTCATTGATGATTCAGACAAGCATCCAATTGGTGATGACAAGAGGCCAAACTTTTCCAAAGAGTTTTAAAACTGGAAAGAATGAGGCTATGTTCCAGCACTTAAAACTGTAAATAGAAAACTTATTGCATTGCATTTTTTAATTGCAATTCTAGTCCCTGAAATTAACTTTAATTAATTCTATCCTGAACATTTTAAAGGTTATTGAGGAGTTATAAAAACTCAACACTTTGGAAATTTCAAAAGAAAGTTATCATGATAATGCATATTTACCCCAAAAAAGTCATTCATACTCCACCTATGTTTGGAAGCAGAAAGCTAATGCATTTGCATCTATCAGAGAAAAATACAACTATACTGTATAACTTTAATGTTGAAAGTTCCAAAGAAAAACACATGACAGCTTGTTGAGCACATTTATTTCTCAAAAAGTAAAACTCATATAACTCATGTGAATCAGATAAGTATGAACATGAGTAAACTCTCAAAAAACATTATCAGTAAATAAAGTTTTGAATAAGAGAACTCCTAGAACTTTTCCAGTCAATATATAAATTTGGTAACTGCATTTTCAAATTTGGTCAATTAGCAAAAAGACCACTTTTTTTAACCTGTTAATGAACCAGGGTTATCGCATTCATGCCTGAGAAATGAAACTCTTCCCACCTCTTTCCTGCTAGTAACCAAAGAAAGAATACAGAGTTGCCTGCATGTTTACTGAGGATATTCTTCCTTTTACAGTCTGAAGACTTCTCTGCCCCTTCTCGTCATTCGTTTTCTTCATCCAAACGATTTACACAGGGACATATTTCCCATCAACTTTCTCTTGATTTTTTAATACACCCTAGGCAAGCCTCTCGGACCAATTCTTTGCATGCGTGCCAGCTACCCAACAGTACCACAAAAATCATTGCAGTAATCATTCTTCCCTCCTTTAATTTTCACATCCTTAGTCAATTGAGTATTTTACATACACTCCCTGTGGACTTAAACCCTTTGTAAGTGAAATTGGAAAATGAAATAAGTCATGCACAGGAACAAGATTCACAAGTCTTCCCATGAATTATGCATTTTTACATGCAAATGCTCTTATTTTCACAATACTCTACTGTACTCTGCCAGGATGTGTTTTAATCTTATGCTACATATTTTATTGTATGCCAAAGTTAAAGCCATTAACTGTCACTGTAATGATTCGAGATTAGGAGCACATGAATACTTCACATGGGAGAGTTTGCTTAGGAACAACATTTATATAAAGTATTCTTGACAGAAAAACAGTAAACATATAAAAAGTATATTCTATGTATCTGCACACAAATACATACATATGAGAAAGATTCAAGGACAATTGGCATTGTATTTAATTTACATATTTTTAACCTTTGATCATATAAAGTAATATAATTGTAATTCCAAGTTATAGGGACCCTGAAGGGGACGACAGAATTCAATTCAAGCTGCAAGTGATTAATATTATGGAACACTCTTATCTAAACTGTGCAGACTAAAATTTCACAAACCTGTTGACAGCGTCACTGTTATATTTTCTACAGACACATAACACATCCTTAATATGTTTCTGTGATTACAGTTTTCCAAGCAATCCATATGCAATACTGACTGACCTTGCTGAAGAGATTTTTTTTTTTTTAAAAAAAAATAATAATGACAGGTGAAAATGGATACAGTTACAGAACCAAAAGTCTTTTTATTTAAAAAGTGAGACTCATTTTATTTTAAAAAAGTGAGTCTCAGTGATATCATGCAGCATATGAAACACAACCCCTTGCATTTCCTTTTCGTCTCAGACATTCACCGTGTGTACTACCTGTTAATTGTGTATGTATGAACTCTTGATAACACCTCTTCAGCAAAGACACTCTGGGAAGATGTGTCTGGATGCGAAATTACCCCTACATCACCATGATTCGATCAAACTCTACAAGTTCAGTGTTTTGCCATTGGTTCCCGCAAATTTCAAAAGTTAGAGGAGATGATTCCATTACTGATTACACACATGCACGGCACACTGTTGTAGTCAGGAAAAGACTGTGGTTTATGCAAGTGACAGTGGGCAATGCAGTCTGAGGAGAAATACAGGGCACACCACAGCGTGAGTTCGGAGTCCCAACTGCGGACCTGAAACTCCCATAAATGCAATCATGAAGATTTCTATTAAGAGGAATTCAATTTTTCTTTAATGGCAGTTTGTCTTGTGAATTGTGTGTGTGGAGGGAGAGTAATATGATGGGGTGGAGGGGGCGAGCAGTTCAACATAAACCAGGCATTAAGAAGGACTCACCGCTTAAAGTGTGTCAAAGTGTAATGATGGCACGAATAGAGAAATCTTAACTGCATCTTACCTGTGGTAGCAGTGCCTTGGGAAGTGTTGAGTGCCAGGAAGATGCAAGTCTCTAAATGAGAGAACAAGGGGTGTTTGCGCTCTCAGTGTGAGCAGAGCGAGCTAGAGTGGTTCTGTGCATAAATAGATTGCCTCTTCAAAGTCCTCCTGACCACGGCGGTCACACGCACTAGTTACAGTCTGTGCCCGAAACCCTGCTGCTGCGGCTTCTGCAGCCTTCCGCCTTTGCACCGAGACCTAATATATGAGTGTGCGGAGAGCATCCTCCTCCTCCCCCTTCCTCCCTCCTCTTTTGCGATCTCTCTCTCTCTCTCTCTCTCTCTCTCTCTCTCTCTCTCTCTCTCTCTCTCTCAATTAAGAGTTATCATTCGGGTTTCTTCAGCAGGCAGTCTGACAAAGAGGACAGGCTGGCAGGCAACTGTGCAGTTTTCCCCCCCTGCTGAGGCACATGAATGTGATGCGAATAAAGACAAAGCCCCAAACCATTGCCGCGCGTTCCTAGCTGGGAAAGCACCGCAGTGATTCAGTGTTCTGCAACCCAGCAGACAGGAGTGGGCTAGTGGGAGCCGAAAGAGGGCAAGGTGGGTAGCAATCCGCTTGCTCTTCCTCCTAGGAGTTTGAGCTCCTCTAGGGGACCATGGGACCGTGTTTTCCGTGGTTAAAAGTTCTTTTCATTAACTGTCCGGACGCCTTCACAAAAGTGTTTTCATAGTTTTCTTGAAACCTTAAATTTAGACTATCTACATTATCTCTAACAGCCAAAGAAACGGGATTGTATTTTTTTTTTTTAACTTTAGAAAATAAAGATCAGCTATCTTGGACCCAAATAAATGTGTTCGAGGTAGTGGAAGATGGATTTCTATAGTCTGAGTATTCTTAAGGGACTGCCTGGAGAGAGTATTGGGCGGGGGAGTTGTCTGTGCAGACGCAAACAAACAAAAAGCATCACTATCTCATAGGTGCCCAAAATAGAACCCGAGATAAACTGAAGTGAAATTGATGAATGAGTCTGAAAAAGCTTCCGCGCAAAAGCACGGACAGACAAATAAATGGTTCCGCTGATTTTCCATAGGTCTTTTTCAAGTTTGGTGACTGAGCGTAGCCTTAGGCCTCCAGCTTCTGTTTCCTTGTGTTTTGCAGGTACCGAGATATAAATAAACGTAGACTAATGTGTATACAGCATTTTGAAAGGACTTAGCAGCTAGCCTGTAGGCGTTTGCCTAAGGAAAATTACTGGAATTTTTGTTTGACTTTGTTTTTAAGAAGTTACAAAAAGTTAACAAATTGATGGTACAGACATTTGGGGCGACTACCTCTCTTAGTCACAGTCAGAGTGACACTTTAAAAACTACAACAGTTTATTTCAGACATCGGTTTCTGAAAATAAATTTACCCTAATATTGGATTGAGAACATATCTCTGAATCCTCCACACTAGAAATAAGTTGTTGCCTTCACTCACAAAAATGGTGAACAGAACCAAAGAGGCCAGAGCCGTTGAGAGTGAGGAGCAAGGGTGAGGATGATTACTCTTGCAGTCCTTCTCAATGTGGTCCCAGATGTCTCCACAAGGTACAGTCATCAAATTCATATCCAAAATCAAGAGAGAAGAAACAGTGATAATATGCTCCCTTCAGAAAGTTACACCCTGGAAATGGAACCTGGCCTCGCCTTCCACAGAAACTGGCCCTATTCACAAAGTTTGCTGGAAAATGATGATGTAGATAGCTAATTTACATACGACACTAAGGAAGAACAAGAGAGTGGGAATGGGAAAAATAACGCCTGCGGTGATAAGCTTGGCAACCGCCAGTCCAACTCTGTTCCATCAGTTGACTTCAATGTAAGTTACTAAATCAATCCCATTGCTTACTCTAAGCCATTTGGGCAAGGTAAAGCAATAATACATCTTTGCATAGTTAAACAAATATTCCAAATTATGTAAGGACCAGAGTTCAGATCCCTGGACCCTTAGAAATGTTGGGCATGTGTTCTAGTCACAGTCTACGCACAGAGGAAACTGGCTATCTAGAGTAGCCTTCATTTAGATACACACACACATTTGCAGCTTCTCCTGTGCACGTGCACACACACAAACACCACCAGGTGAGCATGTATACGTAGGAACACAGTTTTATAATTTTTATAGAAAATACAGAAACTGAGTAAGGGCAATAAACCAGTGTTGTATTAGCCAACTCTGCATCCGACATTAGCCCTGGGTCTAAGTTTTACACATGGTATATGCTGCATTCCCTTTCAAACTACTTGAATAAGTATTTCTGTTAGTTAATGAGAAATTCATCTTTTTAAATACTTATATTAAAATTCATTGTCCACAGATACAGAATACATGAAACTCACAGTTTTATAATATCTACTTTTAAAATTATATGTATGAAAATTAAATAGTAAATTAAATTTGGTTTTCTTGACCCCAAGACTTAACTAGAACAGAAAATTAACTTTAGATTGAACTTACCTTTACAATTTATAATGATCATACTGCAATAGATACTGTTTTTCTATTCATATATTTACCAAATGCCAAATTCTACTTTAAAAATTAAGGTATGGCCGGGCGGTGGTGGCGCATGCCTTTAATCCCAGCACTCGGGAGGCAGAGGCAGGCGGATCTCTGTGAGTTCGAGGCCAGCCTGATCAACAAGAGCTAGTTCCAGGACAGGAACCAAAAGCTACGGAGAAACCCTGTCTCGAAAAAAAAAAAAAAAACCCAAGGTATGAATATACATGATTTCCACAAAACTTATAAGAAGTGTATTTTTTATTCTCAGTTCATAAGATGATCTGAGAAATGGCATTGCACACAAGCCAAAACTACTCAGGTATCTATTGGAATCAACCACCTTCTCACAAATAGATTAAAACACTTCAGATGCGAGTAGATTATTCTACTTTAGCATCCAAAGATAACAAGACATCATTATGATCAAAACACCCATATTATTTTAGTATACAAATTTAGAAGAAATAATATTTAACAAATTTAATGGCATCAAATTATTTTGATAACAAAACAAAGGATATTGAAAAATAAAGGTATTCTGCCATAAGACCCAAAAATTTAACATAATACTAGAGAAGATTTATCAAGACATGAAAAAATGTAATACAGTATAACCAAGACAGCTTCATCTTGGGACTTTAAGTTGGAGATGATATAGAACAAAAATTGCAATTTTCTACATTAAAGAGCTAGTTGAACATAGAAACACAGTTTTAAAACTTTTATGAAAAAAGATAGAAATCGAATAAGTGAAATAAACCAGACTTGGACTAACCAACTTTGTGGCCAACCTTAGCCCTTGGCCTATATTTTATACATGGTATAAACATCCTAATAAATGATGCAATACTTCAAAAATTGAACAATCATACATTTTAATTAACATCATTCACTTTTAACTTGTCTATTCAGTTTTGAACTAACTGGATTTCCAGTCTACAAAGACGAGAAAAAGGAGCCAACAACAACTACAGTGGGAAATATACACAGCCATATACTAAGAAGCATATTATGATTAATAAATTTTGTATCAAAGAATGCAAAAAAATATACCTAAGTTAATTGACTTTTAATTACTACAAATAAACTTTGTGAGTTCAATACCAGTCTGGTCTTCAGATTGAGTTCTAGGACAGCCAGGGCTGTTACACAGAGACAAGCAGTCTCAAACAAAACAAAACAAACAAGCAAGCAACAGACGCTACAAATAAACAGGGTATAGCAAAGGTGTGTGCACACACTCAAAGTGGTATATGTACCTGTAATTTATTTATTTATTCATTTGAGGTGTGAATGGTGTTGGGGTGGGGGAGAAGGTGTAGGAAATGGGTGAGGGGAAGGAATGGGATCTGGAGTTGTTAGGTAAAGTGAGAAAAGACAGTTTTTTAAAAAATTTAAAAAGTTAAAAAAAAATACGTAAGAGATATCAAACAAGAGCAAATCCACGAAAATTGTTTGGAAGAATTAAGATGCCAGTTCTCCACAACTTGCCAAAAAATGTCCCCACCAATTCTGTCCTTATAGCTGCATGTTTATACTATGTGCATGCATATGCATGTGCTCATTCGTGCGTGTATATTACTCATAATGATAAAAAAAGCTTGCAAAGGAAAATCACAGTGAAACCCCAGAGCTGGATAAAAGGCTCAATGGTTAAGAGCATAACTACTCTTGCAGAGAACTTCAGTTTTATTTCCAGCATCGGGGGTAAGCATCCTCTTATCTGCTCATAATGCTGCCTCCAGAACATCTATAATACTCTCTTCTGATCTCTGTAGCTAACTTCATGCATGTGACTATAAACACACAGAAATATATAAACATAAACAAAGACCGATACTGTCTTGAAGACTTATAAAAATATCAGTTAATGCATTAT
>NW_026067912.1:6845378-6869686 GCF_014885135.2 Alexandromys fortis | reverse complement strand
GTAGATTGGTACAATATATATTAAAAGTTTTCTTCATTAACCTAATAATACAGCCAAAACAACCGTGTTTTATTCTATTTTATATAAACTGTAGCTGAATAAAGTTGACTTGAAAAGATTGAACAACTGAACCACTGGTCATTCAGCAACCAGCTGGAGATCACAAATTAAATGAAAACATTTCCATGTAAATTCCACTAGTCAATTGTTCTTGTAGTTACTTGTTTATGTTTTATTTTTATTTATCGTATTTTATTTATTTACTTTCTTTTCATTTTTATTTTACATTTATTTTTATTTATTGTTTGTAGATGCACAAGCAATTTTTAGTTTCAAGATTCAAAAGTTTTGTAAGTAAAGAGCTAGTTCCAGGACAGGCTCCAAAACCACAGAGAAACCCTGTCTCGAAAAACCAAAAAAAAAAAAAAAAAAAATTCAAAAGTTTTAATTAAAATGGAGAGAAACAGAGAGGAAAGAAAGCTTGACCTTGATATGAGCAGAAACAGGAAGGTAATAAGCTGGATACACTTCCAGGAATAAGAGTCCTGGTCTTTCTCTCTCCCTGGTACCTATGGTGCTCCATGGGATTTGTCTCTCACCATAGACGACTGGCTCTTACCCATTATCTGAAAACTTATTTTCCTTCCTGTCTTCTGATTTTCTGTGAATTGTTTTAGCCACCTTTCCTGTTTTGTGACATATTCATTTTGCCATAATCCTTTCTTTAAAACCCGTTTTTAGCATAGTTTTCAGTTATTGTGTTCTACATTTTAAGTTCAAATACCAATTCCACAAAGGATACCTAGAGTCTGGAGAGATAACTTGGTGGTTAAGATCATGTTCTGTTCTTACAGAAGATCTGAATTTCTTAAAACCCATGTCAGATGGCTAATAACCACTTCTAACTCCACCTCCAAGGAGTCCAACACTCTCTTCTAGCCTCTGATTGTTCTGCACTCACAGGCACATACCCACACATAATCAGAATAAGCATTATATATTTGAAATGAAATCTGGCTAGTCCATAAATTTGGAGTAATTTGTGATAGTCTTATAAGTCAGAGGTAAATTGTAAATGGGATTTCCTTGAATGTAGAATATAGACTCACATGTATTAGGTGTGATTAAAATATGACTGCTTGACTGTAATTATGACTAAAGCAATCCTTTTATTGACCTTCCGAATATGATATTTCAGCTTCAGTGTTCTCAGAACTTAGTGCCAATGTTTGTAAAAGTAAATGCATGTATATATCAATATATCTTCATATTTTAAATATGTACATATAAAAATATTTCTCTCTCCTAGATAACGTAAGTCCTGGTGTCATTTCAATTCAAGGCCAGTTAAAAGTTTTATTTCCTCTTCTTTTCCTATTCTCTCATCATAAGCAATTTTATGAGTATACTTCCTTGCTAGTTTTGATAATCAATACCTATACTGTATGTATAATAGGTATACATACTCAGATATAAAGTGAAATCATTTATTTCACTGAGATGTTAGGGTAAAATAGCATTCTCTATGCTAAAGAGGTTGAAATCTTTGTGTAAGAACAAACAAGGTTGACTTTAATTTTTCAAACCTTTAAAGAACGCTCAGTTTTTATTTGCCCATCCATCCCATGTCTCCTACATTCAAGACTCCTCCACAAGTCAAATTAGTGGATGATCACCCATAACTAGATAATTGGCACAACACAAGAGGCTAATAATTGAACATCAGTCATGCCTACTGAACAGAATGTGCATAGTTCATTCCTTTCAGAATTTTGATTAGTGAATTAATACTAACATCATAAAGAAAAGCCTCATAAATTTGTTCAACTTCTTTAAATATTGTTTGCATTATGAATGAGGGAAAACCTATAGATACAATTAGGATACCAAAAATTTGATTCCAATAAAGCTTACTTAAAATTTCCAATTTTCTTATTGCACTACAGAAAATAATGGAAGTTTGAAAAAGGCATAAAATTTTCATGAAGTCTAGTATTAGTGTGAAAATATGTACTCCTATATTGAAATGCATCATTATTTCTTTCATTACATGGAACTAAAAGTGGAAAAAATTGGCAGGCAGCATTATGGTTTAGATTCCCCAAAGACCATGTCTTGGCCCCAGCTGGAGATGGTAAACTAAGAAGAAATGAGATTTTATTAGAAGAAGTAAGTGATTGAGGTATGACTTTTAAGCCTCTCCNTCTCTCTCTCTCTCTCTCTCTCTCTCTCTCTCTCTCTCTCTCTCCTCTCTCTCTCTCTGTCTCCTGCTATCTCTTTTTACTTTTTTCTTTCTGTCTGTTACCTATCTGCCTCCCTGCCTGTGTGTTTTATGTGTGTGTGTGTGTGTGTGTTTCTGTATCTCTCTTTGTGTGGGTAGATGTGCATGAGCTTCAGTCTCTTTCTCGCTTGCTCACTAGCAAGCGTTCGCTCTCGTGCTCTCTCTTTTCTTTCTTTCAGAGACAGGGTTTGTCTGTATAACAACCCAACAGCCCTAGCTGTCCTGGAACTTCCGTTGTACATCAGGATGGCCTTAAACTCACAGAAATCTACTTGCCTCTGCCTCCCAATTCTGAGGTTAAAGGTGTGCACCCCTACTGCCCGGCAAGCTATTTTCTTTTAAGGAGGGTAATTTGTTACAACAATAGAAAACTGATGGACACTTTAACACAGCAACAGATAACTTACACACACCATAAATGTTTTGCTACTTTCCTGGTTAGAGGCAAATACTGTCTGTTCACCTCCGTAAAGTTACCATGACAGACCAATAGCAGAGTCCATTCAAGTCTAGCTTGATGAAACACTGAATTTTTTTTGAGGTTCTATGGGGATCTCAGCTCAACTTATCTAGTATTTCCTCTGACATGCAATTGCTTCTGTTTATATAACTTTGAGGAGGGGGTTTATAAATCTAGTACATTCCTGGGATTCTTGTTCCTTGTGGATGGCATAAGCTTATGGAGTTTTTTAAGTTCCCTGAGTTTCTCTATTCCCTCCAGGGAGGAAATGTTTCTATTTGAAGAAAATTGCTAAGCACAGACAGAAAAGTTCACATTTTTCTTATGCATTGTCATTTTGAAGAGTAAGGATAAATTTATTACTGTAACCTTGGCCTTATAATTCCTGAGTTAAATACTTGAAATACTGCCTGGAAAATTGCAGGAAATGTGTTGCCTATGAGACCATAGATCTTATTTGAAATTGGTTAATGCTACAAAATATTTTTATAATATTGATTAATATAAAAATCAATTTCCTGTAAGTTCTAAACCTTAGTATAAGTTTTTCTTTCTAAACACAGTAAGAATACATTAATCTTTACATGTGCTTCTTAATATAATGAGGAATAGACAAAACTTATCACTTTACTGTTCCCTCACATATGTTCAAACATGTTTTTGCCCATTGTTTGAATGAAAAAATTTTATAATTCAATCATTTCAATTCAATTCAACAATATATTGCCCTTGCTAAAATTTTCAATATCTTTACATTTTTATTTTGTATATCATACATAACTGTAGTAGACAATTTTATGTATGTTTTTTATTTCCTTGGAGCAACAAAATCTAAAATTGCTTTTGTGTGTTTCATTCTTGAGCTACTTTTTGATTGTCATGAACTGAAATAATTGAGGTAGCATTCCTTTATCTCATCCAGTTGTGTATAACAGCAGACCCACACACGTACAGAGCTTTGTGAGCTATCTTTGATGGTAACTAGAACTATGAAAGACAGAAATATACCTCTCCATGCTTTGATAAAGTAGATTAAATCAAATCTACTAGTGACTGCCTTGACTGGCAACAATGAGCTATAGACAGAAAAAAAAATAGTTAATGGAGAAAAACAAATTCGTGGCAATACCTAGATCCAGTTGAGAATTAAACCTGTTAACCTGTTATTGTGTTTTTCAGCCATTTTAGACAAAAAAAAATTCTTCAATCATTTGAGTGCTTAGGATGGTAATTTGAGGAGTCTACAGCATGAGATATATTTTGCTAAGTAAGCACTGAGCATCATGGAGCTTCCTGGTATTCAATTGTGTTGCCTCGCTGCCACCAGATGTGTTTCCTCTATAATCCATGTGACAGTATTTTATTATACCTAAATTCATGACTTATAAGCATATTATTATTAAATTTGACCCACCCCATTGATAGCAGAACTATTTTGTGCAGCTTTAACATCTAAAATTTGTGGGATGAATTGCTCAATCTCTCCTCTCACTGTTCAATTGAGAATGCTTACCATGGGTACAGATTACGGGTATCCTCTAGGTAGAAATGAACCTGTTGATTATTGCTTTGAGGAAGGTTGTATAGTTATACAATGACATACCATGTCTGGATGATAAATAGGATGTTTCAATTGGGTCACAACTATCAGAGTTTAAATTTCACAGTCTGACCTATATAGAGGAATTAGTTCAAAGTTCTTTCGGTTTCAGGGAGATTACATAAAAGGTTAAAATGAAGACAGAAGGTAATTTCTTTGTGACAGTTTTCTTGGAGAAAACAGTGCTACCTATTCAATTCTCCATGGGGACTGGAGGTAGTCAATGCTGTGAAAGCAATCAAGATGAAAGACAAAGTACATCTGAGTCACTGGATTTAAGGAGCTTGCTGTCTGAGAAATCCATACAATTATAAATGGTCTGCTTAGCTACTGGTAAAACACAAATAATCCAACACTGATAATTCGCTCCTGGTGTGAAATTTGCCCTTTTTCTTCTGTTTGCATATTTTTTTTCAGAACAAGGGTGGTTTATGTTTTTTCCACAGCAAGGTATGCACCTGGATAGAGAAAGTGTAGGTAAAAAGAGAAGGAAGGAAAAGCAAAAAAAAAAAAAGGAAGGTGAAGAGAAGAAGAAGGGTGGAGAAAGCAGAGAAAGGCTGAGAATCGTGCCATGTGGGGCAGTGAATCCCCGACTTCCTCAACAGGGAGATGATGTGGGTGTCTCTGGCCAGCAAATTTGAAAAAGAGGGCTGATGAGACTTCCAGAGTGATGGACTGTCTGGGACACAAAGCTATGTTTGATTTTAAGACTTCGGACAACCTGTAAAAGCCCACAAAGAACTTCCATCTTCATACAGCTGGACAAGGAGAATTTAAATTCATTGTATGCATCACCAGACAATTTAGATTCCCCTGTCTTATGAACTTGGATGTGTTTCTTCACTGATGTGGGGATACAAAGGTTTCTCACTGTCTAGCTAAGAACTCCTGAAGATAGAGGCCAATGGCTAAGTTGCTAAATTTTATAGACATCAATTTAGACATTTTTTAAAGATTACTTTTATACAATGTGTTTTAATAATAATTATTGTCCTACACATCTTAGATCCAACGTCCCTTTCCCTATTACCACAACTTTGTGTTTGCTTTTTCCCCCTTTTAAATATATCAAGTTTGGTTTGTGCTACTCATACACTCTTCGAAGTGCTCCTTATTCTTGAGTGTGGCCAATCTATCATGGGATGCACTTTTAAATGAAGCTGACTCTTCCTCACACAGTGGTTATTATTGCCGATAGTTCTTTAGCCAGGGGTGGCACTTTGTGCACACATCCCTCTCTCCTTGCTATGACTTTTCTCTGCCTTCAGTCTATGCAGGTCCTATGTACACTGTCACAATCAAAGAGAGCTCATGTGTCCAACTGTCCTGTTGTATCTAGAGGATGATAGATGAGGATCCTTTGTAGGCATCCACAGTTCCTGACTCTTAGGGTCTTTCCAGCGCCCCCCCCCCCCGTCTACAGTGATCCTTTAGTCTTGGGGGAGGAGAAATTTAGTATTCTTTTCCATTAGGAAGAGGTAGATTAAAACTACTTTGAGATTTCATCTTACCCTTCTCAGAATGTCTAAATGTAAAAATAAAAGATATGATAAGTACAGGCATGATATTGAAAAAAGAGGACTCTTCATTGACTCGTGGTGGAAGTGAAGACTGTGTAATGTATATTGAAACGATTGCAGACATTGTTGAAAAGCTGGAAAAAGATCATGATCCAGTATTGGGTAGATTCCCAAAGCACTCTTTGTATTACTATAGAGATACCTGCCAGTAATACTTTTTGCTGCTCCATTCACAATAGCCATGGAATGAACAGAAATATCAGCCTATTTGTCCTTTAATTGATAAGTATATAATGAAAATATAGTATATTTGCATGGAGGAATATTACTCAGTTCTAATTACTGCTTTATTTACAATAGTAAAGAATTGGAGTCAACTCATTGTCCATAAGCAGATGAATGGATAATGAAAATGTAGCATATGTATATATACACACACACATACACACACAATCACAGACACTTCTCAGCTCTAAAGAAAAGTGAAGCTAGAAATATTTCTGGAAAATTCATTGATTATAATCTATATTAAGAAAGGTAAACTAATTTTGGAAAGTAATAAATTACATCCCCTCTTTTTCTCTCAAATGCAGAATATATAATGACATAAACGTGCAAGTGGCCACAGTAGAACACAAACAAAAGACAACCCCATAAAGGCGAAATACAAAGATAGGAACTGAATGCAGGTAATGGGTATGAGTTCATATATACACAAATACTCCAATTTTCCTAGTTCTAATTTTGTCATGAATTATTTTGTGGTTTGGTAGTGCATAAGTTTATAAATTTAATGTGAACCTTCACAATTTCAATCTTAAATGCCAATTCTAACTGTATATAAATTCATTAACTTACATAGTCTTTGAATATGGTGACTTTTTGTTTACAATGCTTTTGAAAATAATAACAAAAATAAGCTAATTCAGTGCTAACAACCAAATTAAGAAGGGAAAGAAGAAAAAGGAGGTGGAGAAGAAAAGAAAAAGAAAATTCTGAAATTTTTGAGTAACCTGATAGAGCTGGAAATATTCTGAGTGAGGTGACTTAGACCCAGAAAGACAAATGTCCTATATTCCCTCTCATCTGTGGATGTTAGCTTTGAATCTTCAGATATACATATATGTATGTCTCATTTAGAATTCCCATAGAACTCAATGAATTGATAAAGGGCCATGGTGGAAGAATTTTCAAGAGAGGTCATAGAACTCAGTGGTATAAAGTGGTAAAGGAACAGAAAGGGTTAAATTAGGAACAGAGATAAACTAGTTTGTCTGAGAAGGGACTATGAAGAGGAATAAATAAAACGAGAGACCTTTGGGGAAAGATAACCTACTGCTGAATAACCTTTCTAAGTATATACACATATAAAAATAATTAAATTGTAGTTATCCTCAGGTTATAATACCATTACTAAACACCAGAGGCTAAAAAGTAAAACACCCAGTGTCAGAAATTGGTTACCTCTGTTGGAGTTATTTGCTGCTAAGGTCCCACAGACCCCCAAGCAACATAGACTATTACCACTACCATTGGTTGCCTCTGAGAACTTGATGGTAGGACTTTATTGCTGAAGACATTGCAAACTTGAAAATCATAGAAATTGATGGCATTAAACTATTAAGGTCTTAGAATCTTCATTAGTTATAATAGTGCTGGATGTTGATTCACATACCACCAAAGAAGAGCAATAATTACCATGAGTCTTGCTTCTTGAACCCTGAAAGTGAAAATGATGATGGGTCTGGCAAGGTGTAACCATCAGTGCACCAGTGGCATGAAATCAGTAAACAATGGCTTTCTGAGTGGCTTCAGTCCTGACACACACACACACACACACACACACACACACACACACACACACACACACACAAATAATGAAAATGAAAAGAAACATGTTTGACAGCATTATCAAGCCAACAATGTGTACCTAAACAGGACATAGGCCTTACAGGAGACCGTCTTGCTATTATTCTACTAAACAGACATAATATTAAAAGATACAAAATGATCTCACCATTATATCTATAGATTAATGCATCCCTTAACCCTCACCAGAGAAACTTCTATTTACGGTCGATGGTGATTAATACACATAATTGGTCAAGGTGCAGAGAGCAAAGGGTTGCAATATGATCAGTCCTAATTGGTGCTTTTATATCACAAATCCCTTCTTGCTATGATGTGCATTTAGTTGGTGAGGATGATTAGGATGGACACTAAGTCTTCAAGTACAGTGTGTTCTTCTAATAATATTTAAAATATTAATGACATGCTTAACAACTATATTCCTAAAGTCAACTAACTGAATTAAATGTTTTATTAAGTGCTTTTGTTAAGAAGGACAAAACAACTTGGTCTGATTCTGTCCCCCTGACAGCCTGTAGAGCAATGATTCTCAATCATGACAACTTTGGGGAATCAAAAGACCTTTTCACAGAGCAGCCTAAGACCAATGGAAATATCAGATAATTACATTATAATTAATAACAGTAGAAAAATCACAGGTATGAAGTAGCAATGAAATAATTTTATGGTTGGGGGCACCACAGCATAAGGAAATGTATTAAAGAGTCACCATACTAGCAAGCTTGAGAACTACTTCTGTAGAGCATCACAAATTCTATCTTAGGTGGCTTCACCATTACAGATTAGAATCTTTTCATTATATGTATTCTAGCTCATTAAGAAAAACTGTACTAAAAGACAAAGTATAAAACCAAATAACTCCTTTAGAGGATTCAGTTTTAAACATTCTGTGTATTTTAAGTTTAGTTGATTAACTGTTTTACAATATAATCAACTACCAGGTAGCAGTGGTAAATGAGTTTAACCATGGCACTCAGGAGGCAGAGGCAGATGGATCTCTGAGAGTTTGAGTCTAGGCTGGTCTAATAGAGCTAGTTTCAGGACAGGCCCCAAAGCTACAGATAAATCCTGTCTTTAAAAGCCAAAAATAGAAAAGATACAAAGAAAAAATAAAAACAATGTAATCAACCAAAATGCTGAATTAATTGGCCTTGTATGTAGGCATGTGTGGCTGGATCCTAACAACTCCCTCAGGAGATGGAGCGAAAAGGTGTGGCATTAATGGCATAGACACCTGGAGTCTATTAACAGATAAACATCAGCAATGGGGAGAGTCTTATATACCTTCTTCCTGTTGATATTATGTGGTCACCCCTCATTGGCCAGGCATGATCAGGACCACAGACAGCATCTTTTGCTAGGCTCTCAGGGAGACTCCACATTGTCTTATCTCTTGGTCTTATAGGCCTTATATTCATACATATCCACCTTCTTTTATTTATTACATAGGCACTCAGCAGGAGCCAAAGTTTTTTACCCTGCCTTTGTGTCTCAGCCTCAGAAAGGCTCAGTGACTGGACTGACTGTGCCTGTCTTAGCTTGGTCTGCGAGACAGGCTCTTTCCTGTTATTGATTATAAATCTTCAAAGAACATTTATTCCTAGGAAGCTTTCAGGATGGGGGAATTAGGCAGTGGCCTTTTGATTTTCAGGTAATCAGGCATGCAAAGCCTCCTGTGGAAGTCTTCGAGAGGGATGCCTAAGAGAAGAAATATTAACGCCTCAGAGTCAAGTCAGTTGATGCCCAGTACTTTCAAATATGATGTAGGAGACATTTAAGAAGAATAAAGATTAACAATACCATGCCACCGATTAAAGCATATGTGAGAATCCAGGAGGGGTCAAAGAGACTTTTTATATTATGCATAACCTTTCTGTAAATGCTACCCTGGCTATTGAATAAGCTTTAAGAGCCTTGAAATGAGGTCAGAAACCTGTTGGTAATAGGCTTGACAGCCAATGTGTCTGATAGATGGGATGGACAAAGTACCCC
This sequence comes from Alexandromys fortis, assembly GCF_014885135.2. Lineage (NCBI taxonomy): Eukaryota > Metazoa > Chordata > Mammalia > Rodentia > Cricetidae > Alexandromys > Alexandromys fortis. The sequence goes on along the minus strand of NW_026067912.1, from coordinate 6,859,964 downwards.
ATCCAGTGAGCATGTCAAAGGTCACAGGAATATTAATTAAAAGGTTTGCTGGTGATTAAGTTTCTGCTATATCATAGTAAGCCAATGTTTAGCTGAGAAAAGCAGCCAGATCCAGCACAGATTTGAGCAGACTATATCAATCAAAGTAAGTCTGTAGTTACATTGCCCATTGAGTGAGAGCCTCGTTGAAATAAGGTGAATCTGGGCCCAACTCATTAGCCACCTTCTGGATAAGGGAGTTTTCAGCTATGGGGGTGGGATTCAGGACTTGTTAAAGACATTTTGTCCCTCATTGACTGGAAAGACATCCACTGGCCTTTGAGGCCTGAGTCAGGGGGCTGCATTGGCTGGGGGGTCATACTGCAGTGCGAAGGAATTTCCGCCTTCAGGGGAAAGTGGACATTGAGGCAATTCACTCCAAGGGTACCGTGGAGTGGAGGAGGTGTAGCCTCCCACGGCGGGTATGGAGCTGACAGGGAAGCAGCACATGCAGTCTTGACTGTGGCTGTGCTCTCCTCAGAGGGTTTTGCGGGGCCTGCACTGTCTGCCTCTTCCATTAGATGCCATAGAGAGATCAGACAGGGAAGGAGTGGAGCTGATGGTGAGTTTACATATTTTGTAGAGGGAGAGAGATAGCAGGCAGGAGAACAACAATCAGAGAGAAGATGGCAATCAACAGGAGTTGAAAATTGTATTGGACCTTCGGGTTTTATGCTTAGTGGGGGACTTCTGTGGCTTTTTAGGCCAAGATCATAAGTCCACATGGTGTCTCTGGATGAGAGACGGCATTCCAGAGTCAAGAATAGTTCCACCTCCTGAGGGGTCAGTCCTTATGTGGAAGTGCCGCGTGAACCCAAGCAGCAAAACTCTGCCTTCTTTTTCTTTTCTTTTTTATATTTATTTATTTATTAAAGATTTCTGTCTCTTCCCCACCGCCGCCTCCCATTTTCCTCCCCCTCCCCCAATCAAGTCCCCCTCCCTCTCAGCCCAAAGAGCTGAACATAGTGGACAATGAGGACTACTGAGAACTCAAGAACAATGGCAATGGGTTTTTGATCCTACTGCACCTACTGGCTTTGTGGGAGCCTAAGCAGTTTGGATGCTCACCTTACTAGACCTGGACGGAGGTGGGTGGTCCTTGGACTTCCCACAGGTCAGGGAACCCTGATTGCTCTTTGAGCTGATGAGGGAGGGGGACTTGAGTGGGGAAGGGGGAGCGAAATGGGATGCGGTGGTGGGGAAAGAAAGAAAGAAAGAAAGAAAGAAAGAAAGAAAGAAAGAAAGAAAGAAAGAAAGAAAGAAAGAAAGGAAGGAAGGAAGGAAGGAAGGAAGGAAGGAAGGAAGGAAGGAAGGAAGAAAAAATACTATATAAAAATATAAAAAAAAAAAAGCTGCCTTCTTAACCAGACAGGCAGACAAACATGACAGACAACACACAAGAAGGAAAGAAAGAGGATCCCAATGCTTTACGGCTGAAGGGACACAGAACATGGAGAGGATTTCTCACCAAAATACATCATCTTGTGGGTACTGTTCCACACCATGAGTGATGCGAGGGATATGACCAGAATCTGTTCAGCTGCCAGATGCTGCTGGGTCCTAACAACACCCTCGGAGAAGGGAGTTAGAAGGTGCAGCATCAACGGCATAGACACCAGGAGGCAAACAGCAGACTCCTTTATTCAGCGTTGGGAAGAGCCTTATATACCCTCTTCCCAGCACCCAGGCTGTGTTCTAATCCATTGACATTGCATGCTCGCCCTTCATTGGCTAGGCACTGAGGCAGCATCACGTGCTCACACCTCATTGGCTACGCATGATCAGGACTTCTGACACTGCCTGTTGCTAGGCCCCCAGATAGACCCCAGGTTGACCCTCTCGGGCTTGTAGGCCTTGTCTTCTAACATGTATGTATGTGTTACTTAGTTGTTAGGAGTCTCATGTTAAGAAACAAAAAAGAAAATAACAAAGAAAAAATTTCACAACAAAATTTCTGAAACACTGCAGACAATAAAATTCAGAATAATTAAATGAGTTATTAACAATTTTATAACGATATAGCTTCAAAAGTGTTCTAAAAGTCATTCTCCCTGTATGTGGATATGTGTGTATGTGAACACAGTATAAATAAATAGTATAAGCTATTCTTTTTATTCATATTTACATACAAAATTGCTAATAATCTATTCTAACAGAACATACAAAATTGCTAATAATCTAGCTATTCTAACAGCCTTATTGAACTAAGTTAGGCATACAATAAGTCACACCATGTCAAATGTATAACTAAATTTGTTTACCATAATCTTAACATAATTATACCATAAATTTTCTCAATTTTACACTAAATTTTATCATAATCATATTCTAAAGGATAAATATATTCATGACCCCCAAATTCTTCTGCTACTTCTTAACCAGTCCAAGTGACTCAAGTCCTTCATATTCCTAGCCAGCTGATTTTCTGCTTATTACAAAATGTAGATTTGCACTAACATTTTATTTATATTTATTTATTTGTGTGCAGCACACATGTATACATATGCCACAGAGTACATTTAAAAGGCATTGATTTTAAGTTCATTCTTTTGTGATCAGAATACCTTTATATGACTTAGACTTTTTTTTTTCAGTGAGAATTGTATATAATAGCTAATCTTTGTTGAAGAAGAAAATCATCAGATGTATAATTAAGGTTCCAGCAGCCGGGGAGTCTGAGGCAGACTGATCTGGAGTTTGATATAATCTGGGTTAAAGTAGAAGGCTCTGTCAAAAAGAAAGAGATTGTTAAAAGAGAAGGAAAAAGTGGGAGGAAATATCACAAGAAGTTTTGAATATTTCTTGAAAACTGGAGAATTTTTTGTAGTATTTAATTTATTTTTCCTTTCAGTTTTAGAATTTTTCTTTCTCTGTGTCTGAATGTATGTGTGAGTGGACATATAACCATGTACATGTATGCCCTTCCATGTGTGTAGAAGTCAGAGGATAACTTGTAGGAGTCAGCAATTTGTTTGCCTTTGATCACATGAATTCTGAGTATCAGACTCGGGTGTTCAGGCTTGACAGCAAGCACCTTTATCTATTTCTTCCTCACTGGCCTGTAAGCAGTGTTTGGTCTTCTTCATATATACTTGTAAGATTCATTAGGACATGTTAGAACAATCTGAGTCTACTGGTTCCCATTAGTCACTTCAGGTTCATTCTGAACAAATTGCCCAATGCTACATGAACTTGACTCTGCTGCTGCCTGGGGTTTGCTCTGGAAATGCCACAATTTTAGACCTTGGATGATCACTGAGGTCCATTCTTTCTGATCCTTTGTTGTGATTCTTTCTCAGCCTCAGGTAATCTTGCTCATAATACTCTTTTTGTTTTTTTTTTCTTTTATTCTGTAAACTTTATCTTGATCATGGGTTTGCTGTCTACAGTTCCAAACACATTTCAGGGGTTTACAAAGGACAATTTAAATTTGTGCCTGAAACACACTCAGTGTGACCGTTTGAGAGAAAGCAGGGCTTCCCTGTTTGTCAATATTCCCCATGGATTGATTCAGGGATTCATAGAATCAAGATTTTAAAGGCTACCATTTAAATATCCTTTCTATTTTTTTAAAAAAAATAATATTTCCAAGAAAGTAGATTTGCTCACTTCAGCCTTCTTGACCAGATGCAAACACCCTCTTTTCTGCCTGTCAAAGCCTACACATTTTTAGCTCTACCAAGAATATGTCAGATATTTTAAAAATTCTCAGTTTACCTCATGTTCTCATTATGACTCTGGAACTAATTATCATAAATCACTAATTTGTTCTCTGAATTGATGCCTTTTCCCTATGTATTGATTCTTTACTCACATTTTTGAAAACAGACAATAAATATTTATGCCTTAAGTTAAAATAGTAAGTTATAATGTAAACTAGAAAGAAAACCTTTGCCTTTAAATAAAAATAATGTTGAGGTGCACCCAAGAATGTTTCTGACAGCTGTCAAGTGACAAATGAAATATAAAAGAATATTGATGACCCTGTTGAAATTATTTCGTTTGAGGATGACATTGCTACAACTTTATTTAACTCTCAGGTATTGATGCAAAATTGCCCACTTGGTTGTAACCTTACATGATATTCTGGATTCTGCAGCATATATATAATTACAAATTAAACTCGCCAAATTGCAAAAGCATTGTCTTAAAGCGGTGATAAAAGTAACACTTGTTTATATTTTAGAAAAAAATTAGCATCATTGTTACCAAATATGAGACACAAACATTCTACTTTACCCTAATTTTATGTGTGTGCAGCTATTTGCCATAGATGGTGTTAACTGTCATCTTAGTGGACTCTAGAAGCACCAGGGGAATGGACCTCTAGGATGTGGGTTACTTTGGTTGTGTTAACTGATATAGGAAGTCTCCTTCTGTGGATAGCAGCATTCCAGGGCTGGGGTTATGGACTACTTAAATGGATACAGAGAGTGGAACACCGGCCTGCATTCATCACTCTGCATTATGTCTGTGGATGGGACATGACCAGGCCTTCAAGTGTCTGCCTCTATCATTACTCCGCATTAATGAACAGGAATCTGGGACTCTATCGCCAAATAAATCCCTTTTCCTTACTGTGCATTTATGAAGGTGTCTTGTCACAGCAAGAAGCAAAGAAACTGTAGCATTATTCTGGATACATTAAAAGTGTATATGGTGCTTCTTCTGTTGCTATTTGTTTTGTTTGATTTGAGATAGGCTCTCATACTCTAGATCTTAGGTGACCTCAAACTTAGAGTGACCCTGACCTCTCAGCCTTCTAAGTCCTAGAGCCACACCTTTCCTAACCTCATGCCTACTTTATAATATCACCATGTTCCTTAAATGAAGCCTCTCCTTCATATACTTTAGGTCTCCACATGGTCCTTACTTTTATTTTTATATTTAATAATAATTTTAATCTCATACTTCATATAACAAGATTATCCAACATTCAAATTACTAAAAAGAGTGAAGAGCTGAAGAAGGGACTGTAAGGAGAAGGATACTGAAAGGGAAAGAGAGACATGAAACAGGTTTTTGAAGTATTGGGGCGCTGCAATTAGCATGAATATGGAAAGAATGACTAAGCCCTTACCTTCTGTAATGCACGTCTGATGTCTATTTTCCTTGAGATAAGTTTTACTATTCTGTATTCTCTGTAATTTTCTTATTTTTTTCCTCTTAGGATAATTAAGTGACTTTATCTAAGTATATTACCTATTTAGTCAGTGATAGTCAAACCTCTATAGCAGATTTTTGCATCTCCCAGATAGATGAAACCCTTTTTAAGATCATATAAAATGAGCTATGTGATTACTTCAGATAGCAGCAATTTTGCTTTTTCACCATTCAGAACTAATACTGTGAATGGATTCCATTGAAACTATGTTTCTTGCTCTAGAATTCTTTAATTCACTTTACAAATTACTCTTGAAAAAAGAAAAGAAGTCATCACTGGTCTACAAAAAAAGTAAAGTTTAACTCACAAAAAATATGCATTGTCTAGATTTACCCATTTATATTCTCATTTTTCTTAGCTCCTTAAATTTTATTCTTCATACCTCCTCTTTCACTAAGCACTAACAATATGATATTTGCTTCTGTGATAATCTCTTTGATCTGGAAAAATTTATGTTTTCTCTTTTCTTCCTATAGAACAGATATTATAATATTTGCCTCAGTGTATTTATTTGAGAATATACAAAACATCTGATATGCAGCAACATTCAATAAGTGTTGTATACTGTGTTTGTCCCCATCACCATCTCTCACACACTCTAATGTAACTCTCCCTTCTCTTAGTCCACACATTACTCCTAGCATACTGCTCCTGCCCTGTGCTATTGTTTGTTCTGGATTCCCCACTTAGAAAGACCTCCAACAGTCATAAGCCTAATTATAATTTGTATGTGACAGCATATTCTTCTGAGGCATGTGTGTGTGTGTGTGTGTGTGTGTGTGTGTGTATCACCAGAACAATGGCACAGGTGCTTAACTGAGCCTCTCTGCCTATGAGTACAATTTGAATATTTATATCTGCATATGCTTTGAACTAAAACACTAAGGTAGAAAGTGGAATTTCACACCTTTAATGTATAGTAATGCTTATAACAGCTTCAATAAGCTGTTACTCTAGTGTGGTGACTTTTCCAAGCAACTTAAGCATAAACGACACAAACTTCACTTGGTCCTAATTTCTATTCTACTTTTCAGATCTTATGAAAAGTGTCTCTATGAAACAAATAAAATGTGTTGTCAATCAGTGTAGGTGAAATATGGTTTCCATATATTTGCACATTGGCATTATAGTTCAAAACACACTGGATTTACAGTGTTTCAATCACAGAGATCTGCCTGCCTCTGTTTCTCAAGTACTTGGATTGAAGGTTCATGCTAACACCACCTGGTTTGCTTCTGTTTTTAATAAACTTGAAGACTTCTGTGTTAAAGTGAATACAGATGATCCTTTGTTTCTACCTGAAGCATGTAATTGCCTAACACATCTCAGAGGCTCAAAAAGGATTTAGAACATCACTAGATACATTTTATAGTTGGGAATTTATACTTTATTTTCTGTTGTTAGTCTCTGTAATCTCTTTTTAACATTCACATATATTTAATCCTGATTTTATTCTTTTAATAATGATGTTGTGCTATTTCCATTAAAATATATAAACTTACTTGTAAGTGATGTGGATGTGTATGTTACTTATTGAAGCAGTCCTGTTATGACTTAGACACTGACTGCTCCATTGTTCAGACACTACACTAGAGGAGATTCCCAATGGGCATGTGAACTGCTGTGTATTCTCCCAAGAAGATATTAGCCAGTTAGACCAAGAGTTGTACACTAATCTATTATAATTGCCCCCTCTTCAATTCTGAAAAGCAAGCCCAAATTTACCCCAGTGTAAGATATGAAAAACTGATGGAAGATAGAGTTTCAGGGATGATTAGATCCTTAGGATAAAGGCTTTTCCAGAGAGAGAGAGAGAGAGAGAGAGAGAGAGAGAGAGAGAGAGAGAGAGAGAGATCTGCCTTTTTCCCATGATATAACTTATTGCATGGTTCTTGCCAGACGTTTTGTCTGATTTTAGATTGTAGCACCTGGTAGTATGAGGTAAATTTGCTGTAGTATTTATGAATAATCAGGTTTCAAGTAACATGTTAAAGTTACAAATTATAGAAGACAATCTAGAATAAGCTATGTTTGTCTTTGACTTAATTATCTTGGATTCATAGAATATGACAACATGGGAACAGATAATTCTTTGGTTCTCTCCCTGATTTAAGGTATTTCAGAATTTTTATTTATCCCCAATCACCGAAGTTATTTTATTTTGTGGTTGTGGCAAATTAGAAATTTGGTCAGAAACTTCTTAGCTGAACATGTTAGCACATGCCTGAAAGAACAGCACCAGGAGAATAACCTAGGAGAAACACTCTGAGTTCAATATCAGCCTAGACTTCAAAGTAAGACTTGAGAATTTGTCTCAGTGTCTCAAAGAAAAGAAAAGGAAGTATTGTTTTTTTCTAGAACACTTGCCTTTAATTATACTGATTCAATGTAATTACGTTAACATGCTGTTTTAAAGCAAATTGCATTTAACATTGAAGCATCAATTGTTACCTAAAAATTTTAAAACACAGAATGACAGAAGTTTAAAAAAATCCATTCTTCCAACAAACATTTACTAATTTTATCATAATAATCCATCCATCATTTCTCTGTGCATGATATATATATATATATATTCAGAATAATACAAGTTATATTTCAAATTCTTAAAATAAAATCTCTTTATGCCTATAAAATAATTCATTGGATATATCAGCTATATCTAATTCTCTAGAAGACACTTTTTATTTGAAAAGATTAATTTTGGCAGCTATATAATAAAATTCATTTAGTTTTCAGTCACTAATTTGAAACAATGGATTTTATTATGAAGAAACCGACATTAATTTCATACCGGCTTTAAATATTTAAATAACTGATATTATAAACAAATTCATAGCATAACGATGAAGGATGATATCAGACTAAAAAAATCAAAAGAAGTTTTAAAAATTGTTGTAAAATTTTATCTTTATTTTCTATTGTAAAATTTTCTAATATTCTAATTTTACTAAATAACATCACGGGACCCTATGGAACAATTTTATGTGCAAAAGATAAAATTCTTGCCTTAAACAAACATGTTGTGTAGTAGAGAGCCCTAAGAAAGTAATTATTTTAATACAAGAAAACCTCACGTAGAGAGGGAATAAGAGGAGGTGTTTCAAAAGAAGACACTTGAATACAAAGTGGATTGGGGTTGCACTGATTTTTAAATTATAGTTTATTTATTTGCTTCTTGTTTACTTGCTTATTTATTGTATGTGCATTTGTGTGTGTGTTTGTATGTGTGTGTGCGTGTGGTGGTCAGAGGACACCTTACATACGATTAAATACGAATATGTGAGTCATTTCTTTTCTTCCACAGTGTTGGTTCCATGGAATGAAGGGAGGTTATCAAGTTTGGCGGAAATAGCCTCACTCCACGAGCCTCTCAGAACTGACTGCACTTATGGCTTTGATGCTGTATTTTAAACATGTAGCATATTTTCACTTATGGTTTCAGTCCCATTCCTGTGATATAGGAAAGAAAATGCAATGTCAAGTTCATAGTCATCTAAGTAATGTGAAATATCTAGTGTCCACACCTACCATGTTAGAATTTCTCAGTCAATGGTAACTATTGCTCATTGTCATTATAGAATTAATCCCATGAGAAAAATTAGTGAGACTTTTGGGAGGCCATTATTATGGTAATTCTAGTCAATATTAATGAGAATGATTACCACAGGGGCTAGGCGTACAGAGATGAAAAGTAGGCATGGAAATGAATTCCAAAGAAGCAAATACAGGAGTTAGTTACAGAGAAAATAAAATGTCAGAACATTGCTGACTTGAGGTTGACCTTGTGTTTAAAAAAAAATAAATCACATTGTGCCAAGCCTTTCAAATTGAGTGACAAACTGTGGTTTTAGACCATCAACGCCATTTAAAAGTTCTTGAGATTATTCTCATGCACTGTTTGAATTACATGAAAAATTTTTGATGTGAATATGGAAGTATATGTGTGATGTTTTGAACAGGAATGGCCCCCACAGGCTCATAGACTTGAATGTTTGGTCCTAGTTGGTGGATCTACTTGGGAAGGATTTGGAGGAGTGTCCTTATTGGAGGAGCTGTGCCACTAGGGGTGGGTTTTGGAGGTTCTAAAACCCATGCTATTTCTAGTTAGCCCTCACTCTTTCCGCCTTGTGCCTTTGCGTCAGATGTAAGCTCCCAGCTGCTTCTCCAGTCCTATGTTCGTCTGACTACTGCCATGCTCCTCTCAATAGGAAGAAGAGACTGAAGACTAGAAAAAAATGGAAAGAAATTCTCAGAGAAAGACACTTTCAAACTCTGAGTGAAAACAACTGTGGTGTATAATTTTATATCTTATAAAAATTATACTAAGCATAAATTATATAAATATATCAACTCAAAAATATTTACATAGAGTGAAGCTTTGTATAACAATATGCTGTCTAAAAGACACTCATTCCAAATGCATTTGAAGAGGTAAGTTGATAGTGAGTGAGTATCTGGAACCCCAGTTCTAGGACATGTAAAGTACTTTTATGATCACTTCATGAACCAAGTATAAACTTGGTACACATACTTATATCACAGCAACACAATCATATGCATAAAACAAAATTTAAATATCTATTTTTAATTAAATATTAAAGAATAGCTAGGAACTACATTAAAAATATCCCAAGATAATTTGTCTCCAGATCTGCAACATTCCAACTTTCCACAATCACAAAGGTCTCATGAGTCAATCAGCCTTGTAAAGTTTTAACATACAGGTGGCTTTTCCTTGGAACTTAAGGACAGAAAATAAAATTAGTTCTTAGAAAAGATAATACTTCAGGACAATTTAAAACATTGGGTTATTTGTAAGAATCACAGTGTGTCAGATCTTTATTGCCAATACATTTATATACATGTGTCTCAAAATATTTTTGTCAACATAGTATTTTTAGCATAGACTACTATAGTTATTTTAATTGGTTTCACTTGTCAAAAGTTAATATCTCTACTTTACTTTTGAAAATTATAATTGTACTCAAAGTCTATTCTTCCTCATATTTTCATTTCTTAGAATATGTTCTAGAAATGACTATGTCAGAGAGTGTACAGACATATTTATTTTAAAGATGTTGTTTTAGTTTCAAAGTGTGTGTACTTGTATGAACATGTGTAGGTATGTGAATACAAATAACTGCAGAGGTCAGAAGAGGGAGAGAGATACCTTCATACCTTCTGATGAGTTACAGATGTGTTTGAGACATATATATAAGTGCTGGGAACCAGACTTCAGTCCCCTACAAGAGCAATTGTTGTCCTTAACTGCTAAGCCATTTGTCTACTCCCTGGTATTTTTCTTTTGCTGGAAACTGCTACCTACTCTTTTGGAAAGGTGACCATCGTGGTAGCTTCTTTTGTGGAGTTTGTTTCATCTTACCACACAGATATTACATCAGGAAATAGGGCATGTTTTGTAGGAAGGCTACTTACTGTGTGTTTATGTCACCATCGTCAGTGTCACATTAGAAAACAAGTTGATTCCAAAGCCTGATAGCAACAATCCCATTCTGTTCAACCTTGGAGAGACAGGGACTGAGGCTGTCATTCATGCAATGCTAAACAGCTAATGCATTCCTAATTCTCTTTGCAACCAAAGTAGTGGTATATTTGTTACAGATATTCATGCCCAAGGGGATGACACTGTTTCTTGAGTGAGTTTTGATTTTTAAGTAGAAGATGTGTCAGACAGCTATTGATAAAGAAAAGGGGAAAAATGTGGTACTTGCTGGATTCTGAAAAATGCATTAAAATATTTCAACATCTGGTAAATAATTTTTTCTTGGACACCATCGTATAGACATTTGACAATTAATTTTGGATAAAGATATTAAGAAAATAATTCACACTTGTATATCGTCAACAAGACCATAGTAGGATTTGAAAGATGACTCCATAGGCAAAGGCACTTGTGGCCAAGACAGAAGATCTGAATTCCAATCCCAGTGTTAATATACAAAAAAGTTCCATACTAGCCTGGAATGGAGTATAGCAAAGGTTTATTTATCTTGGTGTAAGCTCACAGAAATTGTAGTGATCTACAGTCTTCTGCATGCTCTGTGAATTGAAACCGGATTTCGCAGCCATGAAGCCCATGCATGTTTTATATCTGCATTTATAGTACATGAAAGCATTCCCAAAGTGGACCGGTATCTTAAAGGCCATTGGCTGAAGGAGTCCCCATAGTATGTTCCCCTTTTGTCTAAATAAGAGAGTTTTAAGCCTAATGCAAAACTATATACAGTAAGAACAAATATCAAGTATTGTACAGGAAAAGAGAAGCAAAAACAGATATAAAATTAGAATTACAACTAACATGAACAACATCAAGCCAGAAATATATGCTAAATGCTTCAATAGTTATCCTATCCTAAAGAGTCTAAATCTTATATTAAAATTGGTTGGTCCCACATTAGACATCGTTTTGTAGGTGGAGACTGCTCATTTGTTTCCTGGATGCCCAGATCAAATAATCACACAGAAACTATACTAACTATAACACTGCTTAGCCTATTAGCTCAGGTTTCTTATTAACTAAATCTTACATCCTAAATTAACCCATTTCTATTAATCTGTGTATATTCACGGGTCTGTGGCTTACTGGTAAGTTTCTGGTGGCAGCGTCTTTCTCCCTCAGCAACTACATGACGTCTCCCTGACTATGCCCCCCCCTCTCTCTCTCTTTCTCTCTCTCTCTCTCTCTCTCTCTCTCTCTATATATATATATATATATATATATATATATATATATATATCTTGCAGCATGGCTATATTCTGCCCTGCTGTAGGCCAAAGCAGCTTCTTTATTAACCAATGGTAATAAAACATATTCCTGGCATACAGAAGAGACTCCCACGTCATCCCAGTACCCACTTGATGAAAGGAAAGAACTGACTACTTCATGTTGTGCTATGACTTCCACAGATGGAATGGGAACCACATATGCCTTTGCAAACTGTCCCCATCCCAAATAAAATGAAAAATCACAGTGGTTTTCTTTAAAACACTGCTTTGGATTTCCACCAGTCTTTATATAAAGAAAAAACAGATCCAGAGCACTTGAACTTTGTTTATGAAATAGACTCAACAGTGTAAGTAGTTCATAACTTAGGCACAACCACTATTGAGACTTTCTTAAGGCTCAGAAGGCTGATGGTGGCTATATATACATCATTCCTTCCCTGCTTCCTTAAAATGAACCTGCCAGTGCATCACTATTTATGAGGGGAGCTGATGAACTCCTCTCACTTTGCCTAGATTCACATACTAGCAGCTGTACCTATGGTGTATGTAGCCTCTCACTTCATCTGTAATTGATCTAATTAACTATGGGATATCATTACAGAGAGAAAAAAAATTGAATGTCAGCCTCTCCTCTAAAATTTGCTTGTAATTTCATATTTATTGAATGGCTCAAACCTCATATTTTGGGGATGGGAGTTTCATCTCTTAATCTGTGTTTCTAGGTTTCTTCTGGTTTCTCAATTGGCTTCAGAGCTTTTTCATGAATTTCCAAGACTGCTCATCACCTCCAGTCTAAGGACAACTCTAACTCTTTCCCACTGTATTTTTGAGTCTTTTTCTAGGAATCATTGTATGAACCAGAGATCAGGGAGTTTGCTATGATATTACATCTCCTAGTAACATCAGAAACTACAACCTTAAAGTTTCATCAACATTACTGTCAAAATATGAGCTGAACAAGGATGACACCAACAGAAATGCCAAACTGGATGGAGAAATGCCCATGAGGTCTCAACCTGATACAAAGAAGTAAAGGAACACTAGGAATGGGATGTGTAGTTTTCTCCAGGGAATAGCACACCAATTTATTCCAGAGTCAAATGTTCATTCCTGAAAACATACAGACAAGTACATTATACCCAAAGAAGTTATATTTAGGAATATGCATATATATGTATGCAATAACAATCAATGTAAAAATACATGATGAATTTAAAGGACGGTTTGGAGAGTGTGGAGGAGTATATACAAAGATTTTGATGGGGGAAAGGGAACGGAGAAATGTAATTTCATTATAATTTCAAAATTAAAAGATAAAATAAAGTAGGTAAAAAGACAAAATTAATCCCCAAATACAAAATCAAATGCTTTTTTAAAAAAAGTAACTGAAATAAAAACAGCACAGATTTAAAAGTCAAGCAGCAGGTAGTGTGCCATTTACAAACATCATCTCTATAGGACAACAGACAAAAAAAGGAAGCTTATGTAAAACACTGTAGACAAATGGAAGATGATTACCATGGGTCATTGGGATTAAGAGAGAAGAAAAGACAATGGAAAGTAGAAAGTAAAGCAAAGACAATGTAAGAGGAGAGGAATCTTCGGTGTCTAATTTGTGTGTCTCATTTCGGAGTAAAGAGTGTGCTGAGAGTTTCTGCAGACGTGTAACAGACAAATACTCCCTTAAAAATCTTTTTTCCTCTCATCCCTATAAGGCTTTATCAGTCTCCAGTTTGAATCAAACAGTCACCGGATGTGAATAATACAAAGAACACATGAAATCGTCATTCTCTCAAGAAAAAAGCAAGGGCAGGGAGAAACAGAGAAACTGCTATCCAGCAGTTTGGTGTTAGGACAGATGACATCACAGTCTCTGAAGCAGAAGCATTTCAGAATAGGAGAACTCCAGTTACATCAACACAGGTTAACAGTTTCAGCAGCCCAGAATGAAGACCTTTAAATGTTGACTTTATCACTAAAAGGACTGAACCTTTCAGGAAGATGTTTTCATAGTTCATATTTGTTTTCTATTGCTTTTAAACTGACATTTTCTATAACGAGATCTATCCTCCAAGGACTTTTTTAATGATTAAATGAGACAACAATGGATAAAGATTATTTCACTTTCTGAATTGAAACACATGCTTATAAACATTGTTATATGCTGCCTTTAATTTTATATATTTTATTTTTTAATTGTATATGCATTATTATCTAAGTCAGATTTCAACTATCATCCTCTGTTGCTCTCTATAGTTACTATTTATAGTAGTGAAAAGACACCACAACCAAGACAATGTATAAAAGAAAGTTTCTAACTGGGGGCTTGCTTGAAGTTTCAGAGGGTCAATCCATGGTCACCTTGGTGGGAAACATGCATGACAGCTGGCAGACATGGGACTGCATCAGAAACTGAGAGATTGTATCCAAAAATGGAAGCAAAAAGAGGGCAAGACTGGGTCACCAAAACATGAGGAACTATTACTAATGGTCACAACTTTAACAAGGTTGAGAACAACTGCTTCAAAGTGTTATTTTTTCTATGACATTTTTGTATGTACTTTTATCATATAATTATTATTAACTTTTTCTAATCACAAATATATATGTACATATATGTATACACACACACA
>NW_026067912.1:6841063-6844640 GCF_014885135.2 Alexandromys fortis | reverse complement strand
CTCTCTCTCTCTCTCTCTCTCTCTCTCTCTCTCTCTCTCAAATCAAGCAGCTGCAATGGAGGCTGCAGACTATAATACCTAAGAATTTTCCAGAAGGATTATATGATGTATGGAGAAATGCCAAGAGATAATTTTATGCAATTTAGGTGGAAAGAGACTATGAGAAAAAAAAAGAATAACAGAGGAGAATTCTGGGGAACAATGTATGACATCATCAAGCTGAACAGAAGTTCCAATTTAGATAATATTTTTGAATTCTGTGTTGGTCAGATTAAAACTCCAGCTGTGTTTGGTTTCTGAATATCCTGATGGGATTTCAAAATTCGTTAATCAGAGAGAAGACTTGACTGTCCCCTGTTCCCCATTACAATTGGTACTTTGCAAACCCTTCACAGTGAACGTGATGCTAGAACATGACAAGCTGTGCTCTGGGGTCCCTAGGATGACAATAGCAGCTCTGGAGTAACTATTGAGAGGTTATTTAGAGGCAACATGGCTGGCAGTGGAATGCTGAGGCTTGTTTGAAGTTATATGTATGTAGAAGCATTGTGTCCTAGCTTTTGGAGGCTGATCACTTCCACACATCGGTCGTCATTCACTCTCCGGTTTCTAAAACCAAGTCAAAGAATCTGCTCCTCAGGCTGGTTCTGATGTGTGTGTATACATTTGTGTGCTCTGTAACTCTCACAGTTCATTACTAAAGTAGTAATCATGAGCTATTTAGAAACATTACAACCTGGGGTGAAGTAATCTTCACTTTCCTATTACCCTGTATGAGCTTATTTCCTATATGTTCTGACTTAGTCAGGGCTCTATAGAGATACAGAGCCAATGGAATGCATATGTGTGCATTCTAATGATGTGGGATTCCCCTATGTATACTGTGAATAATATTGGTTAAAAAAGAAACTGTCTATGGCCTGCACAGAGAAGAATAGGGTAGATGGGGAAAACTAAACTGAATGCTGGGGAGAGAGAGAGGCAGAGTCAGAGAGACACCATATAGCTGCCCAAGGAGACAAACGTTGGAAACTTACTGATAGGCCACAACCTTATGATGATACATAGATTAATAGAAATGGATTAATTTAAGATGTAAAAGCTAGCTAGATGTAGAGCTTACACCATTAGCCAAACAATGTTGTAATTAAAACAGTTTTTATATGATTATTTGGGTTTGGGCAGCCAGGAAATGAACAAGCAGTCGCCATTTTAAAAAAAAGACTAGAAACCATGAACAAAACTTAATTAGAAAAAAAAATGATCAATAAGTGTGTGTTGCCTCAAAGAGTAACAATGATAGAATTTATGCTGGCAAGACCTGCCAACAATCCCTTTGACCAAATAATCCCTCAAGGTGACAGGAGAGAGCCATCAGTTATCTTCTGACTTCCATACATCTGCACTGCACATAACACTTCTGTGAGTGTACACGCACACACGCGCACCGACATACTTATATAAAAATAAGCAAATAAATAAATGAATAAGCACTTTGAAAATTGGACGAGGTATTTTCCAAAATGGTCCCTGTTTTCTTGATGATGATAATGATGATGATGATTTGCATATGTGGAGAAGGTATATGTGAGTATCAGGGGAAACCAGAGGCATTGGATGACCCAGAGCTAGAGACACACACACACACACACACACACACACACAAAAAAAAAAAAAAAAGAGTCGATTGCTGCTCAACTTGGTTACTGAGAACCCAGCTCTGATCCTCTGCATGAGCAGTTTTTACTCTTAGCTCTAAACCAGATTTCTGCCTAAAGAATTTCCCCAGAAGAAACCTTTATGTTTCAGGAAAGACAGGGGAGCAGGACAAAGGTATGTAAGGTCACTGAAACAGTACACTAAGATACTAAGAAGGCGAGAGTTACATAGCAAAAGAGCTAAGTGGCGAGTCACTTGTATCTGCTGCCATCTCTGAGCTTTGCATTTATAGTGTGCAGAGAGCTGTTAAGGAGATAAAAGTAAATGATGTCTAGACCTCAAACTGCTCCAGAAGGTATCAAAGCACCAACCTGTCAGAGTTGAGAGACACTCCCATAAAACAAAGACACAGACTTGATACAGAAAATGTCTTGGAAGTGGTTCAAAAACCACTAGCTACTCTCAGTACAACAGCAAGAATTGGAATACAGAAAAAAAAAATAAAGGGGAAAAAGCAAGGAAGAACAGGAATGGACAACTGGAGAAAAAGAGGAAAAAGAAAAGGAAAAAACAAGAGAAGAAAAAAGGCAAGCCTCAATTAAACCAAACTAAATTAAATTTGTGTCTTTCCTTCTAAATCAAACACCATCTCTACAGAGTAAAACTGTTTGCTAATCCTAACCCTAACCTCAGGGTCAGGATGATAACAGAGTGTTAGATTCATAGATACATATACACATGCATACATTATAGATATGCTTGTGTGGGTTATATATTATATATTTGTGTGTGTTACAAATAAGTTATATATGCATATGTGTGTGTGTCAGTGTGTGTACAGACTACTCTGTTACCTAAGCCAGAGAAACATGAAAAAAATTTGCTATAAATATCATTGATAAACATAGAAAAGTCTTAGGAAAATATCACTAAACTGAATCCAACAACAGAAAAGCAATAAGATATCATGACCAATTGTGATTTGGCTCAGAGAAGCCCATGTGCCAACCGTTCTATCTCCACTTCAAGATTAGGAAAGACAAGGAGAGACCCCCTTCCACCCTAGACCATGGCCAAGTTCGTCGTAACTTCGCGGAGAAGGCCCCGGGGCTAGTATCAGCTGCTGTAACTTACTCGAAGCCTCGATTGGCCACACTTTGGCAATACGCCAAGGATGAGCTGGTTCCCCCAACCCCTGCTGAACTCCCTGCAGCTATTCAGAGTGCGAAAAAAATAATTCAAAGTGCTAAAACTGGTAGCTTCAAACATCTTACGGTTAAGGAAGCTGTGCTGAATGGTTTGGTGGCCACTGAGGTGTGGATGTGGTTTTATGTCGGAGAGATCATAGGCAAACGTGGCATCGTTGGCTATGATGTGTGAAGACTGACCTTCACATCTGATTTTATTTGAGTTCTTTCAATATTCTTGGACCACATGTAATGAGACTGCTATCTGAATAAAATACCAACTGTCAAATTAAAAAAAAAAGACAAGGAGATCTCTTCACTACTCGTAATCAGCATTATACTCAAGTTTTCGGCAAGTGTAATGAGGCAATAAGAAAAATGACTATGCAAATTTGAAAGGATTAATGTATGTATCTTTATTCCCAAATGGCATGATTATTTGCATAGATAACCATGAGGATTCTATATCAAAACTATTATAACCAGCCCATTAAGTATGATGTCAGCTATAATACCACAGCAGTTTGAAGAAATTCTCTTGTATTTCTACTCTTTGAAAGTTATTTCAAGAGCAAATTGGTGTTGAATTTTCTAAGTGGCTATTCTGGACAATTGAAATTATTGTGTAATTATAGTTTGATTATATAATGGGTTACATTGCTTAATTAATAAATGTTGAAGCAACTTTGAATTTCTGAGACTGTTCCCAGTTGGATATGGCTTGGGACAGT
>NW_026067912.1:6828200-6840754 GCF_014885135.2 Alexandromys fortis | reverse complement strand
CAACATATACATATATTTATATTTATATATTATTTCAGAATTACAAATATATATGAATATATTTATATATAAGGTGAATTTTTTCAGAATTAGGAAAATAGGTATATGTGTGTATGTGTATATATTCTTTCAAAAGTAATATATATGTATATAAATTTGGTGAATTCTTTCAGAATAATGAAGACAACAAGAACCAAAAAGAGATGGGAAGTTCCTTGTTCAAACACTTTCTAAAAAGATACAAAAATGATCAATAAATACATCAAAAAGTCTCAACATTTTAAAACATCCATGGGATTCAAATTGCATCTAAAATGAGCCAGCATTGCACATCCAAGGGTAGAGTCAAAATTTAAAAACATAACACCAGATGTTGGCAAGGTTACAGAGCACCTGAACTATTATATATAGCTGGTGGAAATGGAAAATGGTACAATAATTTTACAGAGCAATTTTGCAGTGTTTCTTTAAAATAAAGTTGAATTGAGACCACATAACTGGGCAATTTTGAAAAGAAACAAATTAAACATCACAGACTGAAAGCATATGTCTACTTGGAGAATGGCACATGGATGTTTTTAGCAGCTTTGTTCATAATATCAAAAACTGCAAACAACCATAATGTCCATCAACAAGAGAGCAAAATTACACTCTGAGGTGTATCCCCAGAGTAGAATATTTCTCAAAATGCAAAGTAACGGTATGGGTGAGTCTCCAAAACACTGTGCTGAGTTAATGAAATCAAATCAAGTCTGGTATGCACAGTTCTATTTATATATAATTCCATAATAGATAAAACCAATATTTTTGTCAGAAAGATCAATTTCTGCCTGGGACAGAGGATGAACTTGAAATTGACTATAAAGAGGAAGAATATTTTGTGGTACTAGAAATATTTTATATCTCCATTTTGGTGTTACCCAAGTGTCTTCATTTGTTAAAGCTGTATACTTCAAATTAAATACAGTTTTATCACTTTTAAATTATTTCTTAATAAATCCAATTAATTTACACATATTATAATGAGTACATTCATAGCCACAAATAAGGTAACATTTTGCACATGATAATTCTTTTATCTCCATTATAGGCAACTTCTATTTCTAGCAATCATGCAGGAGTATTTAATAATAGAAATAGTTTCCTGTTTATCTTATATAAAGTTTATACATCCTGTTTATTGGGAAATGTGATTTAAAAATCATGTGAGACCATATATGTTGTAGAATGAGATCTTTTAGAAAAATGATTCAATTTTAGCATTTCTTACAAAAACATACCTAATGTCCTGCTTCCTTCATTCCCTAATTACCAAGCCCTATTATCTAAATATTTTGGCAACTGTCAGCCTCCTTTCCTGTCTGTTTTCAGTAGTTCTAAGAATCACTTTATTGTTTTCCAAGATTCCACTTCTCCTTCCTCATTGGAGTTCAATGACCTCTCAGGAGCATGGATGCAGAACTGGTGTGAAAGCATTCATGGGTCACTGTTTGTCAGACTTACTATAGGTTTCATAACAGCATTTTATACATCCTCCACGACCTTGCCCAACCTTGCATCCTGCTTATCTATCAAAACTCCAACTTTTTCACTGTCTCATTTCTTATGTTTTCTACCCTCCTCTTACTTCTGTCTCATCATGCACTTGAACACTTCGCACTTTCCTTCTTCTAGTTGATTCCTAGTGAGCATCCAAAACTCACCCTAGCAATGATGTTCCAGAGAAGTGTGCCTGAGTTCACTTTAGTGGATGGAGATGCATTTATTTTCAGCTATACCACCGAGTTCTGGGTTTTCTTTCCTTTTGGTATTTGCCATTTCAGAGAAATTATTGAGTCAGAGGTGAATTTTTTCCTTGTTAGAGCCCTGATTTTAGTTCATTATAATGATCAGTGGGAAGAGAATTGAAGACAGTAGGAGTTGTAAATTTCTTAAAAGGATTTCTATTACCAATTTCTCCTTGTTTAAAAGTGTTTGAGCAGCACTGGGCTGAGCTCCAGCAGTCCAGCTGAAGAGAGAGTGGAGGGACTTTAAGAGCAAGGGAAGGCAGGATCATGATGGGGATACCCACAAAGACAGCTGGCCTGAGCTTGTGGGAGCTCATAGACTCTGGATGACAGCTGGAAAGTCAGCATCGGACCAACGTGGGACCTTTGCATCTGGGTGACAGTTGTGTGGCTTGGTCTATTGTGGGGCCCCTGTCAGTGAGATCAGGGCCTGTCCCTGATGCATGAGCTGGCTTTTTGGAGCCTATTCCCTATGGTGGTGTTCCTTGTTCATCCTTGATGCAGGGGGCAGAGGGGAGCTTGGTTGTGAGGACACACAGATGTGAGCCTATTCCACTTTGACTGGAGGTCAGAGAGCTTGAACTTATCTTTACTCTTTCAATGTTGTTGACAAGTGTGGCTACACACCCTGACCTAGGGTGTAGTTACTTTGATTTTGGACATTAAGATGGCCCATAGAGGTGGATCCGCTCCACCAAAGGTCAGAGAATTCGGGCCTACTTCTCTTCCTTCTTTTAAAATAGGAGGTTTGACATTGGGAGTGGCTGCCTACAGTATACTTGGTCTAGGGTGTGTTCACTGTATATTCATGCCCCAAACATCAAATACTATACTCAGTAAATAATGACTTGATATTTCAAGTATTGAAGCAAGTAATTGTTCTACTTGTCTTTGTATCATGTTAAAGTACTCTTTTGCCCCCCCCCCACCTCTTCGTATTGGGGTATAAAAGAACATTCAGTATTTACTGAGTTTCTCTCTTGGTACTATCCTATAACTTTGTGTTTCTTTTGTATCCTGCACATCTAGTGTTTTTAATCCACATACCCCTACCCTGGAATGTATGAGCCTGTTGTGTATAAGTCTGCAGCAAAAGTCACCGTAAAGTGTGGTTCAGGGCACTTGATCCTGTCTCAACTTGATGAGCCATTCTTTGTGGATTCCCATAGGAGGCCTTATCCAATCTGAATGGAGATGGGGTAGGAGTAGATAGGGGGGTTTGGGGAGGGCTGGGGAGGAAGCAGAAAGAGAGTTTTGGGAGGAAGGGAATTTGTTGGTGGTATGTAAAATAATAAAAAAAAACATATTTTAACCAGTGTTTGAGATAAATCTTATTTGTTCTAATCCTATGAAGTGAGGAAATGTTTCATGGAAGCAATTTAAGTTAAGGCACCACAAGAGAGTAGCCAGATGAACCACACAAAAGCTGGAGAAACACTCTCTTGGTTACCTTCATTGGGAAAAAATAAGTACATTAAAATATAACTAAGATTCCATTACTTCACCAGACATAAACTTAATAAAAATGCCATCTATTTTGTAACAATATTACAACAGAGCACAGGAATAGTTTTGTGTCAAGAGTGAATAATACAAAATTTTATAAGACATCATATTTCTTATGATGTTTGCTGTTTATATTTTTCTCTTTAGTGTAAATAACTAAACAATGGTAAACATATGTTGTGGCTTTCTCTTTTTCATGTAGCATAGAGGAACAACTCTCTCTTTTACCTGTCTCATGGTTATTAGCATGCTTTGAATCCTACAGATGGGAATTTGACCTAAAATGACTGTCATATCTGTCTGGACTGTGACTGTCTATGCACTTCTTTGTGTGGCATATATGTTTAATAAATATGTGTTAAATAAATTAATGATGGGCATGCATTTTCTCTGTCATATCTGGAAGATGGAAGAACATTATTTCAGTACTTTTAACATCCTTTTTCCTGTCTGGGGGAAGATAAAATCTCAAGAGTTAAATAACCCCTACCCCTCAGTGTGTGTGTGTGTGTGTGTGTGTGTGTGTGTGTGTGTGTGTGCCCATGTATACATGTACAGCTGCCCAGTAAGGCCAGAAGAGGGCAGTATCAGATCCTCTGTAGTTGGAATTACAAGTGGTTGTAAGACACCTGAAATGGAGGCTGGGAACTGAACTCTGATCATCTGAAAGAGTAACAGTAACACTAACCACTGAGTCATCTTCCAATTCAATGGGCAGTTTGTACCAAAGACAGTAGTGTTTAAGTTCTTTGGGAATTAACTGGTACCAGCTGTCTTTTGTCCATCCCTTCTCCTCAAGGGTGTTACGGGAATCCTATGTAATTAAAGAAAACTAGGAAATTCATCAGAAATCACTAGTCACAGAGACATAAAGAGGGCATGATGTGAGCTGAACTTTGTTTGTTTTGTTTATAGAAACATGCAAATATTTGCTGTTAATTAAAGACATTCCCACTTGTGTAGGAAGGTAGTAGAGAAATGGAAGTGTTTGTCGTATTTTCTGAGTCTAGACTACTTTGCATCATCTGAGGTTTGGTTAACATCTGAGAGATACAACCTGGAATTCAGAATGTTTTGGCATATTCATTTGTCTTAGTATGCATATATTTTTTGCACTGTGATAACAGAATGCCACATGTT
The DNA here is from genome assembly GCF_014885135.2 of Alexandromys fortis. Taxonomy (NCBI): domain Eukaryota; kingdom Metazoa; phylum Chordata; class Mammalia; order Rodentia; family Cricetidae; genus Alexandromys; species Alexandromys fortis. The sequence goes on along the minus strand of NW_026067912.1, from coordinate 6,836,321 downwards.
GGAAGATTTATAAAAGAAAATGCCTATTTCTCACAGAGCGAGAGTCTGGGTATTCTCAAATCGAGTTGTTACCGTTCGTATTATTGTGCCATTGTGATAATTTATTCCAAGGAAATCTAGGAGGACAGGACAGTACAGAGGAAGACAGACAGTACAGAATAGGCTTGGTTTTGGAAGAAGACCATTCTCCCCAAACTGATCAGTTCCCATGATGGGAGCATTAGTCTATTCCTCACAGGCAGAGTCTTCAGGCCCTGATCAACTTTCATGAGGTTCCTGCATACCAATGATGCTCCATTAGGGACTACCTTCTTAATACTTGAGCTTTGAGGGAGTTATTATTTCACTAAATAAATAAAATAATGAAGTTTTGCGAGTGGCTGAAGGTTATATAGTGAACAACACATGATTGCTTATATTCTATAGCAGTGGTTCGAACCCTTCCTGATTCCACAATCCTTTAATACAGTTCCTCATCTTGTGGTGACCTACAATTATAAATTCTTTTTGTTGCTACTTCATAACTGTAATTTTGCTATTGTTATGGATCATAATGAAAATATCTGATATACAGAATATCTAATATGCAACCCCTGTGAAAGGCTCATTCAATTCCCCCCCCCCAAAAGGGCCTCGACCCATAGATGGAGAATCACCGTAATATAAAGAATATTTGGTTCAGATTTTATATTTAAAGGCAATCACCTGACAGCTAGTTGATTGGGAATTTAAATTAGTAATTACATGCTACATTTATTTTGACTTAGGATTTTCTGGTACCAGAAGATGGCTATATTTTGAGTAAACCATTTTATAGGCTGTGGGATGTAATGGCAGGTGATATTTACACTCTGATTTTTCTCTGTGGGTGAGAAAGTAGCTCCTCAATCCAAATCCAAATCCCTGAAGTGGAACTCTTATCGTCTTCATCAAGGTGGGATTCACAATTAGAAAAAAAAATTAAAAGCTCCAAACAAATATCTGTCTATCTCTTTTCCACATTCATCTCCATGGAGCAGTGAGCTGACCTTCTATTCCTGTCAGTTGCCTTTTGTAACCCGAAGAAAAGAGAAAGTTACTGACTGACACCAAGGAGAATTTCTTTACATTCGGTTCTCAGAATCCAAGAAGCACTGAGACTTGAGACTATCAAATTAGTGTCAATTTGAGGCATCTCTGAGAGAGGAAAGGAAAAAGAAAAACACCTGAAGATTACCCGGCTTCTTCTTCTATGTGACCATTGCTAACATCCAATCATCGCGGCTGTCAGTCACCGAGAAGGGCATTATATTTCAATGACTGGGTATCTCTTTAATTATAGAAATAAATAAGTCCAGCTCCCCTAGCTCTCTTTCTGAACGGCAGCAGCCCATGAAATAGAAGCTTTGAATTTAAAGCACAGGCCAGCAGAAACTGCAGGAGTTTCTCCTGACTTGTTCTCTGATTGTCTGACCGCAATATTCCCTTATAGACGGAGAAAATGGAGGGAGTCTGCAAGCGCTTTTTCGAAGCATCAGTAGCTGTTAGCGGCATCCCCTTCCCTTTCCCAGGCTTTGTGCTGGCGAACGCCATTAGAAACCGGTGATCTTTTCCTAAAGACACAACCTGAATTTCCAATTCTCCCAAGAATAAAAACATTTGGAGTTGGGAAGATCACGGAAGCAGCAAGCATGTGATGGTATTCTTTTTGAATGAAAAAAAAATTATTCCTTGTGTTGAACATTACAGAAACCGCTTAGGAAAAATTCGGAAGGACCCAGGTTCAGCAGACTTAGATTCAAGGTACCTTTGTGAACTTTTGATTTTCCTAGGTGCCTAAGAAGTTCTTAACCCTGTGTTTTGCACTTTAAAAATGTTGTTGCTAATGAAAAGATTAATGGTATTGAGAAAGAGTTTTTTTTTCTGCAATTATTTCCTTGCCATGGTAGGCAGAAAATCGTAAAAAACTATAAAGGTCAATTATGTACTCATTTTACTTAGAAAAATAAGTGATTGATAGTGCAATCAAGTACAACACCAACAGCAACAAAACCAGCAGTGAGAGGACAGAGGCAGACCAAAGGTCCCCTGCATTTCAGCAGCAGGAGAAGCAAGCCTCTCTCGGTAAAATAGTGGAAGAATTCACTGCCAAGGGGCATTTACTTTGCTCATCTGGAGGGCAAACACGGTTTTTATAGGTTAAAATGCAGAGTTACCCATCCTGAGAACAGAGAGCAAGTAAGAGGTGTGTCTATGAAAAAACAGGACAAATGTATGTTAGAGGGCCAGTGAAGGGTTTGCCACAGGTTACACCATGAAATGCTGGTGAGCTTTGACTACTGAGGTGAGGATGTTTTCTTTCCTTAAGTGAATGGAATCCATGGCTAGTGTGGGGACAGAGAAATTGCTAAAAGGGTTTAATGCTGGTAGTTTCATTGCTGTACTTTTCAAAAGGGGGCAATGTGGCCTGGCCTGATCGTTCATTAAGTAAAGTGTTTGTCCTGTGAGTAAACAGAAGAAACTAAGTTTGAATCCTCCAGTCCATGTAAAAGCAGGGCATGCATTTTTATTCCCAGAGTTGGGGAGGAAGAGACAGGCAGATACATAGGAATTATTGACTGGCCAGCCAAGCCTACTTGGAGAGCTGCAGGTCAGATATCTGAGAAATTCCACTAAAGATGCTCCTTTGCTCTCTATACACGTGCGTTCATATTTACTCTCACAGAGAAGAAGGTGCCCATGCACAGCAGAAGACATCCAATGCACAGAGCAGACATACAGTAAACAAACTGAGCAGAATATACTCTAAACTGAGATATTTATAGAGCATCAATGTATTATCTTCTAATATTACAGTATTTTACTGTTATATTTCAGTATACTACATGATGTCCACATTATTGTTTTATTAGCATATAGGCTTCCTTCAAGGATGGAGAAGTTTTGAGAATTAAAAAAAAAAAAAAAAACACTTACTGATGGATAATGTGGATCCTTGGTAGAATGATCACTTTATAGAAATGAGGCTGACACCAGAGACTTTTCTAAATCTAATATTAATATTGATATGAGTAATTCCTTATAAAAGTTAAAATACATTTGAACTTATTATATTATAAATCACATATATGTGGTTTCTATTCCATGTTTTGTTAGTTTTTTCATCAGGGCATTCTGTCTATGAGGTCTTAGAAGACATCTAAGAGGTATGCATAAGAAAAAGAAAAAAATATTTAAAGAATATTCATAAGAAAAATAGTCTGTTTTTATCTGCCTTAATCTGAAAGCGTCCTGACATTTATTTAAATGTCTGAAAAAATCTAACAGGAACTTACAAAGTAGCATTTGAGGATTCATGTGTCCTGCCACAACACACAGAAATCAAATTAAGGACAACAGTCATAGAAACTCCCACTATCTAGTACACAGCTGCAACTTTATAAGAGCTTAGTAAGTTATTTAAAGTCCATTCTATACAGGTAAGGACCCTTGCTTCAGATGTATGCAAATCCAGCTCAGCAGTGAATATGCCATTGATTTTACAGGCTCAGACCACCCCATTCAGCACCCTATTCTAACACTCGAATCTTAAGTCCAATCAATACTAACATTACAGAGTATTGCCTCTGACCTTTTTTTGTTAGCAGAGATGTTCCATACTAACAAGACCATGCTTTCCTGAGAAATAAGCATTTCTGTTCTTGGAAGGATTCATTAATGACATAGATAATTTACAGCCTTTTACTGCTACTAATATAGTCAAATAGATTTTAAACTCACTTTTCTCAGTAGACGACCAAGGAATTTAAAAATATTTATTCACACCCTGTGCATTTCATTTTATTATAGGGGAGTTTTTCTTTTACTTAGCAAAATAAATTACTGCTAGGAAGGTAAATATTTTGAATGCAAATGCCCCTCTCTGTATAAGCATCAGGTAGTAGAGAGAAACATAGAAGAATGTATATTAAGTATTATTTTATTATATTATTTTTCAGCTAATTTGGGTAGAGTCTAGTGCATGAATGCACATCACAGAAAAGGCTGCATTCTTTCTAATGATAGGCATTTGGGATTTGTGTCTACAGTGTGTGTGCTTATGTTTAATTAAATGCTGGACTGATAATGTGTAAAGCTTTTAAAATCTGGAGGGAACAGGTAGAGACTGTCAATTCAGGCAGAGAATTATATCTAACATCGGAAAGACTGAAAAGTTAAACCTGACAAGAAGTTTCATATTCTCCTTGTGACGTGGGTATTCTCTGGTTATTTATTTTATTTATTATAAAAGGATTTCATAGAGATTCCACTAAGCTGGCTAAAACAAATGACTCTCTCACCATTTATATGAAAAAGAAACAAATAAAAGAGAAACTTGCATTGATTAATATATTTTAATAATTTATTATGTTATTTTATGGAGGTTGACCCATAAAGGCAAAGCTTCTAAGAAAAAAATTTAGGACCTTGTCAAAAAAAAGGATTATGCAAAGCTAAAGAAGATCACAAAAACCACTTACCCTTGTAAAACTGTTCCTTAAATGTGACATTTAACTATGGAAAGCTAGTCAAAGAGCTCCAAAGAGGCAAAATAAAATAGTAATGCTTCCTATATGCTAACAGTAACAATAAAAATTAGATCATCTAGTACAGTTCTTTGTCTTTAGCTGAGTAGAAGAACATCAGGGATCTACTTGAAAGAAAATCTTACTCTGATAGTCAACAGCTAGAGGTGGGACTTTGGATGTTTCCAGGCTTACTACAAATACAGAAATGGCCAATAGGAAGACAGAATTCGAAGAAATATGTTTTATGTTCTATTTCTCATCCTTGAGAGCCCTCCAATGAATGGCCCTCCCATGCTTCTACTCCTCTATGGCTATAGACTGAAGTGCTGAATTAAGTGGGGAGGGTGATGAATAAAAAAAAAAGGGAAGTTCAACAGGGTGGGAGATGGAGGTGTCAGCGTGGAGTAACTATCATTAAAGGTCTTTTGAAAAAGTTATATGAAAATCTGCCATTGTAGAAGCTTCTTGAAATATATATATATATATATACATATATATGTATATATATGCAAAATGAGCACAAATGATGTTATCCTATAATGTGGTGATGTTGCCCTACTAGTTACCATGGAACAACAGAAAGCCCACTGCCAGGAATAGGTTACCTCTATTGGACTTGTTGGTTACTGGGGCCCTATAGACACTCAAAACTTACAAACTATTGGATTGATGTTACATACTTTCCAGAAATTGACAGTGAAACCCTATTTCCAAAGACCCACATATTTTAATCAGAGGATATGGAGCAATCATGCTGGTACTAACCTGGAAGTCTCATTTCTACTGGCTAGCTTTCATAACGCTGGGAGGTGCTATGGATTCTACCAAAGGATAAAAGCCATCATTGTTATTATAGAGCTGTGAGCCCTGAAAGCTACAATAATAACCAGTCAGACAAAATATCCCTGCTGGTGAAATAGTGGTACAAAACTTTGACGGTAGCCAACCATTTTACGATTTAGTTTAAGGCTGACTCCATAAGACGGGACCCACAGCTCATGCTGACACTGGGGCTAAGAATTGTCATTTTTCCTCCCAAGACTCAAAGATCAGCTGAAAGTAGTGGGTGACTATAACTTTCCAGATGAAGCAGGGCTATTGTTTTGATGAACTCTTAGAGGTTGTGTCAGCAACCTTGTGTACAAGACCTGAACAAACTCAAGCCAGAAAATGTTCTATCATAGAGGAGAGAGGTAAGCATGCTATCCTATCCACAGCTGAAGAGCTACTAACAATGGGCATCTGTTGGGAGATTGCTTTCTTTAAGGATGTGGCACCTGATAGGCTGACCACAGTCCAGTCAATAACCACACACCGAAAGTATATGGGCAAAATACAGACTTAAAGGGTTAATAAAAAATGTACACAAATTTTGGCAGGTAGAGAAGGGGGTGTGAATCTGGAAGTAGCTGGAGGAAGGGGAGGAATATGATTAAAAGCTTCGTATAAAATTCTCATATACGCCAGGCGATGGTGGCGCATGCCTTTAATCCCAGCACTCGGGAGGCAGATGCAGGCGGATCTCTGTGAGTTCGAGACCAGCCTGGTCTACAGAGCTAGTTCCAGGACAGGCTCCAAAGCCACAGTGAAACCCTGTCTCGAAAAACCAAAAAAAAAAAAAACCTCATAGAATTAATGCAGTATTTTTAAAATGAATATTTAGGGAGGATCAGAAAACAGATGTAAGGAAAAAAGGGAACTTGAAGAACCATTGAAAACACTCATGCCCTCTATCAATCTGAGAGCCAGAACTTCTAGTCGTCTTCTTTTTCTGTTAACTCACAGTGCAGCCTACAGAAGACTTACATTAAATGGACATACCTTGTCATCACATTAACACATTTTGAGGAAAAGCAGAGATATCTGTTACAAAATACAAGATTGCGGGTCTGTGAGGTAAAACAGGAACTATATCCCAGGTAAAAGAAAGTATAATTGGTGAGAAATACATAGCTCATGTAACCGCAATGCATTTGACTGAGTCTGGACCAAGATGTAATAAAAAACAATGCCTTCCAAGCTCATATAAACAACAGTGTGCATGCACAATGTTCTGCAGTGACAATAAATACTTGGATAGCTTTGCAGTGTCTCTGCCTAACCTCAAAGCATTGAAATTCTTTTTTTTTTTTACTGTCTCATAGATAAGTATAGCTCTCACATCGCATCTAAAAGCTTCTTTAGCATTAGAAGGAGACAATTATAGATTCTCACAACTGCTCAAAATGCAGACAATAGATGACAATGGAACGTCCCAGACCATCTGAACTCTAGAGCTCAGTCTATAAACCTAAGGCTCAGCAAACATCAAGTAAGGGCACACAGAAACACTGGTAAGAGCCCGAACACCAAGATTTCTGCTGTGAGATAGACGTCTAGACATGAGAGCAAAGTTGTACTCATGAACACTCAACAATGTTACCTTAAAAAGTCCTGCATTATGATAACCCTAGCTGATATGGGAATATGCATGAGGGAGCTCTGAAAAGTTCACGCCTGTAAAGGAAGAACTACAGGGAATCAATGTTCCTAGAAAAAGAATCAGATTTTTTTTTGTCTGGTGGAAAACTCTTCCATTGCTGGTGGGAGTGCAAACTTGTATATCCACTTTGGAAATCAATATGGCTGTTTCTCAGAAAATTGGGAATCAATCTACCTTGATAGCCAGCTCTACCAATCTTGGGCATATGCCCAAAGGATGCTCAATCATATCACAAGGACACTTACTCAACTATGTTTATAGAAGCATTATTTGTAAAAACAGAACCTGGAAACGACCTTATGCCCCTCAGGAAAAGAATGGATAAGGAAAATATAGTACATTTACACAATGAAGTACTACTTAGCTGTAAAAAAATAATGACCTCATGAAATTTTTAGGCAAATGGACAGAAGTAGAAAAAAAATCATTTTGAATGAGGTAACCCAAACCCAGAAAGACAAGTATGGTATGTACTCACTCATATGTGGATATTAGGTGTAAAGTATAGAATAACTAACCTACAATCCACAGTCTCAGAGAGACTAGATAAAAAGGAGGGCCCAAAGAATGATGCAGAGATTTCCCTCTCAATGAGAAATAAAAGAGATCTCCTGGGTAAACTGGGGGCAGAGAAAGGGAGGTAGATAGAAGAATGGAAAGATGTGGGATCTGGTTTAGCAGGCTGGGCTAAGCAGGCTAGGCTCTGGAGGCAGGGTGGCGGAGAGAGGGAGAGTAATGAAAGTTACATCTTGAAGGGAGGGCACTTCAGAATTAGTGAGAAACCTGATACCAGGGAATCTCCCAGGAATCCACAAAGATACCCCTGATAGGACTCCTAGCAATAGTGGAGAGGGTACCTGAACTGACCATCTACTATAATCAGATTGGTGACTACCCTAATTGTCTTCAGAGAGCCTTTATTCAGTAACTAATGGAAGTAGATGCAGTGATCCACAGTCAAGCACAGGGCCAAGCTCTGGGAGTTCTGTCGAAGAAAGGGAGGAAGGATGGTACATGCCAGGGAGACAAAGTAAAGACAGGGAATCCACAGAAATAGCTGATCTAAGCTCCTGGAAGCTCATGGACTCTGAA
>NW_026067912.1:6821785-6824484 GCF_014885135.2 Alexandromys fortis | reverse complement strand
ACTAACACCTACAATACTAATCTTCTCCAGTCACTGAAGCCTCTCCTGGTAGCTTGAATAACACTAAATGACCATGTTGTTAACTATTTTACAAACTTAAGGACATACAGGATTTTAGTTATCCTGATTCACCAACTGTGGGTAGCAATGATTTTGGTTTCCTTCTATATAAAACTTCTTAAAGTTTTTGGAAAATTAGGAAATGATGATACAGATTGGTTGCCCTTAGCATCTCTGGATAATTTGAAAAACAACAAGCATGAGGTCTATGTTAAAGTTAATCAGCATTCAGCATGTCCGAATAAGGTGAAAGATAACAACAAACCTAGTGAAACAATTAACCAGCTTCAGACTACATAAACCATGTAAAGGTTTCTAAATTGCCCTAAGTAAAAATTTTCTCTCCAACAGTCACAAATTGTAGAAAAGCAAACCAAAACCCTCATTTTTAGGTGAATTACAGCAAGAGTTCAGGTTCCAGGCTCAGAAGGTATTGGTAGTTAATTGATCAGGAACTGGATCTTTGTTTGTGTGAGATGATGTTATTGAAGCTGAGAACTTTGAATCCTCAGATTCTCAAGACTATATTATCTCATCTGAGGAAGTAATCTCTCTATCCTAAACACACCCATAACTCCGTAAATACTGTGTTTTTCATCTTTAACTGGGGAAATTAATCCTTTATTGTTTGATAAACCAGCAGTGACTTTCTTTGAAGGAGATGCCAGGCAACACAATACTGATGTCCCTTAGGGATCACCAATAATTGCCTCTAGTCCTATTACCAAACTTAAGACAATGCTGGCTCTAGAGAGTTAGAAAGTATAGTGCATGACGAGGTGTACTACACTACTAAAGAGGTTAGTGATTTCGTTTATTTGTTCCACAAGTCTGGGAAATATATGTGGGACTGGAATGAGTAAGTGTGGGATAATGTGCAAAGGAACATAAAACTTGATGAGGCTGAGTTTATTGGTATAAACCCCTTGAGTGGAGATTCTAGGCTTACGGTAGAAGCACTCACAGTTTAAAATGATGGCTGAGCATTTGTCAAAAGGCGGCCTACTGTAAAGGAGTTGGAGATGCCTGATATCACCTGGCTTACTGTTGAAGGGATTTTAAGTATCAGGGAATTTGCAATGCTGATATAGGTACTTTGTTTAAAACATAATCCCCCAAAATAGGAAGACCCAGAAGAAGCTTTCTTCATTAATCATACGAGATTGTGACAGCCGCAACAGCACACTGGAAGAGTTTTATTGTCACCCCTTTCCTCGTGCCAGACATTAAAGTTGGAGATGCTGCTGGTTAGTTTGATAAATCAGATGCAATAGGCTTAATTGGGTCACAAGGTTGCAGAGGCCAGGTGACAGCACTGAACTGCCAAAAGCAAATAATGAGCAGCACAGAAAAAGTAATGTCCATAATGGCTTAACCTGCAACAGTCAGCACAGGCAAAATGAATTTTATGGTGGTATTACTTGTAAGAATTTTGATACTGATTAATCAATCATGGTGTTTCTAGGCATGAAATAGTTAAGAAGCCTACTGATTTCCTGTTTGATCTGTATAAGTGGGAAAATTCTCAATGAAATGAAAGAAAGGCTACATTCTTTCTATCAGGGCAAAAGGGACTCTCAGCTTATTAATTAATTTCCAGACTTGAGCGAGTTTGCAGATCCAGAACCATTTGAATGAATGGAGACCCGGTTTCCCTGAGGAGGAACTGATGCAGAATGCATCAAATGGGGGGAACAGGAGTCAAATAATCCCGAGATAACTCCAAATAAAGTATTCTAAGTTTTTTTTTTGTTTGTTTTTGTTTTTTCCTAAAAGGGAACTCACAGATCACAGCAAGGAAATAAGCATGGGGTCTGACATCAAGGGGTGGCTTGCAAGAAGAAGAGACTGAGCAGGGCTTGACCATGGCCTTTTAGTTCCCAAAAGCTATTCTTCAACCTGGTTCAGCCTTTCAAAGGCCATTGGCTGAAGGAAGTTCCCCATCACCTCCCCCTTTTGTCTAAATAATAGAGTTCCAAACAAAACTATAAACACTAAGAACAAATACCAAGTGTGAAAATTAGAATTATAACCAGCATAAGCAATATTAAGCAAGGAATATATGCTAAATGTTTCAATAATCATCATATCCTAAGGAGTTTAAGTCTTGTATTAGAAATGGCTTTGGTAAATCATAGGCAGAAAGTAATTACAACTATCTAATCTTCAACCCATCAAAGGCCTGAAAAGGGAGGTAATATTACTTGAGTAGGTAAGAAATACAATCAAGCAGCTTCCAAAATGTGCAGTAGATGTCAGAGACATATGGCTACCTGGGCAATCACCCAAAATAACATTTGCAATGTTGAAGCAACCAAATTTGGCTAAGGCCTAGAGTAACTGACAGACCATTTTCAGAGACAGGAAACAACATAGATGCCCTTCAATGGAAGAATGGATGAAGAAAGTGTGGAATATATACATATTAGAGTACTACTCAGCGGTAAAAAACAATGACTTCGCGAATTTTGCATGCAAATGGATGGAAATAGAAAACACTATCCTGAGTGAGGTATCCCAGACCCAAAAAGATGAACATGGGATGTACTCACTCATAATTGGTTTCTAGCCATAAATAAAGGACATTGAGCATATAATTTGTGATCCTAGAGAAGCTAAATAAGAAGGTGAACCCAAAG
>NW_026067912.1:6769881-6819526 GCF_014885135.2 Alexandromys fortis | reverse complement strand
CAACAAAAAAATAAATGAAAAAAATAAATAAAAGTAAAAAAAAAGGAATTTGATCTTGGGAAGCCTGAAATCCTTTTGCTTTCACCTGTTGTTCTAAAATTTTTGCCTCTTCTCACCAATAACACTTCCAAAACAGCTGTGGTCCAACTTTTAAGACTGCTGAGATTAACTAAAGCCTATTGTGTGGGATAGTCTTATTGCTTGAAGGTCATGTTTTCAACCACTTCCATAAGAAATAGTGAATTTAAGCCGTAAGATACTACTACTTGTTTAATTTCTTTTAGATCACTGATACCTATAGATTGCCATGTATATCCTTTGACTACTTTTGGGTACTTTGTGCCAGATGGCTTATCAAAGGAAATTACAAGATAGACAGTTAAAACTCTGGGTAAGTCATCACAGAGTCCATCACATATAGATGAGGCTAACTCCTATCCTTGTACCTTCTGTCCCTGCTCCAATAATTTCCTCAAACTTTTCAAATCTTGTTACCACTGTAAAGTCTGAATCTCCTGTCCAGTGTTCCCTTCTCATGCCCTCACTGATGATTCCAAGGTATGAAATATGTCCAGTAAAGATAACATCTCATCTTTGAACATAATTTTATGGCATGCATATTACCTCCCTGAGAGATACCTTATCCATTAATCTATCATAACCTTTCAACATATTCTGATAATTAAATTTAGCAGCATGAATTCACTCAGATAATGTCTCAGCACCCTTTGACATTGACTGGATTTTTTTGTCAAATTAATGTTATTCCTCTCCATAGTATTGATTTTTTCAAGTAGCTCTTCATTATTAGTCTATAAAGAGTATATCATTTCTAAAAGTGCCCAAGTCGTGGCTCTGTTATCAAACCATTTTCTTAACAATATAGTATGAAAAACAAAACTAATTCACAAAATCAAATAAACAGATATATAAGAAAATTCACATAAGCCTTGCAGAATACTATTCACAGCATAAGCAAAATGTTTATTAAATTCCCAAATGGCAATATTCTCAGTCATCTTACAACTTTCAAATTTATCAGTTCACTTACCTGCCTTAAGCAATTCCAGTGAATTGGAGTAGGTGTAACAATTTTTATTGGTCAGCAGGTGTTATAGTTGCAGCAACTTGGTAGAAGGATATGGAGGAAAAGCTCCCACTGACTTCAGCTGGACCATTGACTCTGGTTCTGTGCCATCACCTAATTAGATATTGATAAATATGTTTGTTTAACAAATTAAAAGCAGTTATTAAAGACAATCAAAGTGATTCTGAGAGTTGGTGACCAGAATAAAGATAAAGCCAAAACTTTCTGTCAGTCATGAGTCACAAACTGTGCATGCCACAGGAATCATCAGCTGGAGAGGCAGCCACAAGTAGATCGCAAGCTGCTGGCAGGAAGACACCAGGCTGGTGAACTGGGATCACTGTGGGGGTGCTTATGCTAGTAAACTGGGAGTGCGTGGGGTTAGGGGACATCCATAATAAGCATGGACTCTGACCTAATAAGCATGAATTTCACCACACACTGAGTGTCACATGATGCAGAATGAGTCAAATGGGGGGAATAAAATTCAAATAATCTCAAAATAACTCTGACTATTCTAAGGTTTTTCTTTATTAAAAGGGAACCCACAGATTTCAGCAAGGAAGTAGGTATATGGTCGGACATACAGCTGTGGCTCCCAGGAAGAAGAGACAGAACAAGAAAAAAAATAGTAAATAAAAAGCAATATTACATCCCTGGCAGAATTGCAGAAATTAGTGCCACTATCAAAGCCTTGAAAGATACAGGGATAATGCTGTCATGACATCTCCCTTTAACTCTCTTATCTGGTCAATGCAGAATACAGATAGATCATGAAGAACAGCAGTTGATTAGTGGAAACTCAATTAGGTAGTGACTCCATTTCCAGATGCTGTACCAGATGTGGTTTCCTTACTTGAGCAAATTAACACATCTCCTGGTACATAGTATGCAGCTATTGATCAAGCAGATGCCTTTTTCTCAGTACCTGGCCATAAGGACCAGTGGAAGCAATTTGCTTTCAGCTGGCACGGCCAGCAGTATACTTATACAGTTTTACCTCAAGGATGTATTAGCTCTCCTGCCCTGGGCCATAACTTAGTTACAGTATATCTTGGTCATCTGTCTCTTATACACAGTGTCATGATGGTGCACTATATTGGTGACATTATATTGACTGGACCAAGTGAGGAAGAGAGAGCAACCATTTTACATATTGGTAACATATATGTACATCAGAGAATGGGAAATGAATCCAACCAAAATTCAAGAAGCTTCAACCTCAGGAGTTTTGTGGTATGGGACATGCAGAGGTATTCCTTCTAAGGTAAAGGATGTTACTACACCTGGTCCCTCCCAACACCAAGAAAGAAGCACAATGTTTAGTGTGGCCTATTTGGACTCTGCAAATAGCACATTCATCTCACTTCAGTGTGTTACACTGGCCCCTATACCAAATGACTTGAAAAAGCAGCTAGCTTTGTATGGGGCTTAGAAAATAAGAAAATAAGAAGGCTTTTCCACACATCCAAACTACTGTGTAAGCTGCTTCCTTATTAGGATAATATTATCCAGCAGTACTGGTGGTACTTGAAATGTCAGTGGCAGATAGGGATTTGTTTTGAATAATTTGATAGGCCCCTATATATGAAATAAAAAGAGAACTTTAGGATTTGGGAACAAGGCTATAGCATGTTGTAAAGATAGGTATTCTCCATTTGAAAGACTGCCATTGTGCCTTACTGGAAACTGAACATTTGACAATAGGCCATCAAGTTACCATGTGACCTTAGTTGCTCATCGTGCACTGAGTACTGTCTAATACACTAAGTCATAAAGTAGTATTGCAAAATATCAGTAACCCATTATCAAATGGAAGTGTTATATACATGATTGTTTCCTAACAGGTTCTGAAGGATCAAGAAAGTTACATGAACTTTCTGAAATGCCCATGTTACAGTACAGTTTGCTGCCAAGCACTCATAAGCCTCATGATCATGAAGTGTCTATGATCAGTTGACTGGGGAAGAGAAGACTATGGCCTGGTTTACTGATGGTTCTGCAATTTATGCTGGCACCATCTAGACATAGACAGCTGAAGCATTAAACCCATTTCTGGAACAAACCTTATAAAACCTGGTGAAGGGAAATGTTCACAGTGGGTAGAATTTTGGGTGGTACACATGGTCATGCATTTTGCTTGGAAAGAGAAACTGCCAGATGTTCAATTATTTGCTGATTCATGAGCCTTAGACAATGAATTGGCTAGAAGGTCATGGACTTGGAAAGATCATGACTAGAAAATTGATGAAAAAGACATCTGGAGAAGTATGTGGATAGATTTCTCCAAATGGGTGAAGGATGTGAAGATGCTTTTGTTCCATGTAAACACTCATCAAAAGGTGACTTCAGCTGAGAGGGAATTCAATCATCAAGTAGATAGGATGACCTATTCTGTGGATAGTCAGTCTCTTTCATCAGCCATTCTTGCCATTGCTAAATGGACCTGAGAACAAAGTGTCCCTAGTGGCAGAGATTGGGGTTATGCATGAGCTCAACAACATGGACTTCCATTCACCAAGGCTGACCTGGTAACAGCTACTTCTGAGTATCAGATCTGCTAAGAATAGAGACCAGAGTAGAGCCACAAACATGGCACCATTCCTTGGTGACCCGCCAGTGACCTGGTGGCAGGTTGACTGCAATAAACTAATTTCCTCTGTGGAAAGGACAATGTTTTGTTCTTTCTGAATTAGATATTTTCTCTGGTTATGGATATGTCATTACTGTATGTAATATTTCTGCTAAAACCACCATCAGTGGACTAACAGAATGCCTTATACATGGTTGTAGTATTCCACACAGCTTGACGCTAACCAAAAAACATCACTGTGAGAGAAGTATGACAGTGGGCCTATGATATTGGAATCCACTGATTTTACCAGATTCCCCACCATCTGGAACCAAATGACCTTACAGAAAAATGGAATGGGCTCTTGAAGACACAGTGACAGTGCCCATTAGGTGGCATCAGCCTGGAGGCTTGGGACAGGTTCTCCTAAGGTGTTATATGCTTTGAATCAGCATCCTATATATGTCGCACTTTCTCCCAGTATCTGTGGGTCGTGAATTAAGGGGGACGAAGGGGAATAGCTCCACACATTATTATTCATAGTGACTCACTAGCAAAAATTTAGCTTCCTGTTTTTTTGCATTTACTGAGGAGAAGTGGGAGTCCTGCAACTTTGGGATTCTTGGGCTTTCTGTTCACATCCAGCCATTGTTGGATTAGCTGGATCACAGCTTTTAGGTTACTCTAGTAAATTTCCTTCCATACATATATGCATTGTATAAATAAATTCATTCTACCAATTTTCTTTCTGTAGAGAACCCTGAATAATACACAAAGGATGGTGTGACCAGAGTATGATATAGCACCAACTCACTTCTATCATTCATCACATTTTTCCCCATGAGTAAATGATCTTCAGATTTTTCTATACATAATTTCCATATGTATTTAAGATAATGGATTTTTGGCAAATTCTGCTTTGCTTTCACTGATTTTAGGAAGAGCTGATTTTGGAAGACTCTCTAATGTGGGTTATTTTTCTTTGAAATGATTACTACTTACAAGAATGGAGACTTTTTGGTCCACCATTTGAACATCATAGGTATCAGACTTTTGACTTATACCCAGTCTTGTAGACATCTGTTTGTTTGTTTTGTTTTAAGATATGGTATTAATATGTAGCTCTGGCTGGCTTAGAACTCACTATGTAGACTATCTGTCTATATAGCATTGGCTGGCCTCCAACTCATGGATATCCACTGCTTCTGCCTCCCATGGACTAGGATTAAAGATGTGTATCATCGCACTTAGGTCATGTAAGTATTAGTGTAGCAGTCTAACTTCTGGTCCCTTTTCCTGGTTTTCTGACACAAGTTCTAAAATTACCTTGATTTTTCCATATGTTTTCTTTCTCCTTTACATATTTCTAACAATGATTTATTTAGAAAAGCCACCTTAAAAATTACCAGAAAATTGGAGGCTTCATAACATAGTAAAACAAATATTTACTGGCAGAGAACTTTCAACCATCCCCTACCCTAGGGAAATTTTCTCATTCTCACTTATAATAACATAATACATTAAATTATAGACAAATGCTATTTTTGTTATTATAATCAATAAAACTAAGAAACAATATACATTTTATAATTGAATAGATGGTTGCAATAAATTAAACATTCTCTGTTGTTATGCTATATTCCCTTAGCAGTGAGCACAGCCCTTATGATCATTTGCACATTATTTTACTAAGCAAAGCTTATTCAGCTCATGGTTCTGGAACTATTAATTTCAATTTTCTTTAGTTACCTGATGTAACAATTTTAAAAAAATTATAGACAAAAGTTTATGGAAATTCTATAGTAAAGTGTTCTCAACCTTCCTAATGCTGTGATCCCCAACCATAAAATTAATTTTGCTACTTCATAACTATAATTTTGCTACTTTTATGAATTTCAATGCAAATATCTATTATGCGGATATCTAATATTCAAATACTATGAAAGGGTCTTTCAGTTCTGCCAAAGGGTTTACAACCTACAGATTGAGAACTACTGCTATGGTATATGCAGTGTTTGTAATTTTTGCTTTGTTTGTTGAAACCTCTTGATGTCATGATTTGCATTTACTTAAAAAGTTCTTTGTTTTCTTACCCCACCCCCGTGTGTGTGTGTGTGTGTGTGTGTGTGTGTGTGTGTGTGTGCGTATGTGTGTCTATGTGTTAGCATATATCTTAGGGTTTCTAATGCTGTAAAGAAATTCCAGGACCATGACAACTTTTATAAAGGAAGACATTTCATTGAGGTGGCAGATTTCAGTTTCAGAAATTCAGCCCATTATCATTATCAGGAACATGGCAGTGTGTAGGCCAACAGGGTACTGGAGAGGTAGCTGAGCATCTTAGATCTTACAGGCAACTTGAAATAGTCTGTCATAATGATTGAAGCTTGAGCAAAAGAGACCTACTCCACAGTGACACACTTCCTCCAACAAGACCACAACTACATCAACAAAGCCACTATTACTAATAGTTCCACTACCTTTGGGGGTCATTTTCTTTCAAACCACCTCAGAATCTATATGGAGGTCATACAACATATTTGGGAGTTAGAGCTCTTCTTCCAACATGTATGTCTTGGCAAGAGAACTCATAATATCAGGCTTTCTTTGCTTCCTGAATCATTTTATGATATTTATTATATCATCATAGAAATTTTTAGGTGGATTTATGTTTTCATATATTTTTGTCTAGTTATTGTTTTGTCTAGTGTTATTGTTTTGATAATAAAATATTTAAAACATAAGATAAAATTAGTCCAAGTAGTTAAACAGACAAGTTTAATCTCAGATTCAGGATAATCTAATAGGAGTTGGTAAATGAACAGAAATATGTAGATATTTAACAGTTTGAATTTTTGTCTCTATTTCTAAGAAGTTCCATGTATAATGTTTGAAATGTATTAATGCACAAATAACAAATACACAGGTCCATAAAAATATTTTTGCCCTTATCTACAGCAAACACATGTTATGAAATGTAAATATAAAAAGAAAACATAATATCATTGAAAGACTATTCCTTCATCAAAAGTGGGCTGAATAATATCCAAAGGCTTTGTGTGGGTTTTAGTTTTTATTCAATCTTTCATCTACTAAGTCATTTGGTCATGTATTCATCTAGCAGTAAATAGCAATGGAATTATCACAAAATAATAGTAACTGAGATGTCTATTTGGACTTTTCTAAAAATAAATAAAAAATGAAAATATTAAATTAAATCTAGCAGTATCATAGTCAAGATTTAAAATATAGCAATTTTTGTTCTTCTGATGTCTAAAATGTCTGAAACCTAGGCTTCGGGAGGGGTGAGATGGTGAATGCTAGAGCCCTGGTCATAAGCAACACTCACCTTACTATATCCTCTAGTGATGGAGGGCAGAGGAGAGCCCTTGGAAAACTGCTAATCAAACTGATTAAGATTCTACTAATATTTATCCAACTGTTTTCCCAAAGCCCCAAGTTGCTTCTGACTAACAGTATATCTGGTGTTAGAACTCAAACATATAACTTTGTGAAAACACAAACATTTAGGGTTCATTTTTTTTTCTTTCTTTCTTTTTAGTTAAAAACTGGCCATTTTTTTTTAAAAGGTTTGGGACAAGTCCTTCTGCATATGTGTCACTTTTATTGATAAATGAATGAAGAAGGTGCTTTCAACCAATGGCTTAACAGAATATAGCCAGGTTGGAAAAGATATAGAGAGTAGGCAGAGTCAGAGAGAAGTCATGTAGCTGCCAGGGGAGAAAGATGTGAGCTGTGAGTTGCAACCTTGCTGGTAGGTCATAGACCTCATCTTAAACTATAAAATAATAGAAATGGGTTAATTTAAAATGTAAGAGTCAGCTTGCAATATACTTAAGCTATTGGCCAAACAGTGTTTTAATTTATACAGTTTTGTGTAATTATTTTGAGACCGAGCAGCTGGGAACTAATGAGCAGCTCCATCAACAAATTGGTGCCCAAATGGGTCACAGTGTGTTTTAAAAAAAATGTATGTAGACTTGGGAGAGAGAAGAAAAAGAGTATAAAGAGTTATAAAAAGAAGTAAATGTTTTTTAAAAAATAAAACAAAGTCTTTAAACAGAGTAAATTTGTACAAAATATAAAAGAATAAAGAAAAAATAAGTCTCATAAAGATGGAATATATATAGAGAATCTGGATTACATCTATTATTGTGTTTTCTTTGAACTTTTTGACTGTGAATGAGATAAGTACAGAGACACATGCCATTGTATGGGCTGTTAAGCTAAACCAACCTATATATTTTAAATGTATCTTGACGTCAAAGTTTACATCTAAGGCTAAGTTGCTTTGGATAAGAGGTTCTTTTGTTTCCAGAGAAGATGAGAACCTGTGTATTCCTTCCAGGCTAATGTGGTTTGATGGACCAAGAATCCCTGAAAGATCACAATGAATACCCCCAAAACTTAGCAGGAAGCTGTTTGAAGAAAACTGTGCCCAAATTCCCTAAACGGTTGTTTACAAATGTTTACATTTAAAGGGGATATACTATAGATATGAATACTTTGCATTGGTATGGATCTTGGTCTAGTAATAAAATTTAAGGTCCATTTTGTTATAATGTGTGTGTATACACACATATTCACACATATATATATATGTATGTATACATACATATATATTTCTACTCTTGAATAAGGTATTATGTTAGTGCAGCTCATTTAAAAATGTAATGTATAATTTTAAAATACAGGTTAATAGATAGTCATCTATAATGGTCAAGCTTGTAGTCATGTTAGTTAAGTTTTCTAGATATATATATACTTCAGTTAAATAGATATTCTTCAAATCTTTTAAAGAGTAACAGAATATGATATTTAAAATGACTTAAGAACATAGAAATTTTCATGACAGTGACACACATCTTCTCCTAGCAGCACCAATCTACTTCAAGAGGAAAATAGAAATCAAAGAAGCTCCTCATGGAGTTTATTAGTCATTCGGAAAACAAACTGTTCTTGCCTGAACTGCTTGTCTGGACTTGCAGGACCCACAAAAAAATGACTGCTGAACTTGCCTAAAGGTGAGACGGTCCTTCAGGGTTCCTGTTTCATGAAAATGTCTACCAGACATTCTGTAGGATACAAAAAAAAAAAAAAATGGTAACCAACAAACTGCCAATACAGGTGGAATTGTCTTTGAAATTTCCTGCTTTATGGAAAAGTCTGCTGGACACTTCAGCCTGTGGGCCAAAGATGGGTGCCCAAATGTTACAGAAGAACTTTGGGTGACTATACAGGCAGAAAGATATCTCTGTCAATTCTAGAGTTTTGGAAGTTGCTTACAATGTACTTTGTGTTTTCTTAGGTAATATTATATCCTTTATAAGCCTTTGATGGAGTTAAAGAATAGATAGTTATAAATATAGTTTTCCTTAGTTATGATAAAAGATGAAGTATATATAAATGTTGTCACAGTAATTCTTGCTTGATACCTTTTTTTGCTATATGTAATTTTACTATGTTAAAGTCAAGAAACCTTCCTTTTTATCTAAACAGAAAATGGGAAATGGTGTGGAAAGTCATTCTGTATACGTGTTACTTTTATTAGTAAATGAATAAAGAAGCTGCTTTCAGCCAATGGCTTAACAGAATATAGCCAAACTGGAAAAGATATATAGAGAGAGTAGGTAGAGTCAGAGAGAAGCCATGTAGTTTCCAGGGGAGTGAACTGCCAGCTGAAATCTTGTCAGTAGGCTACAAACCTTGTGGTGAAATATAAAATGATAGAAATGTGCTAACATGGTAAAACATAAAATAATAGAAACGGGTTAATTTAAAATATAAGAGCTAAATTGGGGGGTAGTGGTGAACATCTTTAATCCCAGCACTAGAGGGTAGAGTCTCAAAAAACTAAAAAGCAAAATAAAATATAAGAGCTAGTTAGCAATACACTTAAGCTATTGGCCAAGCAGTGTTTTAAATAATACAGTTTTGTGTAATTATTTTGAGACTGAGTAGCCAGGAACTAATGAGCATCTCCATCAACAGGGAAAGGTTTAGTGATGAATACCACCTTCTAGAAGGTTCATAGGTTTGTTCCAGTGAAAATACCTAAAAAAAAAATAACAGAGATTAATGGATCTCTTATTGTTAAAATACAAACAAATTATAGTAATTATAAATATGGAAGGAAACACAGAAAATAATAGAAACACTCTGATGAAGACATTTTTTGCTGGCGGGTTATAGAATGTCCTATGAGGAAGTGACATTTGAGTTGAGTTGAGATGAAGAATAGAGGAAAATTAGAAGCAATTACTAAAGAAATACATCACACATACAGTTAAATAAAATGAATCCACAATATCAAAAGGAGAAAAGTCTTGTGTTCTTCAAGATACAGGAAGGAGCTCAGAAAGATCTTTGGATATAATAAGTAATTGTATAAGTGTTATGAAAAAAAAAAGAGGAAGAAGAAATTAGGAAGAAACCAAATTAGAACTGTAACCAAAGGAGTTTGGATTTTGTCCTAAGTATAGTGGGAAAGCTAGGGTGTGATGTGACCTGATTTATACTTTATGAAGATGATTCTGGCTGCTCTGTTGAGAATAGATTGAAAAGGCCAAATATGCATACCCAGGGATACAGCCACACAACCCACATGCTGCCTCCAGAGTGCTGTGAGAAAGGCAGAAAGCATGCTCAGCCAAGTTCCTGTCATATGGTGAGACAGGAGCTGGTGACCTAATATAAGTCCCCTAAGGATCTTTGATCACCAGATGGTAGAGAGACCACCTTCTCTCTCTTTGCAGCCTGCTTGGTCTCTGCACAGCAGCTGCCCAGAGCCCATAACAGCATGTGGGGCTGTACAAAGGATGGGACCTAGATAGCTCTGCCAGTTTGAGATACTCCAGGGACAATGACTTAAATGTGACCATTTCCATAAATGAGATACAGCTTCACAGTCAACGTTTGAGAGAGCCATTGGAACCGCGCTTTTGATGTGAAATATCTGATCGTCAGGAACAACTGAATCAAATTAATATGAATATATATATAGTCTAAAAATGATATGCAACTCCTAGTTTTTCTCCTTTTTTGATTTATATTTTTCATGTTCAGTAAGTGCTAGTGTTTTTTTTTTTTGGTAGAGTGATAACTTCTATAAAAGACGGTACCTCCTTGATATTGGTTGATCCCTAAACCCGAATCAATGGATCAGTTGCAATAATCTTTACTCCCCGCAAGCATTCTTTAATTAGCCCGCTAAGGACCTCAGAGCTGGAGTTTTGCTGTCACGTTCAGCTTTCACGCTAACTGTAACCAATTAAACAGCCAACACTGCATTGAATTTAGCATTTAAGAAACAAATTATTGGCATGTTGAGTTAGCATGATTGAAGGACAGCTACTGCACCTTAATTAGTACAGTGCTTCTCATCCCTCTTTACATTTATATATTTGTAAATGAGCCATTGAATACACAGGAGCCAACTTGAATGGGCCTGGTAGAATCTCAATCTCATTTTTAAGTTTTCTTGCAATCACCGTTGACCTTTCCCTTCTCCGTCTGAGAGTAGTGCAAGAATTTGTGCAAAATTAAAAGGCCAGGACAATATTTAAAACAACAGAGCTGTAGCTTTGTTTCTAAAACCAAGCACATGGAAATCTTTAGAATCTACCACCTTGAGAGTTCTAGTGTGAAAGGATTTCAGCTTGCTTCTTGAAGGATTTTTGCACCTTATTGCCGATTTGCCCACAGACCTTTCAAACGCAGTCTCGCACACTCCAGAGGGAGCAGCCGTGAAAGGGATGAAGAGGTCTAGGTCTCCTGTTGTGGATGATCTTTTCTGATCTGGGTGAGCTGGCGGTGTTGGAGTGAGTGATTGCTTATGTTGCCCCGTTCTTCGTCTAGCTTTGCTTACGGAAGCTTTTATTGTTATTAATATTTAACATTGACTGAAGGCCAGCAATGTGCTGGGTGATGGCTACGACACTGAGATAGTTTTGGTCTCAGTCCAACTGGAAACTTTCCAGTTATACAACTAGGAAATAGGATGTTACTTGCATTTTAAAATGGGGATAGGGAGGGGTGAATGGAGTCATTAAAACATACCATTCCCTGGCAAAATCCAGATGAACGCTTATTGGCTTTTTAAAGCTTCTTAATTTTTTAAAGAGAATAACTCACCTTTTGCAATTTTGAAATGATTATTGGCTGTGTAAAATTCAGTTGTTATTTGGAGCTAATAAAATATATATTGAATATCAAAGTTATTTTAGGTTTGATGAACTAGACAAATCTATATGATGAATTAGCTATAACAGTGAAACAAACATTCAGAAAATTATTATAGTTTCAATTTTTATTATTAATATTTCCTATTCAAATTTATCAGCATAACTTATGGAAAAGCAAGACTAAAGCAAACAGTATCCCATGTTCAGTTGATGTTATACTGGATTTTAATTTTTTTCAAATATTCCTCCTAGAGACAAACTGCATCTGACTGCTAATACATCGAGAGAAATGTGTATTGCTTCTTCTATTTCCCTGTTGTCTTTGAAGAAGGATTGATTTACATCCTGTTTTTTTTTTCCAATTTGCTTCTCTAATTGATATAGTCATGCTTGAGAATAATCCATTAATAACCATGGCTATGGTTTTAAAAGAAGTAGTGCTGCAAGAAGCATTAAACAAACCAACAGAGCAGAGTGTATTGTATTTATCCATAATTATCCTAAAAGAAATAGGATGTGTGTGTCAGGCTAGTGGATGTTTCATGATAGCCCCCTGATGCTTTATGAGCTTCCTTGATAGGATGCATTTCAGGATTTTCCTGGTAAACATTTAGAAATTCTTCAATGTGTTGAACGTAAATCCAATTTTTAAAATGACTCTTTTCTTGATTTCTAGTATACTTTTGAGAAACATCTCTTTTTCCTTCTCAATTTGAGCCTTCAAGGAAAGAGGCTTGGGTATCTTTGGACATATAACAGAACTGAAAGAAGGTAAAAATCATTGGCTGCTGACTTATTTTGTTTCCCCCATGGACTTTTGAAGTATCCTTAAGAAGGGCTCTACTTTACAACATTTAGAACCAACATTCCTGTTGAGTTTCGTGACGAGGTGATAACTGATAGGAAGAACGAGTCAAATAGAAAGCAATTATAAAAACTGGGTATAGAACACTTCCTTGTAATTTACATATGTACATGAGACAAGCCACTTCCTCCACACTAGCAATCACTGCTCTTGTGCAGAATTAAAGCTTAAAAATATAACAAGTTAATTTTAAAATCACTATACGAAAAAGTAAAGTGCCAAAGGTGCAAAGAAAAAGAGCATATATGTTTGTTACCCCAAGGAAATGTCAATCAAACACTGATTAATGTCCTTCAGTTGTGCTTGTTGTTATTTTTAGTAGCTCCTATATGAAGTCATACTATGTGCACAATCTTGTCAGGGCCTTCCTAACTAAATGCATTTTGCATGTTGTTAAATATTCTTTATGTAGTATTTGCACATTGTTGTGTGTAAGCAGCATTTTAATAAACTTATTTTCTACTATTAGACAATTATATTTTGAATTGACTTCTATGCCCTCAATTATAAATAATTTAGTTACAAACATCTTTGCATCCAGATCTTTGTGCATTGTCTTCACCAACAAAACATCTTAATAAGTAAATCAAAACACATGTCCTTCACTGTCACTAATAAGTCATAAACCCATTAAAGCTTGAATCAAACATAATTAGTGTGTTTTGATGTTTGGAACAGCAGCACATAGTTATAAATGAGAAAAAATGTTTACCTAAAACACACATACATACACACTGCACTGACAGATTTAGTTTTATAAATTAATTCCCCTAGCACAAAATCTTGGTTGCTAATGTCTATTCTAAATTAATAGCATGTGTACTTCGTCTTTCAGCAAACATTATCCCATTAACTCTCTATGGTCAGACACAGTACTAGAATTCTACAGATGAAACTCAAAACGTTTCTATGCTTTAACAGTTCACACTTCTGTGGCCGCAGATTGGTTTGTGTAGAAATGCTGTAAACTTTCAGAAGTCAAACAGCTGTCCCATCAATTACAAATCAAAACTAAATGACCATACAGACACAATCTTACACAAATAATAATAAAATGCTTTCTGAAGCACTGTATACACTGTATGTACCATGATTTCAATAACACAATCATATCTATGTACTTTTGTTTGAATTGAACTCTTTCAAGATGCTAATATGATCATGAAAGTTATCATTTAGCACATGCTTGTATATAATAAAAGTATATTGAGATTTTTCTATAAGAACAAAATAAAAAGATGACATAAAGATTTGAAATGCTAAGAGTTATGCAACACATTAAAAAGCACAATTTTTCTTTTGGGGTGGGGTTTGAAGACTGGGTTTCTCTGTTTGACAGACCTGGCTGTCCAGGAACTCAGTAGACCAGGCTGGCCTTGAACTCACTGAGATCAACCTGATTCTGCCTCTTAATTTCTGAGATTAATGGCATGAGCCACCACTGCCATGCTAAGGAGCATAATTGGACACCAGTGAGACATCAAAAGACTGATAATACTCCAAATATCAACCAGCTGATCTATTTGCTAAGCTTTTTCATTCATTTTCTATTTACTTTTAAGTTTTGGTATTTCCTATAGTCGAAATTCATAGTATTACATTCATAATTGGTGACCTAACTTTTCCATTACCATATTTGAACTTGAAATCTAGTATAATGACATACAGACATGCATGGTTATTTATCCATTATTTCTTAAGGCTGCATTAGCACCATTTCTTTAGAGAGTTCCAGCTACATTATTGCTTTTAAAGTCCAGCGAGATGACAATAATTGCTATGAGTTTAAGAATATTTTGATGTTTGTTGCCCTAGAATCAGTATATCTCCACTACCATGCTGATTTCATCTAAGTAGCCTTCCAGAGAGGATGTTGATTATCAGTTCTTTGAACTAAAGTGAAGAATTGCATGGACAGAATAGTCCAAAGAATGGCATTAGCTCATTGCTTATTGTCAAAAAGAAGAGGTTGAGGGAAGAAAAGAAGCAAGATCGGGGCATTTCACTGCTCCATGCTGAATCAAGCAAGTCAGGTGTCCACATACTACTGTTTTCTCTGATAACTATTTCTATGTCTAAGAGATGCAAACTCACTGTATTAGTTTCAGTATGTAGAATGCTTCTCCACGTGCTCAATGAAGTAAAGGAACAGACAGTCGTAATGTATATAATTTTAAAGTTAGTTTGACACGTTTTTAAAGTTTTCAATCATGTGTTTATATCAATACAGTTAAGTTCTTACTTTTGGATACTTAGGTTCTTAATGAAGGGTGGATATAAGCTATAGTGATAGAATAATAGACTAATAGATGCTACAGCTTAAAGGCTGCAACTCAGCCATGGATCAGAATATGAATGGTGGAAACTATATATGGACAATAAAACATGGCTCTTTGTTCTTTTCAAAGGTAATCAGACAGTTGTTTTTGATATACAGAAAATCAAAATCACTGATTTTTATTAAAAACTAGTTTATTCACAAACTTACTCCTCTGAAGAACAACAAAATCTGAGTCATGCCAAATAGAGATTGTCTAGGGAAATATTAAGATGTTAAATCTAGAATTAAGGTTGCTTTAAAAAAAAGTATATAAAGTATCTAGAATGAAAACTTTTCTATATATTTAAAGTTCTTTCTCCCTCTCTACTAAGTGAGCATACTGTTCCTTTCTTTACATAATGATATCTTTAACATAATCATAAAATGTATATTGTATAGTTCATTAGTGTTTGACGACTGGTTAGTAATAAAAAGAATGCTCTTCTCAAAAATTAATTTTAAATCAGTTTAAGACCTAGGTGACACCACAATATCATAAAAATAATTTCAGAAAAATGAATTGAGGAGAACAAGAATGACAATACTATAACATCCTTCAGTAATCTGAGTCATTTATGTGGTAAATACTGAGATAAGAATAATCTTAAAGAGTTAAAATTTCACACAGGCTCTTTAGGAGTCTTCTGGAAGGAATATAATATTGAATTGGAGTTAAAAGTGCAATGGCTTTAAGATTCATGATGGCCTAGGTGGAAAGTATAACTTTGAATATTGCACCTTAGTGTGCTAGAAAAGTGATTTCACTGAAGAAGGCATTACTGAAGTTGATGTGGCATTTCAGAAATAATCGATTGCTATGTCAAGAGTATGGGAAATAAATTATGAACAGGATGGTTTTGAGATGAGCATGGCTGGGGATCTACAATGAGGAGAATGTCATGTTTGATCTGATAAGGCATCATGAGAACTTTGGTAGAGACGGGGTAGTAGAAATGATGCCTAGAGACTGTCTGGATGGGCCAGTTTTGATGAATGGAGAAATGTGAAGTGAACTGTGGAGACAACCCCATCTGAAGAGCTAAAGAAAGCCTTTTGTTTTTAATGAATTGATATCGAGCCTTTCGTAGGTATGATGGATTTTAGAAAATGAAATTATCCCAAAGTTTATGGATTATGATCCACTAAGATGATATGAACAGAATCAATAATTGGTTAGTTGTTCAGTGTTATAAATGACTAATGGTGGACTTTGATATTAAATCTTTAGATATTGAAATATTTATATAATTAGGTACTTGACAAGATTCTACTACTGTCTTTGGTTTTCCAGAACCATTGAAGGAGATGGTGACAAGTGTAGACTCTGGGTAAGATCTCTGTAGGAATTCAAGAGTAAAATTGCTAGCAATGTAGGTCCTTATAAAGTTTAATTTGTGTCAGCAAAAGAAAGGTAAATACACAATAGGGAATATAGGAAGGAAATGAACGGGCTAGGAAGCAGAAGGAATAGAAAACTATGTGCCAATAAAAGCTGAGCTAAGAGAATTGCATCATGAACTACATTTTATACTGAGAAGACAGCTAAACAGGGTCTTGAAATTTGTATAAAATTACTGAAGAATATCTATAAATCATATTTTATGAGCTCAGGAAAAAAAGTAAAGAGCAAGGAATTATGAAAAAGGCCTGACACAAGAATCTTTAATATAGATGTTATTATACATATACATAAATGTATGTAGATATATTTAATATGTTTTATAATGTTGTTAGGTTGACAAGTCCTCAACTATGTACTTAACAAGATAGGTTATATCTGAAAATTCCTCCTCTCTTGCTACATGCTAAATTTAAAATGTGGAGTCACAAATCATATCAAAGATCAGATTAGCCTTTGTTATGTATATTATTATTACCCTACTCAAAGAAAATATTTAAGAATAAAGTTAACAATATATATGATTATTAGCATAAAATGAGTACCTGAATTGAGAAAAAAGTTCAAATATAGACTATTCAAATATTCTAGTAATTTCTGCTCTTACCAATCATTTCTTTAGAAAGATCTTTAGTGAATTTTTCCTGAATGGGTCAATTTTGTCTCATTATTCTATTCCAAGGTAATAATAGTTTAAAATTAAAACCAACAATCTTAGCTAGTTGGCTAATGAGTTCTACCCAAACAAAATGAAAACACCATGAAAGCAAGATGCTTTTGTGTCTGATTTTCCTCATTTTTATACTGTGATATCAAATAACATGGCTCACATGGAACATTTTAAGCTCTGTTCTGTTGACATTTTGATCTTAATACCTTCTTGTGCTTAGTAAAGAATTGTTCTTTGCATGGAATGCCAAAGGCATCTCTAGATTCTCTTCAATAGACTTGTTTTTGAGTAGATTTCAGAAACAAACAAACAAAACTGTCTCTAGACAGTTGTGAAATGTCCAACGGAGGGAGCATAAAATTGTTTCCCGTGAAAGTCACTGGATAAGCAGAATTAGTAACTACAGGTTAAAGGAGTGGTTGATAAATCACCAACCATTTTAGTTCTAAGAAGAGGCATCAACTAAGAAGAAAAACCTAGAAAAAATAAATAGAAGATGTTTTTATTTGCAAGGTTTTGTTTCAAGATTCCTATGGAATCTAATCTGTCACAGTAGAGTGGCCTGTATACATGCAATTCAACTATAAAATAGTGGGTGCAGTAACCAAGACATTTGCTGAATACTAATAGGTGAGTAGCACACACAGTCAGTCTGGGCATCCTGAACAAAAAGATGATACCCATCCTGTGGTGAATGAAGGTAATATTTATGTTATTTGGATCTTGAAAGGAAATCATTTAGAATTCATGGGCCTTTGATTTTTAGAACTCTTTATTATCATTTTCTGATAACAGAGGATCATGTATAATTGAAATCATAGAAAGCAATATGTGAATAAATGATATACCACTGGAAAGGAATCGGCCCATTGTGTCCAACTTTACTATTTTTCCTGGATGTATTATAATATTTACGTAATATCAAAAGGTTCAGAACCCCTGCTGTCTGATAAAATAGAAAATCTGGTTCTTCAATTCAGCTTTAATCTCTGTTGGCCTTGCCTCTACAAAGCACAGGAAATTTGAATTGCTTAAAATTTTCAGTTAAATGGTTACTTTCCTGAATGCAGGATACAGACAGATTTTTGCATACCCTGAGTTAGAATTTTAGTGATAGAATCAATCTGTCCCAGGGAGAACTCACATTTATTATGCATAGGACTAAACCCTCTTGAGGTCAAAAGAAATATAAGAACTTTTTTTTGTTTGCTACTTAAAAAGAAGAAAACAAACCTTTTTTTTTCATTAGACATACCAATACAAGTTCCCACTTCCTCCCCTCCTCCCATTTCCTTCACATATCCTCCTACGCCACCCACATCCAATCCTCAGAGAGGGTAAGGCACATTGCTTTGGGGAAGGTCCAAGTCCATTCCTACTATATATAGGCTAAGAATAGGTTCCCAAAAAGCCAGTACATGCAGTAGGGATAATTCCTAGCATCACTGTCAGTGGCCCCTCAGTCATGCAACTGTCAACCACATTCAGAGGGACTAGTGTGGTCCTATGTTATTCTTTACAAGTCTGTCTGTAGTTGGTGAGCTCCCATTAGCTCAGGTAGACTTTTACAGTGGGTGAACCCATCATGGTCTTGACCTCTTTTGCTCATATTCTTATTCCTCCCACTCTTCAACTGGACTTTGGAATCTCAGTCTAGTGTTCCAATGAGTGTCTCTGCCTGTTTTCATCCATTGCTGGATGAAGTTTCTATGGTGATATTTAAGATATTCATCAGTCTGACAACAGGGCAAGTCAAGATAAGGCCCCTTCTCCTCTATTGCTCAGGGTTTGTTATTCTTTTAAGAGCTCTTTTCTATAAAATTGTAGCTGCACTTGTCTGTAGGCTATTAGATATGTAGAACATGGCTTACTTGTAAATTTAACACAACTATCAATGATGACCATTTGTAGAACTGGGGACATTCAGAGTCCCAGTGTTTTTTTTTTTTTCTGTCAACTCTGCTATTCATTCTTTTCTAATAATATACTGTATGTCATTATGTTAAACAAGAATACTATTTATTAAAAATACTTCTTGTGACTGTACTGCAAAAATGTCAAGCATGAAAGTTTTCTCAATTGAGAAGCAGATTTTTTTTAACCAATCGGTTCTGGTAACACTGCATTCTATCCTTTCAGTTTTCTTGCCCCCTCTCTCACCATCTACACCAATGAACTCTAGTCACCCCACAATTCATTCTTTAGATATCCAACATTCTTCTCTTAAATCCCATCATTTTTCAAAAACAGATAATTTTCCTGTTTTCTTATCTAGATTTTGAGATACATAGGTTTTAAAAACTTTTCTTATCTATCTATCAACTATCTATCTATCTATCTATCTATCTATCTATCTATCTATCTATCTTCTACCTATCTGTCTATCTACTAAATAGATCTATAACAACATATACCTACATATACCTATTATATAATAATCTATAGATACAGATACATAAATGATAAATGGCATGGGAAGTCCTTATGTATATGTGTTGCTTTTATTGCTTACTGACTAAAGAAGCTTCTTAGGCCTGTGATAGGGCAGAGTAGAGCTATGTGTGAAAACTAAACTGAATGCTGGGAGAAAGAAGGCCGAGTCAGTAAGATGCCATGTAGTTGCTGCAGGAGATAGAGGCCCTTGAACCTTGCCAGTAAATCACAAGCCTCGTGGTAAAATATAAAATAATAGAAATGGGTTAATTTAATATGTGAGAGCTAGCTAGAAATATGCTTAAGCTATTGACCAAACAAGATTGCAATTAATATAGTTTCTATGTGATTATTTCAGGTCTGGGCAGCCAGGAAATGAACAAACGGTCTCCACCAACGGAATGGTGTCCAATGTAGATAGATGATAGATAGATAGATAGATAGATAGATAGATAGATAGATAGATAGATAGGCAGTCAGACATAGAGACAGGTAGGTATTCAGGCAGGCAGGCAGGCAGACAGACAGACATCCAGACACGGATTTTTGTATTTTCCTAGGGCCTGATTCCCATAGATGGGCTAGAAGAATGTGACAGATCCCCTTGAGCTGAAGTCATAGACAGTTTTCAGTTGCAATATGGATGCTGGGAATAAAAACAAGGTCCTCTGAAAGAGTATCCAATGCAGACAAAACTATCTCTCCAGCCCATCTACAGGATTTTAATAGCTTTGTTTCCTTTGGAAAAAGAAAGCAAGTCTTTCAGGAATATTTTTAGTCAGTAACCTTTTATTTTCCACAATTAGCCATTTCTCAATGGGGCCAGGTCAATCTTGACCAGAGGGGTAAAAAAGGCAGAGTGACTATCAGGAATCAGAATAGAGGTAGAAAAAGTTTGGAGAAAACCGAAATGAGTAATGTAAAAATATTTTGAAATATTTATCTTTTCTGTTTCTTTCATTACTTGTTGTTCCAGTTTTCATTTAATGTGAAGAAAGGATTGACAGTAAGATACATTTAACAGTAAGTGCAATAATCATTCACAAAGAAAAATATAATTGTGGCACATACATACGCTAAAGAATAAAATTCCTTGAAAGATCCATTGACAATTTCAACATAAGTGGCATAAAATGCGGCTGTGCTTCATCCCATATTAGTGATGATAATTGAGAATTCCCATGAATCAATGACCTCCCATGAAAAGAGGAGACCAATCTGGGATTGCAGGCTGGAGAGGCCCTGGGCTATGGTCTGAACAGAAAGTTGGCCATTCCATAATTGTCAGCAGAGTAAGTACTAAGGAATGAATATTTACACTGGCAAATAAGTGGACCTTAAGAAACAGGGAAGTCTCCATGGAAAGCATGTAAAAGGAGGTTGTTGTCTACACCTACCATAATTCTTACATTTTCTTAGCTGACACTGCCTTGTTACCTATCTATTCCATCTTCTCTGATTCCTTTCTCATAAGCATGAATGAGAACTTGAGAATATAATAATAATCATGTCATGGGAGTAACATAGCCGTCTATGAAGGCACTTTCTGTTTTGCATTTTCATTCAGTGCCTACGTATTCTCTTTTGTAATAAATTCCATACTTGGATTTCTTGCTTTGGTCCTTTCCTGGTATTTTGAATTATTGTTCCAACTGTCCTTTGCTAATTGGTGAATAGTCTCACGTGGCATGCTAATATACTTGGCATAGAGCCTCAGCCTCTCAGCTGCTAAATTCCCTCAGGTTTGAGCTCATCTTGCTGCCTCTACCTTACCAATGGCACTCCGTATAGACTTGCCTTCTGATTCTCATGGTGTGCTGAGCACAAGCCAATTATTCTGCATTTATGGAGTTGTCACCTTCTCATTGAAAGCTCATCTCAGAAGACAACGCTCCCAAACCATCTTCTTCCTTCACCTACCAAACTAAATTATCTAACTTCTCTAAGTTATCATCTGGAAGGGCGTTTGCATCTCTTAGAACACACAGTTTCCCATTTTCTGTATTCCCCTCATCTACTAGAATAGAAGGTTCATCAGAACAGAATCTTCTCCATTTCACCCCCATAATGCTTCCAGGTCTCACAAGAGGTTATGCCAACACTGGGTGCTCTCATATCTGCTGACTGAGAGATTACCTGACAGTATGAAGTTGTTGACATTTGAAAAGTTTATGATCTCAGCCTCTTTCTTTTCCTCATTTCAAATATCAATCCTTTTTTTGGGGGGGGTAGGGGAAGTACTGTGGATGCAGTTTTGATAACAGAACATAAACTTAAAAAATGACTAGGTTGATTTGTTCTTTTAATTTAATTTAATAAGCAATTTTTGCCACATTTTTATATTTTATGGTATTAGCTATTTATTTATTTAAATTTGGTACTTTGTTTCTTAAATAGTAGTGAGACAAATATTTTCCTTTAATTGCATTGTGATCTGAAATAAAATGCTAGTTAATCTCCTATCAATTCAGACTCTTGCTATAAATTCACACTGGTAGCTTTCTGCTTAGTGCAATTTCTCTTCCAGAAGAGAGTCGAAGAGCATATATCTATATATGTTTGGGAAATTTTATCCAGAATAAATATGATTTCATTGCTAAATATTTTACAAGCCAACTTGGGTTTGGAATATTCTTTCTAGAAAAACTGTTTTTGTCATAGTTTCAGTTTTATTGATAGTCATGAAGATTATGTCAATTCTCTACTTCCTCTAAGAAAGCACCAAGTCATTATGTTTCCATGAATATAAAGTGTTCATTTAGATAGTCAAACTTTTTGGAATGAGTTTTGCATAGCATTCTGTTTAGATATCTGTAGAGTTTATAACAAAAATGATCATTCCAATGTTGATAAACATGACCTTTATGAGGTTCCATTACAGAGTGTGAGGGATGCAGAATTCAATCATAATGTAATTAAATTTATTTATGTGAAGCCGGGTGGTGGCACATGGCGCACACCTTTAATCACAGCACTGAGAGGCAGAGGCAGGTGGATCTCTGTAAGTTCAAGGCCAGTCTGGTCTACGAGATCTAGTTCCATGACAGGCACCAAAGCTACAAAGAAACCTTGTCTCGAAAAAAAAAAAAACAAAAAAAAATTGTTTATGGGAAATTAATACATTCTTAGCTTAATATGGGTTCTGGTTATTGTAAATATTATCTCAACTCTCCAAATCTTAATAATTCCCTAATTTACAATTAAGAGGTTTGAGACCAAGGAAGAAAACAGCTTACTCAGATTGAGGAAGTAGTTGATGACATTACTATAATTGAAATTCTGGTTTTAGGTCTTACTATTATGTCATAGTTGGGAAATTCTGCATTAAGTGTTCTTTGTAAAATGTGAAATACAATTTTCTTGATAAATTATTAATATAATTGTAATTCTCTTTAAAATGATTCAAATTAAATAAAATACCTTAGACATTATTATGTAAAACAGAGAAACATGAATTTCTCATTATTATGTGCTACAGATGCAGACATATATGAATTATAATTTTCTGTTTGTGATTGTTATGATTCTTCTGGTCTTTGCAGCCACCTGAATATATCTGGATGCCTGTAATGTGGCAATTAACCAGAAGCTTCTTAATGACCTAATTAAGCCATAATGATTGAAGTACAAGGCATTTCCTGGGAATTGATGGCCAACTGAGAAGAGTTGATGGCCCATAGCATAGCTGAGAGCCATTAACCCTAACCAGCCATTAATCCTGTGGAAACACTATATACAGAGGTTATTATTATGAGTTGGAAATGAAAACAATGAAGTATGGTCTATTTACATGCAGTGCAATTACACTTGCTAAATGTGGCATCTTACTGAAGAATAAATATTTGAATTACTCTAAAATAATTATTCAACCCTTAAAACCTACCTCAACCGAGCAGAGACATTTTAATGAATTAAATAAGAATTTCTTGTTAACATCGGTGGCAAATTATTGTAGACATCTGAACCTAAATTATGTCAAAAAGAAAAATAATTTACCCCTAATATCTGAGGTCAAAAATGGTTTGGTCTCATAAAAGATGGAAATTGAAACTTGAAAACCAAACCTCTCCTGTCCTTCCCCCGCCCCTCCATTTCCCCATCTCACTTTCTCTTTTACCTTCTCGACAAACATCTGCTGTGGAAGGTTTGTGAGAAATGGAAAAAGCCCCAGCATTATGTCTTTGTTGACATTTTACACATTTAGTCACTCAATATATTAAATCACTTTTCCAATCCTAGGTACATGTTCTTCAGTGAGGGACTCTCGATCATATTTGGCCAGACAATTAATATTCAATTTACAGCAGTTCTGTGTGTTTCTTTGTACAGACTATTCAAATCCAGTACATGGCAAATTATTACATGTATACCCAGAGAAGAAATAGTGAATGCCGTTTATCTTTCAGGAAAGAGGAAGTAAAAATGCAATGAGATGTTACTGTCCACCAGTATGAATAGTTTTATTTTCTTCCGTGGATTAACCATATACCAAATGCTGATGAGAGAGAAGGCACAGGAGCATATAAAACACTGTGGAGAGCTTGAAAGTTGATGTGGGAGTGTCATATCAATCTGTTGATTTCATTGGTTGAGCAATAAACCAACTGCTTGGCCTCATAGCTTAGAACATAGATGGGAGGAGAAAACAGAATAGAATTCTGGGTGGAAGAGGAAGTGAGGTCAGACTCTGCACTGCTTCCAGAGGGACCGGACAGCTGCCATGCTCTGCTCTCCCAGGCAGCTGCAACCCACCATGGACTTAGGCTAGAATCTTCCCGGTAAGCGCACCTTGGGGTGCTTACACACATTACTAGAAATGGGCTAGTCCAGGTGCGAGAGTTAGCCTAGAAGAGGCTAGATAGAAATGGGTCAAGCAGTTAAATGAATACAGTTTGTGTGTTGTTATTTCGGGCATAAGCTAGCCAAGTGGCCGGGGTGTTGGGGATGCAGCCCCCCCCCCCCGCTCCTTATTTCAACAGAAAGTCCAAATCACTATGGAACAGTTCTTCACAGCACTTAAACATACAGGGAACAAATGATCCAGCTCAGAAAAACTAAAGCATTGTTTCATATAAAGACTAATACATGAATATTTATGAGATATTTTTAATTTTGTATTATTAACAATATGAAAGTAATCCAGAAACACAGGATATCCTATGTGATTCTGTATATAGCTTAGTACACAGAAAGACAAAGTAGATCAACATTTCATTGTGTTTGGAAACAGAAAAGGTTTTGTTTTATTTTATTGTTGCTTGTAAATTATTTACTTATATATATAATTCACTATATAGTCTCCTTGCCATTCAATCTGGCTGACTTCAAGCTCATTCAAACCTGCCTGCATCTTTCTCCTGAACACTGAGAATAAAGGCGAACACCTCCAAGACCAACATGGAAGGGATTTTAAGAGTGAATAAAGAAATTTTGGGAAGACACAGGTAATATTTAATCATTTATGTTGTGGATTTGGTTCTATCCCCCACCGACTCCCATGGCCTTATATCCAGTTACAGCTTGCCAAATCATACTTGTCAACTGTGTATGGTTTTCCAATCATAGCTGCCTAAAGCTGCTTTAAAAATAGGTGCTCCATGTTATTCCTGGGAAGTTATTCATGGCACGTCACAAATTGTCTCATTGCAGCCATTCGTGAACAAGATACTTAAAGACCTAAGGTGAACTAAGCTCATTCCTTACTTCTACATACTTGCTTGTAACTTGTAAGACATTTATAACCTGTCTTTTGAAGGGAATAAGATGATTAATTATTTTTAAAGGAAACAACACAAAATACATTGTATCATTGGGAATATAAAATGCACATAGGGACAGTGTCTTAAACGAGGGTAAGATCATCTTCAACCACTTCTTTAAGATGCAAGAGCAGGTTTGGAGAAAGACTTGGACTTCCAGACTATTGGGAGGTAATTCCCAGAGACAGCCTCAAGAGCAGAAACTCCAAAGCAGGAAAAGGGGATGATGTGGAGAAATATTTAAGTGTCTGCCTTGTGAGCAGCAGTATGTGTGAGCTTGGAAGCTGTATCAAAAAGGGAGAGAAGTAAGCTTGAACTCACACTCCTCAGGCTCTTAAACCTAACAGGATTGTATTTAATTTGGTATTTCTATTTCCAAGTCAGGAATATAGGGAAAAAAATGAAACAATCTTTAAAACTAAAAAAAATGAATGAAAAAATTTTTTTTTAAAAATTTATTGCTAAATGTTGCAAGGCCAACTTGATATATATTGATTCAAGAATATGGCAATCTTTTGGGAGTGTTTTTTATTGTTTTCCCATGTATTAATCCTATTCTCTTTTTGTGTGTTGTGTGTTTGCTTGTGCACATACCCTCGTGTGCATATTTATATATGTTACACAGCACTTATGTGGGCATGAAAGAACAGCTTTAGGGGGTCATTTCTAGGCTATGCACCCAGCAGATTGAATTCAGGTCCTCAGGAAAGCCAACAATCACCAGTTAAATACTATCCTAAATGACATATGCTTATGTCCACTATCCATAATGAACATGCAGGCAAAAATTCTCAAGAAATATTAGTAAGCACGATTCAGCAAAACATGAAAGACAATTTGCGATCAGAAAATGTGATTGATCTCAGGACTGTGGAGGTGATTCTTCAAAAACAAACCAATAAATAAGATATAGCACAAAAGCAGTGTGGAGAAAACATGATTTTCTCAGTTGATGTGGAAAGGGCATTTGATAAAAAAGCAATCTCCCTTCAAGATAAAGGATATCAAAAATTATTAAATAAAGAAACATATCGAAATCTAAAGGTTATATACAACATGCCACAGCTAATATCACTGTGGTAGAGAAAAATGAAATTCTTTCTGTCTGTGATTGGGAAAAAGCAAGGGAGACGCTCTTTACCACAGTTACTCATCACAATATCGGAAGTCCTAGAGCATCCAGGCAAGGAAAACAAAGGGCATTCAAATTAAAAGAGATAACAACAAATCATTACAGAACACAATGAAATCTTACGTAGAGAAATCTCTACAGGTTTGACTCAACATCACTATAATTAATAAACAAATTGAACACATTTGCAGGATACAAAGCAAACATTGTAAAATTAGCAGCATACTTTTATCCCAATATTAAATCCTTTGAAAGAACAATCAGAAAAGCAATTATACTTATGAAAGCACAAAAATATTTAGAAGTTTAACTAAAGTACAGCAAAAATAATAATATTAACTGAGGAAGAAATTAAAGAGAATATACACAGTTGGAAAAGATTATTTAACACTAATGCTGTTAAAATCTTCACATTAATTAAAAATCTAAAATTCATTGCGATAACCATCAAAATATCAAGTATATTCTTCACAAAACTGACTCCATTTAGAATGGTTATTTTTTTAAAAGTAAAAACTGACTATTTTAGACAAGAAATAAAGCAAAGAAAACCTTTATACACTGCTCTTTTACAATGTATATAGTTGCAGTCATTACAGAAAACAGAATGAAGGATATTCAGAAAATCAAAAGGAGTAGCATATGGCCTAACAATCGTAACACTAATTATATCCAAAGAAAGCATGCCCAAGAGACATCTGGAGTTATCTATATGTGGAAATAGCCAAGACACCTAATGGCAGATGAATAGGTTTATGTTTCATATATAACTCAATAGAATACTAGTCAGTCCTCAAAAAAAGACAATCTTGTCATTTGTGATAGTATGAAGAGACTGGAAAGGTAGAGTGAGATAAGTTAATAAATAATTTCAATCAATATGTAAGTCCTACAAATGTTGATCTCATAGCATATTAGCAAGAAATAGTGGGGACAAAAGCCTGGAGATTAGGGGAAGTCATCATAATAAACTGGTTACAGTACCATGTTCCAGTCAGGCAGGAGGAAAAGTTCTAATGTTCTACTGTACACTAGGGTTACATGTCAGAGCCACACTAGTTCATGAACATATGCCTTCAAGAGCATCTAAGAAACAAAATATTTACAGAAATCAAAATAACAAGGAAATGCTTGAGCATACTAAACTGAAGAGATAATGGGCTTTACACACTTTGATAAAACTGTGAATTAAGGAAATACGTTACATATTCATCTGTCTGCTGTGAAATCATATACTCATTATCCCTTAAATGTTCTTACATCATAGCAAAGTCAAACCAGAAATATTTTATGCCTATACAGAGCATGTACTCTCTCTCTATAGAGAGAGAGATAGACAGATAAATAGATAGATGGAATATATATATATAATCAGTACAGAGATTTTTATGCTGTTTATTATTTCTTATTGATTTTATTTCATTCAGAGACAATTTTTAGGCTTCTGTGATATACTGGCAATTATGCCCCCAGTGGCCAAACTTACAACCTCTGTGTACTCCCACAACAGAAAATCATCATAATTATGACAATACTAAAAGAAGTAACATCTAATTACCATTTAATCATATCTGGGGTCTAGGAGAAAAGATGACTGTGATGAAATTTCCAGAGGATCCTTGAGGTAATAATTAGGAGGAAACAAAAGATTAGGGGGTATGGAGGGTGTATTTAAATATAGCTTAATATATTTCTTTAAATTGCTGTTGGTTTTGAATCTATTTATAAGCAATACTGCAATGCAATATGTCACGGAACACAAAAGGAAATTTCATCCTTTCTGTCTGAAATTGCCACATGATATACCCAAAATTCATAACTCTTCCCGTGAAAGGGACATTATAACATCAGCAAGGGGGTTGTACTACAAGCTATTACCAAGGAGGTTTACAAAATCTCATTTCCTTGTACCACTTTCTTTTTAGGAAATAAGACTTTCCTACTGCTCCCGGCAATGGAGGTCTTTCTTGGTGCCCTTAAGATGTCTTGTCAGAGCATTGTCTGCCCCGTTTTATGGTGACTCCTTTTCAATTCCTTTCATATATGTATTCATTTTAGGAAGCTTCTACAGCAGTGGGCTTCCTTGTGACTTCCAAAAGGCCTTTAGTGTTAGTTTTCGCTCCTCATATTCTCTCCTATCACCTTCCTTCCCAGCTCCTTCCCCATTTAATCCTCCTATTTTATTTAATTATTTACCTTTATCATCATGTATTTTATTTCCACCTCCTCTCTGCAAGATTCTTTTTCCCTCTCCCCTCCCCAGTTCCTCACTTCTGAAGTTATTCAGATTGTAACAAACACATTGAAATCCTAAAAACAGTATCCACATATAAGAGGAATATGTAATGTTTGTCTCTCTCTTGGATCTGTGTTCCCTCACTCAGGATGATTGTTCCTAGTTCCATCCATTTAGTATATGTTACGATTTCATT
Source organism: Alexandromys fortis (assembly GCF_014885135.2). Lineage (NCBI taxonomy): Eukaryota > Metazoa > Chordata > Mammalia > Rodentia > Cricetidae > Alexandromys > Alexandromys fortis. The sequence continues at coordinate 6,790,653 of NW_026067912.1, read as the reverse complement.
TTTCTTAACAGATGAATAATATTTCATCATATCCACCATTATATAATATTATATATAATATATCATATTGTTATATATAATAAAATAATATATTATATATGTAATATAATACACATATTGTATAATAATACTCCATCATATTCACTTTGTTAATGATGAGGATTCTAGCATTTCTGTGTAACTATGCCGAATCCTTGTTTCCTTGTTTCAGAAGTAGCTGAGTGCTTTCTCTACACAAAGTGAGTCTCTTGTCCCAGATGCACTTTTTTTTCCCCTCCAAAAGATGGGTCATTAGAAACTTACTCATTAAAGCTGAAAAGCACCAAATGAGATAGTTACTCAGAAGCCTTTACAGATGACCCTGATTTTACTGATGAAGAAATTCAGATTTCAGAGCAAAGCATCCTGTATCATTGATTGAAAACCTTACATGGGGATAGCTCCCTTTCCATTCACATAATGCATAAACTCCTCCCCTTTTCATAAACATTTCCAAAATTTTTCCAAAAATTATTACCAAATATTCTTCAGAAAGGGAAATGTCATATAGTCTTCTATCTCTCGTTTAGAAAATGATTTTTCACTGAATGGGAAAACTTGTTTGTGTGTGTGTGTGTGTGTGTGTGTGTGTGTGTGTGTGTGGTAGTGATCATGGGGGAGAAGTGCATCCAGATTCTTTGAGTTTTTGTTGAACCTACAAACTATTTCATCCTAGGATTACCACTCATTCAGGATTTCAGGACTGCAGTTTTAATTTGTTGCTGTGCTTTCCTTGTCATTATCAAGAAACCCTGTCCTACTATTCCATTCGTCTAAACAAAACTAAGTAAAGGGAATGCTTTTATTTATCACTAAAACATTTTTGGGAAGACAAACTATTGGCCTTACAGTCTATAAAAATAGACCATAAAAGATAACGTAATAAACATAATGCAAAAAGAAATTTGCCTTAAAAGCCTACTCTGTGAGTTGTGACATAATAATATTTTTATAGATTGTGTTGTCAATAAAATAAAACCTTAATCATCTTAACAGTGCCATGTGTAATGTGTACACATTCCAAAAATAAAATGGAGAATAGGTCTTATTTCAATATAATATACAAAGGAAGGAAATTAGCCAGCTCCAATTTATTCAACCTATTTGAGCCTAGAGAAAGAAATGGAGTCGTGCCTTTCATATACAAAATGGAACCAGGTGGCTGTAGAGAAGCTTGGATGACATCATTACTTTCTTCCAGATAAATGCCTAAAGTGTTTACCACATTAATGTGCCACTGGATAAAAATGCTTGTCCAGATTCACTGGAAAGATCGATACCAAGAGAAAGATGTTTTACAGGCTCTGAATTTTCTTCCCAGACTGTCAGTTCACATGATAAGAAGGAAGGTCAAACGATCCCAAAGAGATTTCTCTCTCAACTTTCAGAACATTAATAAACACTTTGTGAGCATTATTCTTTTGCCCATTTGTCAGACAACTAATCCTGTCTCTGTAATTTCAGAAATTATGTGAATCCCAGAAGCTGGGAGGAGATCAACTCAGTGAACCTTTATCTTCAATGGAAATTTAATATAAACCAAACAGTATTGAAAAATGTGTCATGTTCCGTTGTGATGGCAGTGAGCATGTTAATGCCACTGTTTGGTTTGAGAATGTTCTTTTAATTTCATACCTGCATGGTTAAAGTTTTTAAAGCAGAATGATTTGCAAAGAGCTCACCAAGTATGTAATATCTCTGCATTTGGGACAGCTATATTAGAAGGTTCACACATCTACCTACCTATCTATCTATCTATCTATCTATCTATCTATCTATCTATCTATCTATCTATCTACCAATGCAATTGTATAAGCTTTACTCAGATAAAATCATGACTTATTTTGCTTTGATTTTCTTGATAAATTTAGTAGATATTAAAAAGAAGGCTAGTTCCAAACAGATATTAGATCTGCAGTGGCATGGCGCCCAGGTGAATGTCCCACTCTGGGAATTCCAGCCCTTTCTTAGTGCCAACTGTCCTACAGAGCCCTCATCTCATTAAAGGTTAATTAGTTTCCTTCCATCCCATAGCTCCATGATGTATTATGTGGGTCATAAAGATGATATGAACATGTACTTGGATGAGATTGTGAAGAAACCCATATTCATTACAGAAACATAAATTCACTGCTCTAAGGCCACTTCTGTTCTGGCAATGGAAAAATAGCTCCAGGAAAACCAGTCTAAGGATTGGTACAATGTTCAAATCCACAGTCATTGAGTGAACTTGATGTTGTTATAGACAGGAAGCAAACGTCTCAGAGCTAGTAACAACATCACACCCACTTCCCAGAACGGACGGAGATTCACAATTTATCATATGCTTTAGAAAATGTGATTAAAGGAGTTATGGCAAAAGGAACAAACAAGAAGAGAACCACTGGTTCTTTGATATCTCTGTGCTCTTTCTACCTCCACCATGTAATTATTGGCAGCTGCCAATCCCTTCTATAAAAGTTTGTTATAGATAACAAACTTCATTATGTTTTGGCTAAGTATAACAATAGCCACTTAATGCATGGAGATTCTATGCACATCTTTATAAATATGAAGCTGAACAGTTTACACATATTGCACAGAAAAAAAGAAATAGTTCTAATACATATTTAGCTGTTGATTAATGTCTAATATGGGTCATAGTACCATTTAAATATGGTTTTTAAGTTTTAGTAAAACAAACATAAACTTTTCCATTTTAATTGAAATAGCTGAGTAGTAGTGCAAACATCTATCCTAAATTATAAAGTGTATCTCCATCTTGATATATTCAGATGTGACTGAATACAGTATAACAATTATTTGAAATTGACGTATTTACAGAAGCATCCTGATGGCACTAAGCTATGTTTGGGTAATGAATGGATGAATGGTGCTCGTTTTTAATGAAGTCCTAAGTACCTTGAATGTTGCATTCAAGTCTGCTTGGAACAGACTTCTCCCAATCTATATTTTCATTTCCAGAACTGTAAATTAAATTAAAAACTATTGACGGCTTCTGAAAGTAATATTCAACACATCTTTTAGTCAAGAGCAAAAGCCAAACAAAACTATGCAGCTATTGTTCAGTTAGTCAATATTTAGTAATAGTAAATAAGCTGATTGAATACTGGAAAATCAGTGGATTCAGTAACAAATCAGCTAGTTACTGGGGATTCAAACACCTAGAGAAAAAGAAAGATCAGATCCCAATAACCAAATGCAAGTCTAGAACTCTCTAAGTCAATGCTTAATTCAGCTTCCATCCTTATCACAATGATGTGTGATGGGACTGTGTGGCCTTTCTGTGCATTTTAACAGGACTCCTGTCTTTTGCAACCACATGCAGAAGGAAGAATGCACCAATTATTAGAATATATTAAATTACTTGGAATCAGAAAAAGTTGTGTATGATTTTCAAACTTTCCCCTTCAAATTAAATTTAGTAACTTGGTCAGGCAGTGGTGGGGCACACTTTTAATCCCAGTACTTGGGAGGCAGAGGAAAGCATATCTCTGTGAGTTCGAGGCCAGCCTTGTCTACAATAGCTAGCTCCAGGACAGGCTCTAAAAGTTACAGAGAAACCCTGTCTCAAAAAAAAAAAAAAACTTGAATTTATGTTTTCAGCATCCCCTGATAACAAAGTTAACAGGCAGAAGAGTCTGCCAAGATGTATCCATTGGATCTGTAATTAGAAATACAAATGTGATCATGAATTATCTTTGGACGCTGTGTGCCACTTTTCACCTTTTCCAAGTATATGTCACCTCCCCCTCTATCATGTATGAAATAGATAAGCAAAGTCATGTAATTTATAAATACCTTTGTCTGCTTTTTATCCCAAGGTTTACATCCAAGAGCTCCACTAGAAAGTCAGGACTTAAATAGTTAGAAACCGTATCAGGACTTTCAGTGGGTCCTTCTTTAAAGGAAAGAGATTCACCAAGGTGTTTCAATCAATGGTGTGCTTTATTCCCCTAAGATAAAGACGTACAGATTAGTAGAGTAGGAAATTTAAATGTAGATGTAATTAAATCTCAAGAGCTTTCTAGAAAACATTGTTAATTTTGACTAGTATTGTGATTGTTTTTAAATGAAATGTATGTGGTAGCTGAAAACAATGTTGAAGAAAGAAAGACTCCCTGGCATAGAGATACTCAAATCTAACCAGCAATGAATTCCCAATAATATTTTTGATGTCAGAAATGTAAAGATCCTGACTGATAAGAACATAATGTTTAAAGGAAAATTTCCTTTCAACCTCATTGAAGTGCTTTAAATTTGTATTTATCTTGTACATATGGAAAACCGGTTTCTACTCCTGAGGATTATATTCCACATGAAAATTGCTTCCAAATAGGTTATTTATGTTTCTTTCTGATAATTACATAACTGTAAAATGTGTCTTCCAACTGAAAGAGACAGAAATCATCTGGAAGCTAATTACCAATTATAATTTGGATCATTTAAACGTCTGCCATTTCCTTCTACCTGTCACCAACCTACTGAATTTGATGAAGAACTAGTAATGTGTAGATTTTAGAAAAAGAGAAAAAACAGCTCTGTGCTGTTTGCATTTGTTTCTTGGAACTATAAACCAGAAAATGAGCTCAGTTATGAACAGGAAAGGAGAACCCTCAACTGGGCGATTTCCTACTGAATAATAGGTACATTTTATTAGTAGTCGTAAGAATTACTCTTTGTAGTTTGGCCTTGTTCACAATTTCTTCTGAAGCATTTAGGAGCAAATACAGCTGTGGGTTGTAAACTGTGTTAAATTTACTAGACATTTCCAAATGTTTCTGCAATACATGATCCGCCAATGGAGAAAGGGAAGGCTTTCAGAACAGCCACCAAGCACTGATTGTGAGCCCACTGGGCTTTCTGAAAAAGATAAACAGGGTCAGATAGTCTCCAGACAAATCTTCGTAAAAGAGTGGCACCTTGTGATAAGAGATACATTAAAGCAAAACCAAAATATCTACAGAACCCAACAAAAGGAGACCCAATATGTTTCAACGTGAGTTCTCAGTACATTTTCTTTATCAGTGACTCTTAAAGAGGAGGGGTGGGGTGGGGGGCTCAATCCATTGAATTTTATGAATGTGAGCAGGAAATATTATGTTCTTGGAAAAGACATACACCATGTTGTGATTTTATATGGAAAAAGTGAGCCATTGTTTTCATCATCACAGAAAGCAACTTAACAAAAATTCTTCAGATGAAACTAGCCTAAGGAGATACGTGGACATTAGGCATGAGTGTGAGAAACGTAGATGACACAAGTGAACAAGTGAGGCATGACTGAGGTCTGTAGACTACACAAGAGAACAAGTGAAGTGAGCCTGAGGTCCTTCCTGTGCTGCACCACACCATGTACCCGAGTCTCTGTGAACTAGCAGGACCCATGTCTGCATTACCAGATGAACCACAGTTTATTTTTCAGTCATCAGACCCATTACTGAGAACAAAGAGAAGATGTTCTAGACAGGCTACAAGCCAACTTACTCCATGAATTATTAGGGAGGAGGATACGTTTTATAAGATTCCATCAAATGCATCTTTCTCAATGCTGTTGGGTCATCAATGTTGTCTTCTAACGCTGCGTTATAAAATGGAATAGTGGCTATAACCTTAGATTCCTAGCTAGAAGAAAGACACCAAACTAGAAACAATGAAATCCGTGTCTATTCTGACAGATTATCTATAATCTGTGCCATGCATGTGCCTACATGCACATGTAAGTATATGAATACTTTCACGTTTATTTTCTCTCCCTATACTTAACCTGGATCTTAAGTATTCAGCTTGTTTGTTCAATCATAGCCTCCTGCTACAATCACTTTATTTTCTGCAAGCTATACCTCAACCCAGCTAAATCTTTATGTTACAATCAGAAATCTGGAAATCCAGCACAGAACCAGGCTTGTAAAGCTGAATTTCTACAACAGATTTCTGTTTGCTCTGAAGAACACAGGGACCTATTATTTCTTTTTATCAGAAATTAGTTTCACATGCAGCTATGAAAATCACTTGGTTGTCATTTCCTGCAGGGTCACAGTCTTAATTGTTTTATGTGACACACTATTGCATAGCAGCAATACCTGGTATAAAAAAAATACTTCCCCTCTGGTATGTATTGTCATTTAAAGTGTTACTTTGAAATTAATTATTTTTGCTTTTGCTCTTTATTGAAAGTAGTTTCTTTCTCATACAGTACATCATTATTAAAAATGCCCCTCCTTTTCCTCCCAGTTCCCTTTTCTTCCTTATCTACTACCTTTCCATTTTTCATTAGAAAATACCAGGCTTCTAAGAGATAACAATCCAACATGACAAAATAAATTATAAGAAGATGAAGCAAATGCTATCATATCAAAATTGAACATGGCAACCTAAGAGAAGGAAAAGAGTTCAAGAATAGGCACAAGGATCAGAGCTCCAATTGTTCTCACAGTCAGGAGTCCCATAAAAATATTAAGCTAATAGGAATAATGTGTAAGTGAAGGACATCGTGAAGATCCATGTAGGCTCTATGCTTGGTCCTTCCATCTCCATGAGTTCCTATCAGTTGATTCAGGCGAACTTGTTCTCCTGGTGTCCTCCATCACCTCTGACTCTTACTATCTGCCCACCTTCTATTCTATGGGATTCCCAAAGCTCTGCATGGAGGGATTTGGTAAAGATTTCCAATTTAGACTTCCTTTCCTCATAAAGACTGGCTAAGGGTCGCCACATGTACTCCCTTCTGCTTCTGGAGGAAGCCTCTCTAATGATGACCAAATAATGCACTGATCTATGAGTATAGCAGAATATCATTGCATTGCAAAAGATAATAGATTTCCTTGTGAAATTTTCATGCAGAAACGCCACTCCTCCCACTGTCCTCTTCCTCCTTTAAACAGCCTGCCTTAACATTCCACTGGTATGGGAGTTCCTTCTCTACATGTGTTGCTGTTATTGGCTAATGGATAAAGAATCTTCTTTGACCTGTGTTAGGGCAGAGTAGAGCTAGGTTGTAAAATTAAACTGAATGCTGGGAGAAAGAGGGCAGAGTCAGTTGGAAGCCATGTACCTGCCACAGGAGACAGTAGTCTCCACTAGAGCTGGCTTAAATTTTGCCAGCAGGCCATGACCTCATGGTGATGCACTGATTAATAGAGAGGGGCTAATTTAAGATATAAGAGCTAGCTATAAATACGCTTAAACTATTGGCCAAACAGTATTGCAAATAATATAGTTTCTGTGTGATTATTTCAGGTCTGAGCAGCTGGGAACAAGCAAACAGCCTTCGCCAACAGATAAAGTACATATAAATATTGTAACTGTAATTCTTGCTTGATACCTGTTTTTTTTTGTATGTAATTTTACTGTGTTTAAGTTAAAACCTTCCTTTTTTTGACTAGACAGAAAAGGGGAGGTGATGTGGCATTCCCCTCTGTATACCATTGTTAATAAAGAAGCTGCTTGGGACTATAGCAGTGCAGAATATAGCCAGGCTGGAAAAGATATATAGAGAGAGTAGGCAGAGTCAGGAAGACACCATGTAGCAGTGGCCAAAGGAGACAGATGCGTGGGAACTTTACTAATAAACTATGAGCCTCGTGGTGATGCATAGATTAATAGAAATGGGTTAATTTAAAATATGAACTAGTTATAAAGACACTTAAGCTATTGGCCAAGTATTGAGTTAATTAATACCATTTCCATGTAATTATTTTGGGTCTGGGCAGCCTGGAATGAACAAGTAGTCTCTACCAATAATTCCATGTCAGAGAAAATATGAATTATTTTGTTTTTCTTCTTTCTGTCATTACCATGGCTCCCTTCTCCTCTCTGTCTTTGGATCCTTTCTTCTCTCTCACAAGCCCTCTTCTGTCTACTTTTATGTTATGCAAATGAGAGAAACCCAAGGTAGCTTTAATCTGCATTTATTTGATGGGTAAGAATATTGAAGGTGTTTATCTAAATATTTATTGACCATTTTATTTCTTGTACTGAAAACTGTCTCTTCAATTAATTGCTCATTTATTGACTGGGAGATTTGGCTCCATTGCAGTTGGTTTTTGGAGTTTTTTATAGATCCCAAATGTTAATCCTCTGTCTGATGTCTGATGTATAAGATTTTCCTATACTCTCTGCCAGTTGGTTGTTGTATTTGCTGTACAGAAACTTTTTAAGTTCAAGCAATCCACTTGTTAGTTCTTCAAATTATACTCTGAGCTATTGAAGTCCCTTTAAAAATATATTACATATGCCTATATCTTGAAGAATATTTTTATCTGTTTTTCTTTAGCAGTTTCAGAGGTTTGGATCTTCTCTCCAAACTGAAGAAAATTTAAAACTTCATTTAAAATTGATTAAAGCTAACTAACACATCACCTATGACCATAGAAATAAAAAGGTAAAACTAATAGTAAGTATGCCTTTAAGTTAAAAAACTATTTAGTATAAATGTACAAATACTAGATAAATGAGACGAAGAACTAAAGTCAAGAAAATGGGAAAAAAGAAAACTAGAGAAGCCACATTAAATAAAATAATAAAAAAGGAAAAAGCTAGAACATAATGTCAAGAATGGAAAGAGGACAAGAAAGAAATAAGAGAGACAAATAACTTCAATGACAAAAATGAGCAAAAATTTATATAAATATAATAGGAAAATAGGACTAAGTCTTTAAAATCTAAGATGAACTACAAATGGCACTAAATGTAAAATAAAATAAAAGGAGAAGAATAAGAGGTTAAAAAGCACTATTAGATTTCTCTATAAGGTCTCTAAAACTGAAATTATCTAGAGAATACAGAGAGTAGGGATCAGCTGACCCTGTAGATTTCCCCTTCCTAGAATTTAGAGAGATACTAACTTGTGCTAGACAAGTATCTATCATCCAAAAGAGGAGCCTGAGGTTTAGTATGCCTTCTATGAATTCTAGGAGAACCTTATAGCTCTATAGCTTTACTTCGTTTTGAAGTGTTGAGGGTGGAAGATTCTCCACAGTTTATATGTGATAAGGTGGCATTACAGTCTATCTGGAGAGTCTCACTGCAAGCAAGTAGCAAACAGACCACCAACATCTGTGGATCTTTCTCCTCACTTTCAAGTTCCCTTTATAATTAGACACTGGTTGAAAGGTACAGTTGTGGTGTCAAGTAGTTATAGACATTGGAATTTCACAGCTTCTCATCTCTGTTGCAATGATTCTCATGGCACACAAGCAGATCTAGAGTTTGATGCCTTTACAGACCTCAAAGTAAGAATCATAGAGTTTCAAAGTTATTCCAATAAAGGCAGTGGCCTTCTACCTATCACATCAAGGAATGAGTCAATTCTGCGCTTTGCATGTTTGATTCAATCAGCATTTATATGCCATTCTCTTTAACCAGGGCCATCTGGTTTAGATTTTGGATGGGCTTACACTTCTACTTCACCCAATAAGTGAAGTGCATGTTTAGAATGTTGGTTACAAGTTGTTATTGATAGTGAGCAGGAGAAAAGCTAAACAAAGGATATTAGATTCAGAGTTCTTGTTCCTTAATAAAACGTAGTGGGTGCTATGGGACAATGGTTTGTACTCTGTCAATTGTATTTTAATAAAATGCTAATTGGCCAGTAGCCAGGCAGGAAATGTAATCGGGACAACCAGACAGGAAGTAGAAGCAGCTCAATGAGAACAGGAGAATTCTGGGAAGAGGAAAGCTCATTTTCATAGTCGTGACCCAGCCACAGAGGAAACAAGATGTGACTGCCTTGCTGAATAAGGTACTGAGTCATGTGGATAACACAGACAAGAATAATGGGCTAATATAAGTTATAAGAGTAAATAAGAAGCTTGAGCTAATGGGCTAATCAGTTTCTAACTAATGTAGACCTCTGTGTGACTTCTTTGGGACTTAACAACTGCGAGAACCGGGCAGGACAGAAAACCTCAGTCAACAAGGTGTGTCTTTGCCTGCTGGATGATTATTGCTTCCACACATTGTTGCTGCCTATTATGTGATCCCTGGTTCCTGGAAGCAGAGTTGAGGAGAAATAGAGGCAATGACACAGATCCCAAAAGATTTCTAAGCAGAAGCTCTTTACTGTAAAAGGGTCGCAATTTTTTTATAGGTCATTAGTTACTGTGCTTTTAGTCCACTGACAGTTTATTTTGGCCAATTTTGCTTATTCATTGCAAATTTACCCTGCCTCAATATACCACATACACTTTCTACATGGGGAGAACCTTTCTTCATGTACAAAGTTTGACAATGCCAGCTAGTTCTTTCTCAATTCTCTTTGAATCTGGTACATGTTAATTCCATCAACCCAAAGACAGGTAAGAAACTCAACAGTGCATAAGTGATTTTGTTGTTATATAAGTAGTCCATATTGAAGCATTTTGCCAAAGTATTAAATGGGTAATAGATATGGTGGTATTTTTCTATGATACCCAGCATTGATATTGGTACCTTTGTTACTATGAGTAAAATACAATGAAAAATACAGAGAATACTAGATTAGACAGATGGAAATAGCCAGGGATTTTGTTTTCATGATGGAACTACTGAACAAATCTCAAATTTACCTGGGTCTCACCTTGATATATTCCGCTAAACACTGTGATCAATTAAAACACTAAGTCCATTAGGCAGTCTATAAATTATACTGTAAAATGACTTTAAATTATATAAACAGTATTTTAATTGGTTCACAGAAACCTTCAAAACTTTGATGCTTTTATAGGACAAGCATCAACTGGAATCAATGCTGTGATAATGTAGAAACCAAGCATGTTTGTGACTATATGATTTTGAGGTAGAGTTCTCAAGAAGTCTCTGGACAGTGTTTAAAGTGATGCTGAAATAAACAAACTGGATAATCATTTAATCCAATCCTAAATGTGAAGAGCCTAGATCAATCCTTCATATATGTCACATTTAATGTATATCTATTCTACCTATCTCTCTATATAAGTATATATACAGAGATATATGTGTATCATATATATATATTTATGAAGTTTATATAAAACCATTAGAATATGAACTTCATACTCAAGAGGTCCTGGCTCTATCATTACCTGGTTATGAGTATGAATGTATGACAAAGGATTCTCAAGCAATAGCTCTCATTTACTTAATAAACAAAATTTGGTAATAGAATCTACCTTGCTGTTATGCTATGCATATCAAACTAGATTGATAAAATAAATGACATGGTTTAGTGCCAATCACCTAATAAGTGTAAAAATCAGAACCCATAAATTATATTATTGATAAAATGTAATGCAACTACAGATACATCCCTAGATCACTTGAAGCTGATTTCCTTATGTGTCTAGATAATTTTATATCTATTCTTTATAACAGTAGTATTTTTCTTTGTTCAAGCATTTTAATGACCATAACAGTAGTACAGAATATGATTAGTTCGTTGACTGAAGCCTAGCAAAAAATGGGATACACTTTTTCTTCCTCTTTTGTAAATTAACTCTGCCTAGGTATTATTTTACTTACATATGGCTAGGGAAACATTTTAACTGGGAAATGACTTTCATTTCACCTTCCTATTCTTAAGCTAACATCTATAGCAAGTACAGCCAGAAATTTAATATCATTCCAAATATTGCCATTGATTGCTTATTGAATCCTTGTTAAAAGATCTACTTAAGGCACTCTGAGATTTATCTGTTTAGCCAACAGTCTTAAGAATTTGCATAATAATTGAGCTGCACAAATGTTTCTGAAGGGAAATATGTGTAGTCTGACCACAGTATTATGCAAATTTTGTTTTTACAGCCATTTAGCTTTTCCATAATACCTTATGTCACTTCGCAGGCAGTGCATTAAGCCATGTCAGCACTGACAACAGCATACAAGGGCTGGGCTCCAGATCCTGCAGCTTCACCCTAAATGTATGGTTGCCTTAGGGGCACACTACCTATTAATTTAACATTCTAAAACTAATTATGTATGTCAGGGTGACCTCTGTCTAATCTACATTCATCAGAGAGTCGGAGCCTTCTGTCTCTATTGTTCCCATAATAAAATAGCTGTTGATAGACTTATATAATTGACTGTGTCTGAAGTGAACTCACCCTACATGGCTACGTGCAAATGGTATACAGTCCCACTAGAATAAAGATAAGCAAAAAAAAAAAAAATCCATCTATCTCCAGTAATTAAGTTTGGAGGTTTCTTAACATCAGGAGGAAATATATTTCCTGTTGGCTTATAAAATGAATGTAGGGAGTATGTAGGAGTCACAGCTCTAGTAATTAAAAAAAAAAGTTTTCTTCAAGAAATGTTGAATGAATGAAGTGCAGATTGTGTTCTTTCTTATAAATTACATTGAAGGTAGCTTATGCTCTTTATGTCAGAGTACTGACAGAACCTAATTTAAGACATTCATATACATTTGTATACAAAAATCCATAGACCTACTGGAATTTTAAACACTCATTTCTGTGTAAATATAAAAATATGCAGCAACTGATGACCTTCTAAAGAAAAATATCTATGATACTCTTTCATACACACTGGTGAAATGGTGTAAATATTTCATTAAAGAATTGTTATTTACAATAGAAGTAAAGAAAGAAAAAAATCACTGTTTGAATTATATCTATTTTGGGAGTAAAATGTTCATTTTTTAAAGGAAATTTTATAAATGAAATACACACTTTATCAGACTTTTTCAACATAAATGTTTATCAAATAGATATGCATGATGGATATTGGATCCGATTTGCAATCTTGCATATGAGAGGAAAAGGCAATTATGCTTGCAAAGAGCTTTTTGTATTAAATCATACCAACATTTTTCCAAAGAAAATAAGCCCTATGCCAATGACATTCTCCTTGATATTTATGTTGAACCCACTTTTTCTCCAGAGTTATGACAAACCGAGGAAATCAAATGTGAAATATGACCCTTGTTCTGAAAGGCATCCTCGTGGAGCAGACTTAGAAAGAATAATTTGGAAAGACACCCCAACACCATCCCCAGTGTCTCACACTATTGGCTTGAGTTGTCTCTGGTTTTCCATGATTTTATGATTGTAAAATTAGACTACCTTAAATATATATATATCACTAATTTCCTTATGTGTTTGATGAGCCTACACAGAATTATAGAAGATAGTTATAAAATTTAAGTTTAGCACAACTGTAGATTATGGGACTCATAAAAACCATTTTTGATAAATGAAAAACCATGTTGGTAAATGTGGAAATGCTGAGACAGTAATAGAAGGTGTTTTTAAGGACATGGTTTAATATGTATATTAACATTTAAAAATCACTGATAATAGAGTCTATATATCAAAGTAAAGGTGGTATTTATAATACCAGTAGGGATATAGACAAGTGATTTCAATGTTATGAAGCCTTAATTTTTCATAAACTCACCGTAGCAAGAGTGTCTATTGGCTGGGGTCATAGAGAAAGTGAAATTGTAAATATTTCAAACTCTTAAGTTAATGCCCATTATACAAAAAAAACTCATGATTTTCTTCATTTTTAAGCAATATTACTACTGGGCAATGTAATAGATTAATAAAAAGATGACTGAAAATGGCATCGTGGATGGCCCTGGGTGTGTTCAAGCAGACTGCTAATAAATGCCTTCCATAGAAGAATAAAAATCTGCCATTAAGCAGACTCACACTAGAGATGGGAAGAGTAGCATCAGCTTCAGAACTCTCTCCTAACTTTTACGTATTTTGTTGCTAGTAGCAACACAACTCAGGTATTTATAAATATGTTCTAAGTGACGTAAGTCCTTTCTACAAGGTCCCAGGTAACACTGGAATAGGGGCCCCTCCTATTTCAATATGATGTAACAACTTGCTGTTAGTTACATCTACAAGAATCCAAGTTCTAAAAAAAGGCCCATCCCAGTTTCTTAGGAAAAAGAGCAAAGAATATAGCTTATGAAAGTTAGAGGAGCAAGATTCTGCCCACAACAGATAAGGGTGAATGAATCCTAGAAAGATATAAACTGGGAAGAAGCAAAAGCAGAGATAAGCTAACAGGATTTCAGGGTCACATAAGGAGATAGAAGAAACTGCAAGCAGAAGGGACGGAGTATGTAAGTGACAGGAAACTGTGCTTTGATGATCTATTTTTGCTGCAGCACATAGTGACAGATAGAGGTAAGTCGGTGACTCATCAGAGTAAACAATGGCTCTACTAATGAACCTGAGCTCTGATAGAATCTGGAAATTGGAATTGGCAGAGAAAGACTTTAGATGCAATCTTCAGCTATAAAAATCTAAGACTAAAATGGTATATTCATTGCCTGGGATGTATATATTCAGCACCAGGGCACTATCAGAAACTGCAGATAGGGAGAAAATTGTGATCTGAAATTATAACACAGAAGCCATGTAAGAGCTGATGGCATATCAGGATATCAGAATGATCTTTCCACGTAAAGGAGTGAAGGATGGAAAGAGGCCTGTGGAAGAGAGGTGCCTAGCACTGCCTTCTCCCCAGCTCCCTCACTTATTCCATAAGAGAGTAACACTTACTCACACAAAGAGTGTTGCAAATTGAGCAACCGAATGAAGCTATTTCAAGTAAACTCACACAGTAGGGTGCTAATACATGTTAGCAATGATGAATATTACCCAATCTCTCCATTTCTCTTATTTTTCTCAGACAGGAAACAAACCTCAAAATAATTGATAGTAACATCTGGCTGCTTTTCTTCTATATGACCTTTCTAGGTAGTTTTTTTTTTTTTTTTGAGAATTTCAGATTTCTCTTTCTTTATACCTCTCCTTCTTTGCCATTCTTCTCTTTATTGGCCCATTTTTGTTTTATTATTGTACATTTAGATAGACTCCAAATCAGTGTGAGGACTTCTATGTTCCTTTTTTCATTTCAATATAAAGAGAGATCTGGATAAATTAAAACCAATTAGCTATAATTTGTACTTTTGTTTCACTGACATATATAAAATTTCCAGGACCTTCTCCACAGTGCCTATGTATTTAAATTTTAAGCTGTTCTTAGGTATGGTTAGCTTCATTTGACCCAATTATTTACTGATCAGTAGGCTTGCTGGGAGATTATTTCTGGAAATGCTTGTAATGTCATTTTTTTTTCTATTTTTACTCTTATTTTCTTTCTTTTGTTGCTATTGTAAATGGTGACATGCATTTGTTTTAGCCTCATCTATGTATGTATTTCAGGTTTCTCTTATCAAAGTTTATCTTTGTTTTTAAAACGATGTATGGAGAGTCCCTCCATTTTACAATTTTTCATTCTTTGCATATATTTTAGAGATTACTCTGAATCATATGATAAGTCTTCTGGCGCTAATAGGATATCTGGTACAGCTACTGAACTCAGAGGTTAACAGGTCATTGAGAACAGAGTCTGATGGGGAGATAAATCACCCACAGATGAGGATGATAGGTGACATTCCCAATAGGTGATTGTGCTCTGGATGCCCAAAGGGTCAAATGGAGCATTCTACCCAAAGAAAGCTAAGGCCTGTTAGCCTTTTATACTTTCCTTCTTGGCTTTCCTTCATTGAAACACATCTTAGAGACGCACTTGCTTTTGTCACTAAAACATTTACAATTGTTTCCTGTGTCTGAGATACTTAGAAGACATTTGGCTGCCAGTCCCATGCTTCATCTCCACAAACCACGGTTCTCTTATGGGCAATCTGTCTTCCTTTCTCCTGTGGTGCTGCCCACTAACACCTCCATGACCCTTAGGTCTCTGTCTTTATTATTTCTCTGATATTTTTTTCCAGGATATACCCTTATGGATTAGATAATTGGGTACTTTAGGGTTACTACTGCTTTGGTGAAGCACCATGAACAAGAGCAACAAGGAGAAGAAGGCGATTCTTTGGCCTTTATTTTCTGAATCACAGTCCATTGAGGGAATCTTAGGCAAAACTCAAATCAGAGAGCAGCCTGGAAGCTGGTGCTGAAGCAAAGATCACAGAGGGTGCTGCTTTACTAAATTTCTTCTCATGGCATGCTCAGCCTGATTTATTATAAAACTCAGGACCACTGGTCCAGGGTGGTAGTACCAAAAGTGGGTTGGGCCCTCCCACATCACTAATAAAATGTCTTACAGGCTCGTATACAGCCAGATCTTATGAAGGCATTTTCTCATTTGAGGCTCCCTACTTTCAGATAATTTTAGGTTTGGTCAAGTTAATGTAATAACAAGACAGGACATAGGTTAAAAGTATTAATATTTTCACAAAAATCATATTTCTTTAATGTTAAGGAAGTCATCTTTTCTACAGAAGGCATTGAAAACCACCTAATTCCAAAGAAGATGTGATAAGCAAAGAAGGAATTTAGAGAATCATAAAAATAAATTAAGGCAGTCCAAACCATGAAATATTATAAATCCTAATTGTGGTAGTAGTAGTAATAATAATAATAATAATAATAATAATAATAAATGATGTCAGCTAGAATATTACTTTATTCTTTCTCATTAGTCATAAATAGGTGCATATGTTATATAATATAGAGCCATAACAAAAATAAATGTCAAATATCGATACTATATAGTTGAGTAGATAATAATTTTAACATTAAAGTGTATAGGAAATGTATATGATTCTCCATTTCATTCTGTAGTTAACCAATTTCTTCTTTTTACAAGAATTTGGGAAATATCATCTGTGTAATCTAGGATCCTCTGTGTATACATAATTTACCTTCTTCTGCACGTTAATTTCCATGCACATGTGATAGCATTCTGTTAATACTTTGCTTTATTTTCATAGCTTATTAATACCAACTCTCCAATTCACCTCATGCTTGCACAGAACTTACTCCATTCAAGGTGCCTTATATGATTTATCATGCTGAACTTCATTAACTTTGTGATTGGGCATGTAGCTTGAGTAAACATGTCTGTCTCTTTTAAAGCACTGTGTAGTTGTGAGAAGAAACAATATCGTGGATCGCCATGTCTAAAACTACTCCATAATAAAAAGATCAGGGCTCCTGGAGAAATGGATTATTCTACAACTAAGACTCAATAAAAAAAACTGAGAAGATTTTGATACACTTTTTAATGTCCAAAAAGTAAAGAAATTGCCAACAAACAAAGAAGTCGGGTCTGTGCCAAAGAAACAGAAGTAAACTTGAAGTATCACTAAATTGCCCATGCTATGGCAAGCAGAATAAGTAAAGCAATAATGTGGCTTTGAATTATAAAATACAAGGTATATTGGATATGTAATGTTTTATAGGTGTGTGTGTGTGCAGTCGTAGTTCCAGTAAGTGTGTGAAATGCTACAAACAACTTCACCCCTGTAGCCTTCCTTCCTCCCCCTACAATTGTCTAAGACCAACCATGAGAAAGGAACCTGAAACACGCCACACCATCTAATTCAACACCCTGTGGAATGACATGGAAAATCTGAGAGGCTAAAAGGCACGAGAAACACAAGGACTAAGAAGATAATGAAACACAAAATGGTAACTTAAAATACTGAAACAGAAATTTGAAATTTGGGAAAAGGTAAAAAACTCTGTGTCAAGTGTGGTATTAAGTAACTAACAGCAATTTTAACTAATGTTTCCTTCCTAATTCTGCTTATGTATCCCACTAAAGTTAAGGAACTTTGGTTCAGAGAATATAGGAAATCTGTACACTGAGCTTTTGTATAGGCCTAACAGTATGACAAAATTATTTTGAATTTAAAATATGCTGTAATAAATATAGACCACTTGATAACCATGTGTTATAAGTAAAAGGAAAAGTTAATATGGAATACTGTTGGGATAACAGTTTATGTGAAAGCCTTAATAGCAGGGACTGGGATGATCCCTCAGCTCCTAAAGCATTCGCTGCTCTTGCAGAGACTGCATTTGGTTCCAAGCAGCCACACTGGTAGCTCACAACCTTGCTTATCTCTAGTTCTGACGGTCTTGTACCCTCTTCTGGTCTCAATGGAAACTTCACACATGTAGTACACAAACATACATTCATATAAAACACACACATAAGAGACACATAAATAATATTAAAAAATGATATCATCTCTGATATGTTCAGGTTATCCCCTACAAATAATCATTCAATGAATCTTTTATCTTTAAATTGTGATAATCAGATATTTACTAACACACAGCTAATGTAGTCATGCCTATGTTTGTTTGCAGCTTCTAAAGGACTTGCTCATTTCCTCCACACCTGTAGTATATTCTGCACTAGCAGTTGGATTCTATTTCTGTCATGGTAAGAGAGGTCTAGTCATAGCTCTGGTAAGAAGCACAGATTGGCTTCATGCTTCCGTTGTAGTAAAATTGCAAATCTCAACAAATGCCATGCACACTCTGCCCTTTACTATCAGTTCAAGGAGTTACTTTTTCATCTCCTATAACCCTCACTCATACAACAGCCTGGCACCCTTGCTACTCCAAATATACAACATAAACCTCGGCAACAAGAATTTTGCACAGAGGAATTAGGCCCTTCTATAATTATTTTGATTCATAAATAGTGGTTCTTCTTGAATGGGTGTGGAACCTGTGACTTCTTCCTCACCCATAGTAAAAAAGTAGCATGTTACTAAATGATGATGAGGGGATTTTGAGGATGTAAGGTCTACAGAGTCCATAAGCAATACAATATCCTCCTCCTCCTCCTCCTCCTCCTCCTCCTCCTTCTTCTTCTTCTTCTTCTCTCTCTCTCTCTCTCTCTCTCTCTCTCTCTCTCTCTCTCTCTCTCTCTCTCTCTCGTTATGAGTAATCAAACACTTTAAATTCTACAATAATTTCTTAATTTTTCATATAATACCAAAACCTTACTGAACTCTTGACTTCAAACTCATAAGCTTCTGAGCATAAGACCTAAGTCTAAAATATTTACATATAAGATGTATAATAATAAATAGGTGTAGTTAATGATAACTTATTTCACAGCAATTGGAATGAATTCCTTATCTCCTTCCACATAGCAGTGGCATTTTTCTGTCACCACTATGCCATCCTTTGGCTTTATTTTTCTCTTTACTAATTATTACTGTTTGATGCTATGGACTGTAAACTTTCCTATTGTTTATAGACTTGGTAATTTTATTAAAGTGCAAGTTCTATGGAGATTTAGTTCTCTTCATTTCATTTACTGTTTTAAATGTAGTTTTCAAAATTTTGCTGTCACATTGTAGATTAATAATCATTTGCTGAATGAATGAATGAAACACATTAATGATATTTCAGAAGGTAAAAGTAGCCAGGATGGCTAGCCATGATACCTGTTGATACATTATTTTGGCCTCTCAAGATTTGTAAACCCATATATCTGAAAGTATTGTTTGTGGGGATCAAAGACTTGTATTGATGGGAAGAAAAGACTATCTTCGCCTATTAAAGGTTAGCTGTCATTCAAAATCACACAGCTTCCCTTTACTGTGTGATCTCATAAAATTTAAGGATGCTTTATGTTTGTTTTTCTTATTCATGTGCACACATGCTGGTTATATGAGTATATATAATGGGTATATACTCTTGTATATAGATGAAAATGTCAAATCCCCTTGAGCTACAGCTATCAGTAGTTGTGAGTCACTCAGTTTAAATACTGGAGACTGTACTCACCAGCCTCTAAAATGTAAGGTTCCTGCAGATGATTATGGAAGTTGAACGAAGAATTTGTATTGTCTACACTATGATACAAATCTTAAAATCCAGGACCCAAAAATGGTGCTTTTGGGGAGAAATCACTATACATGAGTTCTGAGAAAGAGAGAATTACACACTCCAAAAGAGTTTCTAGTTTGGCCATGATCTGGGCCAAGCTTTAGACCTTAAATGGCATGTGCTATTTACTTACAGTGTGGTAGGAGAGGTGATTTAAAACAACAATGACTTTAGCATAATGGAAGCCAGAGTGTCACAAGTCTTTTCTGAGGATCAAGGCGCTGTAGGAGTAGAACACACAGGCAATGTTCTTTGATGGTTTGGGCTCTGGTTCTGAAGTGACATTGCTAAGATTAAAACCACCACTCTGCATTTACGAGCTGTGCAACTTTGGGAAAGTTATTTAATCTCTTTGTGTCTGATTTTTCTCATCTAGAACTTGAGGATTGTTTTTATCTTACAGAGATAAGATAAATCTTGTTGCAAAGATTAAATAAAGTAATGCTTATAAAAAGCCATGGCAGTTTCTATCTAAGAATAAATGTTTAGTAGATGCATTCCTTTTGTTTTCCTTGAGAAAAAAAAATGCTTTATAAAACAACAAACTATACTAATGAAAAGCATTATTATTTGGGACATTTATTGATTTTTATTCCAGTCAAGACTATAATATGCAATATAATGCAATCTGTCACACCCTAAGATTAGAAAATATTTTTCCCCAATACTGTTTTCCTAAGTACAAAAAAATGCATTTCGAATGAGCTTCAAAAGAAGTTTCCATTTAAATTTAATGTGATGCAGCCACATGTTTTCTTGCTGGCGATATCTTATTTCATTTTTAGCTTTCACCTAATTCCATATCCTTTATTTTGTGGATTCATTACTATGCAAATATATATGCACTATATTCAAATGCATGCTTTGAGGATTATGCTACATTATATCACTTCACAATTAAACAGATTGCCTTCAGTTTTCTCAAGTTAGAAATGTTTTATGTAAGTTGGTACAAGCTACTGAGTCAAGTCAATAACCGAGATCTTTCCTTTGAACTAAGAGAACACTAAAATTATTTTCCAAAAATATTCGTGATGGAAGTTTGTTTTTTTTTTCATTTATTTATTTATTTATT
>NW_026067912.1:6713946-6769327 GCF_014885135.2 Alexandromys fortis | reverse complement strand
TCTGGCTTACCTCACTCAGGATGGTGTTTTCTATTTCCATCCATTTGCCTGCAAACTTCAAGAAGTCCTTGTTTTTTACTGCTGAGTAGTACTCTAATATGTATATATTCCATACTTTCTTCATCCATTCTTCAATTGAAGGGCATCTAGGTTGTTTCCAGGTTCTGGCTATTACAAACAATGCTGCTATAAACATATAAAAATAAAAAAAAATGGGCTGGAGAGATTGATCAGTGATTAAGAGAGATGGCTGCTCTCAGCAAAAACTGGTTCTTTTTAAGAGCACCCATGTAAGTCAGGCTCACAATTCCCTTTGACTCTGGCTCCAGGGGAATCCAATGTCCCTGACCATCAAAAACACCAATACTCATGAAACTACATCCATACATATACACATGTTCAAAAATAAAATTAAACTTTGCATATTAAAAATACATTTTAAATGATGAATACAGGTTCTGTGTATGAAATTATAACTTTAAGTAATCTGAAAATGGATTTTTTATACATTTATAAACATTAATTTATTATTGAATTGGGAGGTAGAGGCAGTAGTATCAGGAGTATAAAGTCATCCTTGACTCTATAAGTTGTTCCAAGCCAGCCAGAGATTCATGACACTCTGTCTACAAAGAAAAAAATAAAGAATATGGTGTGAGATGTCTTAGCAAGCACAGCTGCTTGATTTCAAGATTGATTATTAAGATTTATTCCATGGGACCCGTCTATTCACCTGCAAGCTCTGTGTAACCTTGAAACACAGCTTGCTCCAATATTGAGGGGATCTAAGAGGGGAGTCAACAGCCACATGGCCAGACCCCCATTCTCTAAGACCTCCCCAGTGGGAAAAAAACAGGGGCCCTTCCTCAACTCCCTGGGCTTTTCTAGCCAGCTGGCAGGGAGTCTTTCTGCAGCTAGGGTTATCCCCCAACCCACCCTGTCCCCAAACCCGCCCATTCTTCTGCAAGCTCCGTGGAACCCTGAAACACAGCTTGATCCAATAATGAGGGGACCTACGGGCTTGCTCCAATACTGAGGGGACCTAAGAGACAGCCACAGCAAGGACTGGACTAAGACACCAAGACACTGCCAGCCTCATCTGAAGGAAGAGATGGATAGATGCCAATGCAAGAACTCCTCCAACAACCTAAAATGCATCATGGTAACACCAGAACCCAGGAGGCACTTAACAGGAAGACTTGATCATCCTACCCCAAAAGAAGTAGAAGAAAACAATTTAAACATAACTTTATGAAAATGATGGAGACCTTTAAAGAGGAAGTAAAAAACTCCCTTAAAGGAATGGAAGAGAAGACAAACAAAAAGTTGGAAAAAAATTAATAAATCCCTCAAAGAAAACCAAGAGAAAATAATCAAACAGGTGAAAGAAACAGTTCAAGACATGAAGATTGAAACAGAGGTAATAAAGAAAACACAAACCAAGGGAATTCTGGATATAGAAAATCTGGGTAAATTAACAGGAAACTACAGAGACAAGTATAATCAACAGAATATAAGAGACAGAAGAAAGAATATCAGGTATTGAAGATACTATAGAGGAAATAGACTCATTGGTCAAAGAAAACATTAAATCCAACAAATTCTTAACACAAACATTCAGGAAATGTGGAACACAATGAAAAGACCAAACCTAAGAATAATAGGAGTAGAAGTCTTAAAATTGTATAGTCCTGTTTTCTGTGGGGTTTTTCTATCTCACTTTTGATAATTGATAATTCTTTATCTTAAGAAGCATTCCATTTATTGTTTTTCTACCTTTTGTATTTTTATTTCCTATTTTAGAAATCATGACTAGATGTAGTAGGGAGGGCCTTGGACTTTCCACAGGGCAGAATACTTTGCCCTCTTTTAGGATTGGAGGTGGGTAGGATCGGAGGGTGTCTGGAGTGAGTGGAAAGAGGGGAGGAAGTGGGAATTTGGATTGGTATTTTTTAAATAAATAAATAAATTATTTATTCCATGCACTCCCATGGTAGTAAGACCCAAAACCAAAATTGTCCTTTGACCACTATCATAGGCATGTCCAACTCCTCATACACAATATGCAAACACACACACACACACACACACACACACACCCCATAGTCAGTTAAATAACTATTCAGACAAACAAAGGATGGCTATACTTTGTTCTCTAAGATTATGAATCATCTAGTATTCTCATTGCTCTACACTCTGGCTGTTATATCTTTTTAATTATGTGATAATATAACAAGATTGCCAAATAAAACACACTAAAATGAAGATAAATACCAATAAAAGTTGTTCTGACTTTAAGTGCTGATTATACATTACAAGAAATAGAGTTAAAACAAATTCTTTCTCATTCTCTAATCATGAGGACCATTTCTGGCCTTGGGTTAAAAAAAAATGCTATTCACCATTTACCCTGTCATTCAAACACAAAACAGTATATTTTTATCTATTATAAAATGTAAAATATTAAAGGTCAATACACTGAGAATTCATGAGCAGTAAAAAGTGGCTTACAAGTCCTCCTCTGGTGAAAATTGTTGATTTCACTCTTTATGGTAGTTTTGCTACTGTCCTCAGAGGCTATAATTCAAGCCCTCCAGTGGCTATTGTAAACTTTAGCTAGCATGTAGGATAGGTATTGTCAATGCTTTTCTTGTATGCACTTCAATACCAACATTTATGGGTCCTTCCTTGTTTAATGGCCTGGCCTTGCTTTTATGCCATTACTCATTCTATTAAAATTACGCTACTTGCACACTAGTGTTGCAATATCATGATAGCAATATAATCATCAACACAAATACTAAGACAGTATGGACAGGCCAGATAAACGGATGATTAACGTGCCAAGATGGATAGACCAAGAAAGATGTCATAAATATTTCATTGTGAAACTTAGAGAAGTGTGAAAGTTAAGGACTATTTATTTCTAGAATTTTCCATTTAACATTTTGGACAAGTATTGACCTCAAGTAAATAAAATTGTGAATAAATGAGGGGACACTAATATTTAGAAAAACTGGATTACTTGTTACAAAATGTATGTAAGTGGGTTCCATGGTCCTGTATCTAAAACAGAACATACTGTTGCCATTAATATTTCTTTAGCTGAATGTGTAAGTGCACTTAAGCCACGTCTATTTATGTAGTCCTCACTGGAATGAAAAAGTCTCCTTTGTCAGTTCCATCAGGCTAAGTCTGTACAGAGCTACCAGGCATTATCTATTGACAGAAATATATGATCCATATCAACTGGTAGTGGGGAAACATGTTTTCTTCCTAATAATAATATTGTGAAGCTTTTTTGTTTCATTTAATATGTACAAAATTGTTTCCTTAGACAGAAGTAAAAACCAGCTCTCATTAAATATCTTCTTTTTAGTTCCTTTTCTTTTATATACATGCATAAAACTTATAGTAACTTTCATTTATACTTTAATTTTGTGAAATGAAAAATAGTAAGCAAAATACTTTAATACTGGTGATATTGATTTTATATATAATGGAAACCAAAACTTTTCAGGCTATTATGAACTTGGCAATTTGACATGTGCTAAACCTCACTTGTAAATATTTCATAAATATCTTTTGAGACAGATTCTTATCATTGGGGCAAAATCCTTCATTAATGCATGTTAAAAAAAGGAAAACTTTATTATGGTGTAAATTTTCAAGGATTCAAACCATGATCCATATGTCTGTTATTGTGAGTCATGATGAAGCAGAAAAACATCATAGCAGAGAAAAGAGAGGCAGTGATGTTATCTTATGATTTTTCATATACAGAGAAGAAAAGAGGAAGCAATGGACAATACACACAATGCACAGGCCATAACAGTTGTGTCCCACACCTTCTAATCAACCCCTACCTTCCACAATCCCCATCAACTTCCAATTACTCACCCAACCCTAAATCCATCAGTGGATTATGTCAGAGCCGTTATGATCCAATTACCTCTCAAGAACACCACTAGCTGAGTACCAGGCATTCAATAAATGAGCCTCTGACATCCGAGGGAACCAATACCTTATTTAACCCGTATAATATGCAGCACTTTGTTATGAAATTCTTGACAACTTAACATTATCTTGTATAGAGTGAATTTACATGCTTAGTACTCTAATATTTATTTTTCTTTGTACACTATTTTATTTTTCTTCAATTGTTATAAACTAAACTAATCCTTGATAATACAAATACTTGAATAAAAATATCTTATCTGGTGTTTAACTTCTAGTATATGGCACATATTTCTGTTTGACTTCTGCTCTGGTGCTGGCAGATCTACATAATGTTAACGTGGTAGCATCGGTTTGCACATACAGTAAGTAACATTATCAAGTCATCAATAACATAGCTCCATCCTTTCAAATAGCATACAAATTTTTATATAAGGACACTGTTAGTACAATAGGAGAGTCATTAGCATATACAATAGTTTTTGCCTTATTAATAGCCCTGTTCATGTTAGCAATTTTGATCTAATTTAAGTGATGTCCCCATTATGGTGGCAAATTGTGTTTTCATTAATACAGTGAGAAAGCCATTAATATGAAAATTGCTCATTCAGAATCACATTAGTGAAGTGCTTATCCTATTATCACTAAGCAGATTCTAACCTAGGTGCTAAGCAATCTGAGCTGAAGCATCTTCTATAGAAGAGGTCACTGCATTTCCATGGTATGCTATGCAGTATTTCTTATGGTTTCTTCACACCTCTTATTGCGTTATTAGCAAATGTATTAAAATTAATATCCTACATATTTTATGTGATGGCACACATATGCTTGTATATTCACATTAAGATACTTAACTATCCCAAATATATTAGTTAGAATATTAGTAAGTACCATGTACAGATTTTGATTTCTCAATTGTAACAGAATCCAAATCTTATGCAAATAAGCACAAAGAGATGTGTTTATTAGGGAATTCATGTGGAGAATTGACTTTCAAACAGAAAAGAAACAATGGTTAAATGTTTTCCTAAGTAAAATGTTTGTTGTGTCTTATTTCTAAATCAAAATACTCTTAGCTTTATAGCTTTAAAAAAAATAAAAGAGGTTTTTCTAGTCCATAAAGAGGTACAAGGATGTGTAGCAGAATCCTCTTGTCTTTGCCAGCCATATCATCATAATGAATGACATCACAACAAGAGCAAATATGAAGACAAGTAATGTCAGTATCAGATAGGAAATAGTGACCTTTGCGGTAAGCCTGCTCTTATATACTGTGCAGACAACTAACTCAAGATTCAAAGAGAAGTATCTTGGTATATAAACTTGGTATTTAAACTTCAGTTCTTTTTTATTTATTTATTTATTAAAGATTTCTGTCTCTTCCCCACCGCCGCCTCCCCTTTCCCTCCCCCTCCCCCAATCAAGTCCCCCTCCCTCGTCAGCCCAAAGAGCAATCAGGGTTCCCTGCCTAGTAAGGTGAGCATCCACGAAACTGCCTAGTCTCCCACGAAACCAATAGGTACAGTAGGATCAAAAACCCATTGCCATTGTTCTTGAGGTCTCAGTAGTCCTCATTGTCCATTATGTTCAGCGAGACCGGTTTTAACCCAGGCTTTTTCAGACCCAGACCCGCTATCGGGGGAGTTCCCGATAGAACATCCCCATTGTCTCATTGTATGGGTGCACCCCTCGCGGTCCTGAGTTCCTTGCTTGTGCTCTCTCTCCTTCTGCTCCTGATTTGGACCTTGAGAAACTTCAGTTCTTATTAAAACATAACCATGAGGTATTTTGCTAACTTCTTAATTTATCGATGTCCTCATTCATCGAATATAAACATATATTTGAATGGAATAACCACAAAATTATAGTATTGCCTAAACCAGACAGAATAAGAGCAAGAGTCTGAAATTTCTTAGACATAGCAGTAAGCAAATGTGGATATAATAATGCTTGATATGATTGGAGGCCAGCAACTAGAAAGATAAGAATAAGCCTGTGATAGATGAGAACTATAGAATGGGAAAAAATGCTACAGAAATTACATTAAGGTAAGGGATTATATGTCCATTAAATGACAACAAAAAATACCAGTCACTATAAGAATAAGACCAGGGAACTTACTGCATCTCACTGATGGAAATGGTAATGCAGACATCTTGACCGATTTGGTCTTAGGTTCAAAATTAATATGAGAATATTGATTTCTACCCACTCAAAGCATTATTTTCTCAAAACATGAAAATTTATTTCCTTCATCACAGCTTTTGGATATATTTGAGAGATTATTAAAATATAAATATGTCATGCTGCAAAGATGCTCTTTGGGGAGGATCATATTACACCTTTGAGGGCAAGGACTTTCAGTGCTTCTCGCAGGAAGTGGTAATCTAGAAACATTCCCTTTAGTGACTGAGTGTCATTTTCTAAAATGAGAAAAATAATCCAACCTGTTGAATTAATGAAAATACATATTCCATGAGTATTAATTGCCCAGACTTGAAGAGTATAAATTTTATTATGGTTAATTAAATTTAGCTTCTTAAAACTTCCTATCCTTCAAGTCCTTAAAATAATAAAATTTTATAATAGTTTGTTATTTCTCTATGATTTCCTGTCAGTAAACTTATTTCATCCTACAATCCAATGCAATCCCATCTTCGGTTTAGAGTTTAGCTTTAGAATCTCTGCGTGTGTTGCTCTTGTTATTGTTGTATTGAATTAATCGCACAATACTGCAACAATGCAATCTATGAAAGTGAAAAGAAACCGCTACCTTTTCCCCCAGCAGAGTCTATAGAAATTAGGTAAAATATGATTCTCTGAGTATTTATTTCGAAATTAGACTGCAGTCCTTTCATCCTTTTTATCCTATGTACACGCATTGTGTGCTATGGAATGAAGCTAATTCAACCAACCTATTAGACACACACTGTTTTCCATGCTGGCGCTGAGAGGAGGCAAGCTTTCAACTTGGCACTCTGCCTACAATCACCCGGGGTCAGAGTCAATCACTGGGAAAGTTTGGGGAGTTTATTGCTGATCATGGAAGGAAACGGTCCCGTACACATCCAGGAGCTTAAGATTCTCTATTGTCTTTGAGGAGACAGATGTCTCATCCAAATCACGGGGATAATGATGGACATAAACAAAAGAGCAGGGGCAGCTGGGTGGAGAAGGGCTGGATATGCAGCAACCTCATATCCAGTGACTTCTACCCGCAGGTCATTCTTTCCTTCTTGTTCTCTGGACTGCCTCCAAAAAATATTTTTAATGAGATTTTCATTGAATTTCAAATCAATGTGCCAACCTAAAGAGAGAGCAGGGAACAAAAAAAATGAAGATAATGGGATTATGAAATGGAAAGTATAATGGTCATTGCCACCAAAATAGATTTTATTATACTCACTTCTTTAGTTCAGCAGACATGGCATAGGGTATTTGTCCTTATTTTGAAATTAAAGAAAATATTAACAACATGTCGAAGGGTGGGGGACATTGGACTAGTTAATGTCCTGTTGCTGGATAAAGATTAATTTTTCCTCCGGGCATCATGTTCCTGCCTGATGCATTTTCTTCTGCCTGTTTTCAGTTCCATTATAATCCCATTGTGACTGTTTCTCATGCAGGATTGAGCTTATTATCACCGAGAAAGGGTATTCAAATATCTGCTTGCTTTAACTATAATAATCTTTGGATTTTTTTTAAAATAATAATAATAACTCCTCTGGTATTTTCATTCCAACTTCCTAAAAATGTAGGAATTCAACAACTCATGTTCCCTTTATTTCCTTCTGCAGATAATTACCAGCAGAACTAGTTACCAGAAACACATTGTGGCTCGTATGTTATTAAACTTCAGGCTGAGCGTCTTGGCATTTCTTTGTTTATTTCTGAAAAAAGTTTTCCTAAGTTTATTATAACTCATCCACTATTGTCTACTGGAAAGTGAGCATCATTTGTCTATGGTAAATATTGTCAGTTATCTGGCTTTTTACATGTACAAGTTGCCTTTTTCAGTAACATTAATAGAGTACCTACTCATTACATAGGCCAAACTGTAGAATTATAAGACCACATCACTTTTGAATAGTTTGTTGGGTAGAGGAAGATGACACTTTACTAAAATCTGTGGTTTTGTATAGTGTTCCTTCACTGCAACTCCTTTAAGTATGTGTTTTCATTTACCAACACTGCTTCTCTGTGTTTGGACGAGTTTCTGAACTTCCCAATTTCAGTTATATTGTTCATACGCTTTTCTTTCACAAGACACTTGGCTTTTGTCCTATTATATTTATCCCCTGCTACTTTTTCTGGTTCTATACATCATTTCTTTTGATTCCCTGCATTGCCACTAAATCACAGGAAGAACTAAGAAATAATTTAAGTGCAAGGATTTAGTTGCGAGGTAACCTCAAGAGCTGAATGAAACAGGGAGAGGAAAATAGCCAGAATGGTATGGGCTACACTGCAGGTTACTGTTTTCATAACACTGCTGAGGATCTCTGGGAGATGTGCAGAACATACCCTCAAGATATCGCCTTTAAAAATTATCTTCAGTGCCTTCCCACGATTGGTGAAGGATTACTTCCCGGGGGTCACTTACACCC
This sequence comes from Alexandromys fortis, assembly GCF_014885135.2. Classification (NCBI taxonomy): domain Eukaryota; kingdom Metazoa; phylum Chordata; class Mammalia; order Rodentia; family Cricetidae; genus Alexandromys; species Alexandromys fortis. The sequence continues at coordinate 6,760,763 of NW_026067912.1, read as the reverse complement.
CAGTGTGTTACACCTGTCAGTGTTTGACCTGAGGATTACAGATAGCTGACAGGTAGAGAACTGGAGAGAATGGCTGAAAGGAGCCATTGCAGTACCCAAAACAGTGAAAGCCAAGGGCCATGTGCAGGAGCACAGCTGTTTTCGCGCAATTACCAACACCAGGGTTCATTTTTCCCCACAGTTATGGCTCTTAGTTTGGGGAATAAAGTACCAAGTATCGATCTGCCTTAGGATCAATACTTCTTACTGATTCTTAGGAGAGTACTGCTTTTAATTTTGAATACTGCAGAGCTGGGACATTATATTTCCCACTGAGCTCAACAGTGGTGCATGTCACCATATTACATTATTCAAGAACCTTTAATGGGCACATATGGATTTCTGGGCTCAAAATCCTACAACTAGCCATCCTCATGGCTGACTTGAGCAGGATAGTTTTCTTCTCTCATTCTTTAGAGTCCAAGATTCGGTGTCTTTTGAACCACCCACTCAGTGATTTGGCTGATTGTTTCCACTTGTTTATATATTTATTTATTTAATCATTTTTCATTCCAACCACAGTTCTCCCTCCCACCCCTCCTCTCATCTCCCCCTCTACTCTCCTCCCCGCCCACTCCATCGACTCCTCCCAAAAGGTAAGGCCTCTCTTGGGAAGTCAACAAAGCCTGGCTCATTAAGTTGAGGCAGGACCAAGTCCTTCCCTGCTACATTAAGGCTGAGCAAGACATTCCAGAAATAAAGGAAGGGATCCATAAAGCTAGTTTATGAATCATGGATAGATTCTATTCCCACTGCCAACATCCCCTCAAATAGACCAAGTTACACAACCATCTCCCACATGCAGAGGGCCTATTTTGGTCCCATGCAGGCCCTGCAGCTGTCTAGAGTTTGTGAGTACCCGTGAATTTGCTTCAGCTGTCTCTGTATATTTTCACATCATGATCTTGACTCCTATTACTCATATAATCCCTCCTCCCTCTCTTCAACTGGACTCTGAGAGCTCACCCTGGTGTTTGGCTGTGGATCTCTGTATCTGGTTCCACCAGTTACTGGATGAAGGCTCTATGATGACAGTTAGGGTATTCACCAATGTGACTACAGGGAAGCCCAGTTCAGGCACCCTCTCCACTATTGCTAGGAATATTAACTGGGGTTAGTCTTCTGGATTCCTGGGGATTTCACTCGCACCAGGTTTCTGCCTAACCCCATAACGGCTCCCTCTATCAATATCTCTTTCATTGTACTCCCATTCCATCTGCCCGCTTGACCATCCATTTTCCGCATGTTCCCATCACCATCCCCACTCAGCTGTAAAAAACAGTGACATCATGAAATTTGCAGGCAAATCGATGGAACTAGAAAAAAAATCATTCTAAGTGAGGCCACCCAGGCTCAGAAAGACAAATACAGTATGGACTCACTCATAAGTGAATACTAGATGTAAAGCAAAGGATAACCAGACTACAATCCACAGCACCAGAAAAACTAGGTAAGAAGAAAGACCCAAAGAGGAATGCATGGATCGTCCTGGGAATGGGAATTAGCTGAGATCTTCTGGATAAACTGGGGGTGAAAGGTATGGTAGAGGCTATAGTTCCTTAACACAGGGATTCTCTACCAGTTAAGGTTCATATATTCTCAGATATAGGAAGATATACAACTTAAACTGGCTGCAAAAATCAAGATAGTTGGATATGTAGATATGGTTCAATGGTTAACATTACTGACTACTCTTGCAGATGACCTAGAGTTCTTTTCTCAGCACCACCAAAGTGACTCATAAGCATCTACAATTCCAGTGCCTGGGAAATCAATATCCTCTTCTGACCTTTGTAGGCCAAGTGTGCATGCTGTATGAATATGTACAAAAAGAAAATTATTCATACATATAAAATAAATCTAAAAATGCCAAGAAATATTTATCTTTATTTACATTGCTAATATATGCTAGTTGAGTTTGGAATCTTAGTTGTAGCTTTGGTTAAGTACTTAATATCCATCAAAGTGTATTTTACTAATCTCTGTGCCTTCATTTGTCACCTCTGTCCTAAAATAAACTATCTCCTTAAAATGCCAGAATTCAAAAGAGTTCAGACATTATACTCATGGCTCCTTTTCATCAGGAAAAAAAAAAAAAGCCCTGATCATACTGATTGCTAAAATAAAATCCCAGGCCTTGTCTCATAAGTCCATAAGGATAATTGGATTGCACTTAAATCCCTTTGAGTCTCCAAACTAAAAACTGTCACTGGGAAATAGGATGATCTTATTGTCTAGACAAGAGTGAATTGTCTAGACTTAGGAGTGAGTGATGGGGCTGGAGATGCGTAGTTCTTCCAGGGGCTCACAGATGGAGCAAAAAGAAAGGTCAATTTAAGTCGGATTTCTCATTGGCCTTTTAGATGAAAACCAGAGACTGTTACAAAAAAGAAGACAGCATGGCTTACGAGCAATTTATCTAGAGTGTATTTCTGCATGTGACATGCCTTCCCTTCAACATCGTCACCTGACTGCTGACTCTTAAGATATTCCTGATCTCCTTTTAAGGCCTTTATCAGCAGAGATAATATATCTGTCCCTCAGTTTGTGATAAGACCATGCCCTGACAAACTTCTTAGGAGATGAAAATATCCAATGTGAGCTATCCAGTACCACAAGAGAGTACTATATATTTCTATTGTGGGATAAGATCAAAATTCAGAATCTAAATTGTTGTTTCAACTATATGTGCATTGCTCTTACACTGTGTAAAATCTCTAAAACTCTTAAATCAGCATCTATCTCTAGGTTCAATAGTGTTGCTTTCCTTTCCAGATGTCTATTGAAGAATAACCCTGCCTTCTCAAAATCAACACATTCACCATGTAGAAATGATCATCACCAGGAAACCTCCCCATGGGTTCCTTAGGCCATAGCTTTGATCCTAAGGTCCCTAGTGAAAGATCTCTTTGGGGCCATTTCTAAACACACTTGTCAATATATTTTTAAAAGCTTGATGACTGTACAAGTATACATTGTATGAGCAAAGCACAAGCAGCTGCCTCTCAAATATGAATTCCTTCTATTCTTTAAGTTATTCCCAGAGTGAAGAAGCAGTTTCTTGGCTAATGTTTACTGAATATAATTAATTACGCTTTCTATAATTCTAGCGCAAGTCCTTAATTTTTGCTTTACATATTATTTTATGACAACTGGGGCATATTAAAGTAGATGCTTAATTTCCTGACGTGCCACTGACCCAGGCTTACGAATTCAACAAACTTTTACTAAGGTTCACATGAGAGGCCTCTAACTTTAGCATATATTACAATGTTCATCCAGAATACAGCTGCAGAGTTCCTGATTCGATGTCTGTATTGAAGGCTCCTAAAAGCTTGCATCTCTAACAAGATTCTATGAGATGCCAAGCGTCTGCTCAGGGAATCCCATTTTGAGAGTCACTTGTATAGAGTAATCAGGAATGGCAGGGGAGCGTGGTGTTACTATGCATTATATATAGCCTAACATTAAAATACAGATTTCCTTTATTTACAAGACCTTCTGCCCTTGCCCTCTTTTGCTCCTTTTCTTCTTGTTCTCTTCCCCACCACCTCCTCTTTCCACTTTTCTTCTATCTTCCCTTATGGACAAAAGTAAGTAACTTAAAACTTAATTAACTATACAAAACACATGGGTTTGAATGACAGTTGACTACTTCTGGTCAACTTCCCATAGCCAAGGCTAGATGCTATTTGCTTTTCAGAAATTCTTTTTCTCTTAACGATAACCCACTTCATGTCTATGTTCCCTTTTCTGTGACAGCTTAGTAAACAATCTTATTCTGTCGATTATAGTCTTTCTGTTTGTGAATCAGCCTTTATGTGGGCTTGGAGCTAAAGTTTACTCCCTTGTTGTGTGTGTCATTTGTCTGTATGACTATGATTATCATGGTGACTGGGTATTTATTGACTTTTGGTGGTACTTCTGAGATTAATGTTGGTAAATACAATCCATGAGAAGAAAAGATGCAGAATATTGACATGGTATTTTTCTAAGGACCATGGCTGTCCGAAGTTGAAGGCAAATCACAGAGCAGTTAAATTATGGCTCTGAAGACAGATTGTTTTGCTTCAGCCCAGCTGTGTGACTTCCTAGCTATATGAACCTAAGAAATGTACTTAATTGCTTTGGATGTGTAAAGAATACATTTGATTATGATAGTCTCCTCCCAGGAACACTGCAAGATTAAAAAATATCACAGGCACAAACCTTTCATACCAGTAGCTAGGTCCTCATGAGCTACTTATTAAATATTGGCTCTCTTGTTAGTAAGAATTCATATATTTAATAAGCATTAATATCTCTTCTTCTGAATAAACCATACAGTTCTAGTCAAACGGGAGACTTTTTTGGTTGATGAAAAGAGACAGTTTTTATTTATTTATCACTAAGAATTTGAAACATCCTATCAAATATGGAAATGAAGAATCTGCAAAGCTGGGAGGCACCCATAAACTCTGTCCATGTATGCTCTTCATCATGGAGTCATAAAGATTTCAGCACCAGAAATGAGTCAAGCTGTACTCTCTGGCGAATTGAAGTGATCCAGATTCTAGTATTAGCAGTGAGAGCATCCTAATGCTGCATTACAGATCAACACAAGGGAATGATGTCCCTGTGCTGACCATTTAAGATAAAAATGTTTGTAAACGATTTGTATCAAAGCTAATTTGGCGTGTCTTCAGGACTTGAGGGTAGCCGGCACATGTGTTTGTGATGAATGTGTGGGTGTGTATGTCTATATGATCAATCATTCCTGGGAAGACATCACTTCCCTGCATAGATCAAGAAATAGGTTGGGGCCTGTCACTCCAGTTGTTAGGCATTTTCTTCATTTCTAATTTTGATTGTTCCTAAAATAATGAAAGCTGGTTTAAATTTTCTTCATAAACATATTTCTCCGAGATGAAATAATGTTTTACATTTATTCCTATTAAATTTAGTAAAAGTTAAAAAAAATAGCATTATCTTTCTGTCCCCATAGCTTTAGTTTATGTCTTTCTTGCCTTTTCTTTTCCTTCAAACTCTCCCCCACCTCATAAAACTTCATGTCTAAAATAAATGTTCAAAAAAAAACTACATTATTATCTAAAAGAAGATATCTCTCAATATTAGTAGCTTTCTTATGACAGAGAAAATCTAGTGAAAGTCCTTATTTTTATATAAACTTAAAATCACACAAATGTATTTAAAGGTTTAATGGAAAGAGATCACTTGTTGGTATTTGTACAGTGAATTTTTGTATGTAAAAATAAGCTGTCAGTTCCATAAAATAAATAATACAAAAATCAGATGTTCGTTTATTTATTATCTTTAGAATCCAAATGTTCATCCTGTGTTTATAGTGATAAAGCCAGTTGTTTCTTCTTTACGCTAAAAGGTTTGGGGAAGGCATGTGTTTGTTACTGTAGTTGCTAACAAGTTGTTTAGGTATAGACTTTAATTGCTCTCATTCCAGAGTGTGTGGGGGTTAAAAACAGAAGCCCGTTGTGTCTGGCAAACAACTGTGGTTCCCAGAGATGGAGATCTGTTTTCAAAGAGAAATCCAACAACATGCTCCTGACCAACTTCCTGTTCCATTCACTCCCTGCTTCCTAAGCAACTGTAACTCAGTCCTGCAGCCTAGTCCCTGGCTGTGCAGCTCAATCCGTTGTCCAGGAGCCCTGCTGTTCCATTTTCACTCCGCCTGTCTTTCGGCAGATGCAGTAATGCCATTGGTACATCTTTGGGGAATTTGCCTTTCTGCTCTTCACCCTCATTACTCCTGCCATCTGGTGCGTCTCTGTTCTGCTTCCATCCAGCAGATGTGCTCCCACCTCCCCTCCCACACTGACCTGAATGATCTCTGGAAGATCCGTGTGCCCATGAGTCTGTACAGGTACAGGGACAGACAATGGGGCAAAGCGAAGGTCTTGACCCATATAAAGGCCAAAACTATTTGTATCTGCTCAAACCAAGGACACTTACGTTAATCATACTCCGCAGACAGTATTTATTTGTTTCTTTTGAATTCCCAAACTCAACATGCAAACAAAATCATCATTTGTTACCAAAGTTGTTATGTTACAGGATCCAAGCTTCTATTTAAAAAAAAAAAAATCAAAAGATGTAACCCAAAGAGTTAAAATTTGCATCTCATTTAATACTCATGGAATACAAGTGTTTAGTTGTTCAAAATTCATAGTTTTTATTATCATGTTTATTATTACTGATGTTTTACACAAGTATACTTATGATATAGGAACTGATTAACACACTCATTCCTCATTCTTATAGAAGCACTGAAGTTTAACATAATTCCATGCTATAAAGATTATTATTAGTGATAAGGCTATCTTTTTTTCTTTTTTAAGTATTGAATTGAGATGCACATCGTGAACTACAATAGCATTGCAAAGAACGGAGACTCCTTTCTAGTTTCAGGAGAAGAAAAAAATGATGGAAAAAGTGGTGAAAGAAGTTGATGAGGCCAGTTTGCCCACTGAGGTGGAATCTCTTCATGCATCTATTTAAATCCTAAATTCCATTTTAATATTATTCGAGATATATTGACCTGAAATAAAGATTAAACTTTTAAAAGCATTCCATATTCAAACCTACTGAGAAGCGTATGATAAGATTAAGCAGCAACTGATAAAAATTATCAGTCTCTTATGAAAGTTAGAGCTTTGTGTTAAAATCTCCCACCATCAAAACAGCTTTCTGTTAAAGAGAATTCTGCTTCATTACGCTAACATAATTAATATGTGCATTTTATATCAGAATAAAGGTATGGATTCTCTGTGAAACAAAATCATATGTAAACTTATTTGGAATAACATGGCCAAGAATGCTTGCAGGCATTTGAAAAGCTACAACTAACAGCGGGCATGCATGTGTGGTGGGGTAGCCTCCTAATGCTTGGCCCTGCATGATTTCTTTGCTGAGATTTTAAGAGTTGGAGTTCCCCAAACTCTAGAATCAGGTGCATTCTTTTTTAACCTAACAAAGCAATGAATAACAAAGCACTTATAGGAGATCACCAAAACACAAACATGGTGACATTAGGATTAAATTCTAACCTATGCCTTACTTAACTGAAAATATGTAGTGGGTATTATATGAATAAATTTAGTAAGCTCATAAAAGATTAGAGATGATAACTGCACATCTATTAGAAATCATTGCAAGTTTTGAACGTCACAGTTTCATATCTAACATTTTATCCACACACCTTATTTTTCAAAACATTATAATAACACTAACATGACAAAAATCTGTATTAATGCAATATTAAGCGTGCCTTACATTATAATGCACTTCTATTGTGAAAAACTATAAAACCGAATTAAGAAATTTAAAATAATGTAATCCCCATCATTGCATAAATTGAGTACATTTTCTTTACAAAAGGAGTATTTAGTGCTGGAAGGGTCTGTAATTTCATTATACCTAACAACATTTGACTGTCTTTAAAGTATAATTTCTAAGAGAAAAAGTGCAAGTTATTTATTGGATAATTATACTGAAAGTAAATCTAGATGTTCAAAACTTTATAGTAACCAAGACTTACTTGTCTATAGCATAGTAAGACTGTTGCTTTAATACAAAATAAAATTAACCACGCACTACTGTATTACTGTTAGTGTTTTATGTGATCAAATCATCAAGTTTATATTGATGTGGAAATAATAAATACAGAAGTGTCTAAACAGTGTGAAGGGCATGAACCAGGGCTGCAGTGACTAAGAAATCCTTATTTAAGAGGTTGATTTGGGGATTAAAAAAATACATTGGCTATCTGGAAACTGTTTATGACAAGTAAAGAGATGGTCTACATATTGTTCATAGGAAAAACAACTGAGAAAGCAAGGAAGACATCAGTTTCCGTTTTGAGGGGAAAGATGTTGTAGAGTGTATCCGTATACCACGGTGGTAAGACAGCAATGACGTAGATGTCCAGATAATGTAGATATGTGAAATGCTGAACAAAAATCCAATTAAAAGAAACAATTTGAAAACAAAACGAGAAGCATAATAATGGTAGCAAAATAACCTGAGAGGTAGGCCATCATGCAATCCAAGGTCAGAGAGAGGAGGATAATCCCAGGTATAAAAATGTTTAGGGTTGGGGTTTAGATCTGTGGCAGAGTGTTTAATCTCAAGGCTTTAGGTTTTGTTTTTCAGTACAAAAAGAAAGAAAAAAAAGAAATTAAAAGGATGTTATGTTTTTACTTCTTTAAAAAAACTAAAACAAAAAAAATTAATATAAATGGACAAAAGGTGAAGGCTTGGGCTCATGAGCTCAGTCTTGGCCAGCTACACAGTGGTGGGATCGGTGGCCAAAAGGGCCAGGAGATTCAGAATGCTGAGGAGAATGGAAAATGTCAAAATCAAATGCAGTTTGAGGATATGAGGAGGGTCCACAGAGTATAAAGAATTTCTTGGTAATAACAGGAAACAAGCTTCAGTAGATATTCACATTAAAAGGGTCAGACAAGAACAGCTTTATACTGAAAACACTGTCTGTCTCTGGGGGTAATGATAATTTGTTTGAAATTGCCTTGTGGTGGTTATTATTTTAAATATCTTTGTGTGTTTACTGATGGTATCCAAACGATCTTCAGAACATTCAAGATTCAAGGATGCTCAGTGAAGCAAACAAATATCACCATTATTCTACAGTTGCTCATTTGCAGAACGAGCAGCTAAAACTTGTTTAGTGTGAATTTTGGAATCCATAAATTTAAGCACCATGCCTCCATGTTTTAGTTTTTCTCTCCTGTTTATGTGCTTGTTTGAAACTTCTGACCTATATTTCTCCAGTGTCTCCACAACTAACTCCTTCCCTATTAGCAACTGTTCTGTTCTAGTTATCTCTGGATATTTAGTTTCACAAATAACTCAGATCACGCCACTTCTCTTAATCCCATTTTATTTCAGATAGTATACTTTCCTCTAGCTCCATATACATTGAGGCAAACAGAAAACACTAGTTCTTTTTAAAACATTGTACATTGTTCCATTTTATATGCATATATATCACTGTATGAATGTGTATTTAGTCTATTCTTTATTAATTCTTCCAGAAATATTCATGTTATTGTCACATTGCCACAAATAATAACATATATAATATAAAACATTATATATTTATGTCATGTTATTATATTAAACATACATACTATATATATAAAATCAGTGACAGGAGAGTACAGACCCTTCTGTAAGGCAATTTCAGTTCCTTGGGTACATATATGTCCAGAAAGAAAATTCCTGGGTCACAGAGAAGTTCATACAGTAAGTATTATTGAGACCAAATGCTATACCATTTAGACAACTGTGTTTATGGAAGGCCTGTATGTTGCTAAACTTGACACAAAAACACAAACACACACACACACATACATACATACATACATACATACATACATACATAAAATTTACTAGACAAAAGCAGCTCCCTCTCTCTTGGTTAACAGTATTTCTGCAAACAAGATCAATGTTCAGATATAGTTCATTCTCTTTTATTATTTGAGAAAGAAAGAAAAAGTTCAGAAAACATGAATTTTCCAATACTGAGTTCAAACTAGGGTCAAAAAAACCCTGAAGATTAGATAAAAGAAATGCTAGGAAATTCAGGCTGCTCCCATGAAGAAAACTCCATCACTGCCAAATCTAAAGGCAGCAATAGAAATGAATTCACTGTGATATTATCTGAGTCTGGCAGCCTTTGTTTATTTTGTTTTGCTTAATATATTGGGCATCAGAGGAAAAAAAATAATTAAGAAACTGAATGCTCTAGTTTTAAAATGTCTGCAAGATTGCCAGGACTTAGAGAACAAAGTACTGTTTATTTTCCATGTCTTGGAAAACAACCAATACACAAATATGGATGTGTCTTTCTCTTTCCAAAATGTTAGTGAAATGTGTGAAAGAGATTGTTGTTTATCTAAGCGGCCAACTTACAGCATGAGAGAATAGATAATAACAAAGAAAATGAAAAACCGTCTAAAATATTTTATAATTTAAACCAAATGAATCATTATACTAACACATATACTTATTAACCTAAGAAAAGAGAAGCAGTGAGTAGTCAAGATTTATGATGAACATTGATGCAAAATTCAAGATAGGTCAAAATGATAAGACAAAAGATGCCCAGTCACCATGTTTATATGCTGAGCAGAAGTAGTGACTTACTGATTGCCAACTCTTAAACATAAATCATTAAATCTTTCAATTCCATCAGTCAAACCTTGCTGGTCACTAATATAGACCCATTTGATGACACTCAATCCATATTCTATGTATTTTTTCTTTCTCTGACTTAATACCAATATGTTTACATCTATTGAAACCTTATTGATTATTTTTGTATGGTTTACTTTCTACAATATTTTTTTATATTTGCCTCCTTGTGTTCTAATCCCGGAGCTAGGAATAAAACCCACATAAAAAGCAAATAATTGAACTACACCCAGCCTGTTTCTTTTTCAACTTTAAGTTTCCAAGATATATATCATGGACTCACTTTAAAAAAAGACCAAATCAAAGGTAGTTTCAAATGTAATTATAACCCATTACCTCATTAACATTTACTCTTATTTTGTCTGTATGATTTAAATGAGTCTAATCCAACAGGCATCCAATAAAGATGGCTATAGATTTATAAGTATAGAAAGGCTTAAGAAAAGAAAATGGATTGAGTGAAGTTTGCATCTTTTCATTACCAAGGACAGAGAGAGAGAAAGAAAGATAGGGAGAGTGGAAGAAGGAGACAGAGAGAGAGACAGAGACAGAGACGGAAAGGGAGAGAGAGAGAGAGAGAGAGAGAGAGAGAGAGAGAGAGAGAGAGAGAGAGAGAGAGAAACACAGAGAAAGAGAAGAAGGGAGGAGGATTAATATAATATTAACACATAACATAATATAAGAAACAGGTTGAATACTGACAAGGATGTAGCAATGAACGGATTTTATGGGCTTTGGTGATCACAGCCTAAATTGACTACAATATCATCCTATACATGTTTTTCAAGAATCCAAATGTTTACTTTTGTAGATGTAAGATTTTATTATTCACTCTGGTAATATATATTAATGCTTACCAACTGAATGACAAAATTGAAGACAACAATAAGAAGGTAATAAAGGATTAAAAATTGTTTTTAAAAATGAATTATGATTATATTCTCGAGAAGATGAATATTTTGGTTGTTGACTTACTCTGACACATTTATTTCTTCTTGCATTGATTTGGAAAAATTGGCACATGTGTCTCTGTCAGATTTATTGATCACTCTGAAGACAGCTCAACTCAGTTCATGTTGGGGAGAAATCCCATGCAACATATGACTTTCTTCCAGGACACTGAATATAAGGATTCAGTGTTACAACAACATATCCTGCCTCAGACAGGATTTTTTTCAACAATAACAATAACTAAACTTAACTTATATTTTACTCATTAACTGTGTCAAAGCTTGTTTTAGTCTCCTTTGGGCTAAAAATTATTTATAATAAAAATAATTGTTTTGCTATGGATGAACTAATTACTGTTTATCTTTTGGATATTTGTGATTCCAAACAGTCCTTGAGATTTTTATCATGAGTCAGAAACCTTCAATAAGCAGACTAACATATCTCATATTAGATCAGCCTTCTTATTTTTGTCAGAATTTACTATATGTTCTACTGTCTACACTTTTTAAATAACTCTCTTGGAAATTTGTTAAATGAAATGTGAACAATATATGTAAAATGTCTGCCATCTACCCAGGCAATCCTCCAGCATCTCTATCTCCCTTTTCCTTAAAGTCAGGTATAGTAACTTTACTTGTAATAAGAGAACTTACAACAGGAAGATGGTAGTGAGGGTGAGTCTAGCCTACGTTACAGAGTGATACCTAGTCAAATGGGGAAAAGAAGGAAAAAGGTAGGGAGGGAAAAAGGAGTCAAGGAAGGGAGGAAAAGTTTTTTTTAAAAAATATCTTTTAGGAACTAGAAAGATGACAGCTCCCAGCACTGTCATGGAGACTTACAACCTTCTGTAAATCCAGTTCCTGGATATCCAATGAGCTCTTTTGATCTCCACAGGAGCCAGGCATGCACATGACGCACATGCTAACATAATATGGGATGTCCTTCTGTATGCTGTGACTATGTGTTGTTTTTATTGATTGATGAATAAAACTTCTTTGACCTATAGCAGGGCAGAATATAGCTAGGTGGGAAGCCAAACTGAATACAACAAGAAAGAAGGCAGAGTTGAGAGAGATGCCTGTAGCCACTGCAGAAGCAAGATGTTAGGTAACAAGCCATGAGCCTCATGATAAAATATAAACTAACAGAAATGGGTTAATGTGGTTGTAAGAGCTAGTTAGTAATTGGCCTGAGCTATCAGGCAAACAATTACAATAATATTAAGCCACTGAGTGATTATTTTATGTGCCTGCAGGGCCAGTAGGATACAGAAAATCCTCCAGCTACATATACATGCTTACAAAATGTTCATATATAAAAATTAAAACATATAACTATTAAAGACCATATTATGTAAAATGTCAAAATGCAGCCATATTTGATATTTTCCTGGAAAATAGAAATTGTCTAGATTTGATAGATATGATAAACTTCCCTGTGGAGATTAAAGATAATAGGAGATGTTAGGCATACCTGTCTATAATATTTTTCTTAATCTTGTTTTATTCAACTAATTAATTACAGAAACTATCTATAGTCAATTAAGTATATGGAGCACACAGAGAATTAATGTGTAGGAAATTTAACATAAGGAATAGATTAAGGGCTCACATACCAGCAGTCATTATAAACCCAGTGATGTTTGTGTTCTAGCTACATGACTCTGCAACTTCAAATGATTTTTGTGATGATTAGACAGCACAAATATATGTAGAATTTCAGAAAGTGTTTGGCATAGCATTACGCTAGACATATTGTTTTTATTGCATTTATTCCTTTAGTGCAGGGAGAAAGACATTACATACCACAATGCATGTGTGGAAGTCAGAAAACAAGTTGTTGGAATTGAGTCTTCTCTTCCACCAGGTGGATCCTAGGGAGGGAAATCAGGTCATGGTTTGGCAGCAAGTTAAAAAAAAAAAAAAAAAAGCCTTTGACCGCCCAGTCATCGAACCAGCCCATGGCATATTATAATTATCCAAATAATTTTAACTTAATCATTCTGCTTTTCATATGTATGGCAAATATTTTAAGTCAATGACAAATACAATTCTGTTCCATAAAACTTAAATTAGTCCATAAGAGCTGCTGCTTATTTTTAAATGAACCTAATTTGTCCATCAGAAATGCTTTGCATAATAAAGACTGCTACGTGACTTTGCTTGAACAATAAAGAAGAACACAACTTCTGCTGCCTTCACAGTGCCTGTGTAATGTTTTGGGCATTTGTTAACTCCTTTCAATTTGTGAAGAAAGCATGAGAAGAACTAAAACTGTTGTTATTTCGAAAAACACCCAAGTAAAACATTTAGTGCATTCATGTTTTAACATCATCCTTCCTCCCATCCCTCCTGTGGGGTGTGTGTGTGTGTGTGTGTGTGTGTGTGTGTGTGTGTGTGTGTGTGTGTGTTTGTGTGTGTATGTGTGTGTGCTTCTGTGATATAGTGATCTATTTTTCAGGTCATGTTTTTTGTCCATGCTAAAACATTAAAGTTTCAAAAAGTAATACAAAGTGAAAATTAGACATTTTCTATAAAATTCTCATAACTAATAGACATGAACACACTTGTTCTCGTCAAATCAAACTGTCTCTGTGCCTTCTTTCATCATCCTGACTATGTCTCTGTCTAGATTCGGCCGTCTATTACACAGACATTCTCTGACAAGTCTATGAAATTGATGATATGTTTGATCAGAGGAAACTCAGCCTCTTATGTAATACTCTTCTCAGATTATACAAAAATAGAGAATGCCTAGAGTATAACCAACAGTCACCATTATTCTTAAAATTTATAATCTTGGGAGAAATTGAGGGGCTTTCTGGAAAATAAAAGAACAAAGACAACCTCTGGGTCTTAATGTTGACTTTGTACCATACCCTTTGCAACAGAAATTCAGGTTATTGATCGGCATTGCCTGATTCCATTTCATCGCATCCCATGAGAGTTGAAATTGCAGACTGAGATAAACTAAAAGCACCAAGTTCATCATGTTTAAAACTGCTATTTCAGAGTATTACTTTCTCTCTGCTAGTCAGCGCTGTTCCTCTTCCACTGATAGGTTGTAATTGCAAAATGGATGGGGGGACAGCAAAAAGTGAAAAAGAAATGGCAGCCCTGGTCTGATGTGGTATAGTCTGTGATGTGTGTCTGAAAGATTTATGTCCTGATTAAAGAAGCTGTGATTGGATTTTCTGATAGAAAATTGTTTTGGTCATTGGCACATGTGCTGCATAATCTTTGATCCAGAGCCTTTTCCAGTTACTGTCTTAAAAGAAAGCTTGAGGTGAGGAAAAAATACTGTTAAAAAGATAGAAGATCAAATGTATTCTATAACATAAGGCAAACATTACGATTTAATGACCAATAATTCAGGGTGAAGAAAGATTTTCCTATGCATAGTTTTTCTTCAGCTGACGTCTCATTTAGTCACTCTCTCGTTCATGTACTGACTAGTAAGAAAATATTGTCATGGACCAGGCATGATTTTAGACACACAAGATGTATCTGTAAATGCTATAAAAGGGGGGCATGCTGAATAGCCTCACGGTAGATTGTAAAACAGTAAGGAAGAAAAAAATATGACAGTATGGGGATTTCTAATCAATGCCAGAAACAAACAAACAAAAAACACTACACTTTGAAGGGATGAAGAATAACACAAATGCTTTGTGTTCTTAAATTAGATATACATACAAAAGGTCCTGTTAGATAGGCCAAATTTAAAAGAGCCAGTCACAGCTGTTTGTAAGAGATTAAAGGATATAAAGATGGAGTAGCCAATGCCAGAACACTCCATATAAACCAACTAAAACAAAGTTATTATGTAGATATGGACTTACGTAATCTAATAGAGGACTCTGGGTGTGGTGAGATAGCATGGTTAGATAGCAGAATAGAAGGAGAAATAAGAATTTTAGCCTGGACCCCAGCATTGTCCATTTACATCAACTGGGAACTCTTTTTTTTTTTTTTGTTTTTTGTTTTTTTTGTTTTTTTTGAGATAGGGTTTCTCTGTGGTTTTGGAGCCTGTCCTGGAACTAGCTCTTGCAGACCAGGCTGGTCTCAAACTCACAGAGATCTGCCTGCCTCTGCCTCCCAAGTGCTGGGATTAAAGGCATGTGCCACCACCACCCAGCTACCTGGGAACTCTTGAACTACTGATTCAACACCAGATGCTCAGCCCAGAAAATATACATACATTTGCTTTATACAAACTGAACAGGTTGAATGTAGGGATATATATGTGTGTATATATATGTATACACACACACACACATATATATATATAACAATTAATGAAAAAAGTAGGCATTGGATTTGAAAGGCAGCAATGAGGTATATATTGCAAGGCTTGGAAAGGAGGAGGGAATGGGAGATATTATGTAATTACATCATAATCTTAAAAGTAAAAGAAGAAAATGAGAAAGCAGGGGAACCTAATATATTGAATGAAATGTCTGAATAACAATGTATGGGGATGGTCTAAGAAATATCTTTAGCCAGGTATGGTCATTGTCTTAGTTTGCTTTCAGTTGCTGAGAAGAAATAACAAGACCAAAAACAACTTTAAGTTAAAAAAATTGTTTTTTTTGTTTGTTTGTTTGTTTGTTTACACTTCCACATCATCATATTCTATCATTAAGAAAAGTCAGGAAAGGTACTCAGTCAAGGAACATGGAAGCAGAAATTTAAAAAGGGACCACATAGGAATGCTGATTACTGGTTTGATCGCCATGGCTTGCTTGGCTACCTTTCTTAAACAACCCAGATGTATATGCCCAGGGTTGGCACAGCCCACAATAAATTGGACCCTTTTACTTTAATCATCAATCAAGATAATGCCAAACAGATGTAAACAGGCTACTTGGATAGAAGCAACTCCTTAGTTGAGATTCTCCCTTCCCAAGTGTCTGTAGTTTGTGTTAATTTTACAAACAAAAAAAAAAAAATCAGTACAGTGGGGTATGCCTGTAACCTCAGCACTCAGGAGACCCCTGTAGAAGGATCCCAAATTTAAGGTTACATAGCTACATGATATCTAAATGAAAAATACCATGCATGAAACTCTCAGAGAATTAATAAAATATCATTTACTCACCACAGGAAACTATTAATGTTTAAGGTGAACCTGACATCAACTCTGTCAGAACACCTGGGTTCTTACAGTCATTGATGAGGGAACTTGCAGGCCATAGAATGGATTTTGCCTTTTCCCCTTGAGTAGGCTCTGTAATTTTATCTAAGAGTAAATAATAAAACCATTCAAAATATGTTTACAAACACAACCACCTCATCAGATCCATTTTTTTAATATCAACCTAAAATAAATTATGTTTCCAATACCCAATATTTAATTAATGCATTCTGTCTTTCATAATTCACTTCCATAATTTCTTACAGGCCTGCCAAGCCACTATGACCATTGCTACTACTACAAGAAGGTCCCCTCTATTGTCTTCTTGTGTCTGTCTGACGAGACACGGAAGCACACTGGTGCTTCCTTAATGCACCCAGGGTCAGACACCTAAGAATCCAGGAAAGAGGAGCTGATACTTTGCACAGATTTCCTTTCCTAGATGGGAGGGGACATTTTTAAATGGGCCATTAATTATTTTTGTTCTAGTGATGCAATTTTTGTCTTCAGCTGATGCCAACTTGCAGACTTACATGAGGCCATCAATCTTGACTTTCAAGTCAGTATGAAGTTGCTCTGAGAGTCCTGAGTGCTCATCACTCCAGACATGCACTCTGGGTTTTATATGAATTGCATCAGAAGAGTTTGGACGTCACATTTTTAAAAATAAGCAAATTTTAAACGTATGTGCCCATACTTCCTAACCCCCCACCCCGTCTCCTATCTCTCAAGTCCCTTCTTATTAGGCTGCAGTGTGGGAAGTTATTGATGATAATGCAATGAGAACAGGAGGCAGGATAGGAACAGCAGAAGACTAGGTAGTCACGGGATGAGAAACTGGAGAGAAGAGGGGGTTAATTTGATCTCGGTCCCTACAAGGGAAACTTAAGGATCTAACATGATTTTGAGGACAATGATAACCTTAGAAGACAATGCGCTGACTTGTTCTCCTGGTTCTTCGACTAAGGGCTCAACTATTGTTTTCTGGTCGAGAAGCAAACAACGCACATTTTACATATTCCATTACCTTGGTATTGAATGAAATGTGTGGGAGAAAGGACAATGAATCCAAATAAAATAAGATTCAATTCCACTGTGTCCATTTATCAGATCCAGTGAGATTAACCCCATTGAAATGCAATTCTCATTAGAAGATTGTGTTTCCCTCAAGGACATTGACTCCCTGGTGCCCTGATCCTAAAGCGGAGTTTTATGAATCTTGATTACCTTGTGGAAAATGAAATGGATCAGAGAATTCCGCTTTGCATCTATTTGTGCGGGGGAGTTAAATTTATTTCCTGCCAACATCAGCAATTCTGATTTTAGAGAATGCAGCTCATTAGAATAAGTTCCCCATATTAGAATAATGTTGCTCCACCCCCCACCCACCTCCCCTGCCAGCTGCTCTGCCTGCTACAATGCTTCCTGAGAGCCACTGGGAAAACACGGCCCTATTCACCTTCTTTTCTGATTTGTTGAGGTGAGTAAGTTTTCCAAACAAACAGAGACCTTTCGGAGAGCCAAGTCGTAGAGATTCTGCATCTGGACTAGGACTAGGGAGACTCCCAGGAGAAAATATCAGAGAGCTCCCAAATTCAAGCTCCCGGCAGCACTGGGGAGTTGATACATATAGGTCAGCTGTGAATGGGACAGTAGTCAAATTCCTACTGACCTTTTTTTGAGCTCTCGTTTCTTAAAAATGATGCTCCTGTGCTCAAGTTGTATTCAGTTCCTGATTCTGCCTAGCATTTCCTTTCACATATCCAACCTACTCCATCCGTGTTCCCAGTGTTAGTCAAGATCTTGTCCTCTAAATGCTTGCAATACTGCTCTGTTCTCTATATTTATCCTTGTATTTACATTTTCATGTACTATGCCCTCTCTCACCAACCTGCCCCTCCCCACAGGATTTCCCATCTATAACAACATTCACTAAAAAGTTATATTATGAACAATTGAAACTGATTAATACTGACTCATTTTATTGCGGCATTCCACCAGTTTAAAACCTTAGTATTTCCCTTTAGGATGAAAGGCAGAGAGGTATCTTCCCTTAGCCCCAAATGTTCTTCCTGCTGCCTGTGTGGGCTGTTCGTGTCCACTGCACACCACTGGGACAAAACATTTCTGAGACACTGCACAGGAAGGGCTTATATGACGGTGGACTCTCAATCACTCATTATCAGTATTTCTTAATTTTAATTCCATCAGGTGCTCTTAGTACTATTGGTTTGATCAACTGTTTCCTAACTCATTTAATGCCATGTGAATTGTCATTTCTATTTTTAATTATGAGTCTTCCTTTTCATCTACACATTTTATTTGTGCTGGCATCTCAGGTAAAACATTGATGATACCAGAGATGCACAAATCACTCTGCTGTCTACCTGATTTGAATCCTGTTTATAGTATTTTCTGATTCTGTACAACTTATTACATTCTCCAAATTTTGGTCTCCATATAACTCAAATAGCACAATCCCAACACTCAGTTCTTAGGCATATGAAAAATCAAATAAAATGATGTATATCAATTATATAGTTTCATGCATGCATGTAGTAGACATTCATATGACATGCCCTAAATGTGTGAGGTCAAGTTCTATATTCAGTATAAATATTTTCATAAAAAGCTCAGCCATAGAAAAGTCTGCAATTTTTAAATGAATCATGGCTGCTCACTTGACACAGAATATTTCCCTTCTTACAGCATCTTCACTGTCTTGAGATAATTAGTTTGTACTTCATTTTTAAACTTTGCACTTCAAAATGGCTACCCACTGTTAGAAGAGACAAAGAAGTATAATGACCTCTTTTGTTGTAGCTTTTCCTCTATGATAGCCTTTTAAGTTGTTCGCTGTTTCACTCACTAATTCTACGAGTATAAATTTTCTTATTCATTTGATTAGGACCACTACACTTCACAATTTTTGATCCCATAAAATTGAATTGTGTGGGAAAAGAAAGATGCAAAATTAGAAAGAAAAAGTTGACATTATAATTAAAACAAGTGCATGTTAATATTATTTATATAATATTTTTACTATCACAAATGTTTTACATTCATCTACAGAACTCAAAAGAGTATGAGGTCATATCATACCATAGGTAAAAACCAATAATTCAATTTAATTATTGAACTAATAATTCAATTAAACGTTCTCTTCTTATTGTGTAATCTTTATGTGTTATGGGTTATTGGAGGCAATGATCAGTGTTCACTTCCTCTGACTTTAGTAATCATTTCTATCAAGAATTCTGGCTTCTCTCAAAGTATGAGAGTGATCCAGAGAGCTTTATATCACCCTCTAATTTATGTTCTCTTATTAATTTCTATTAATATAATTATTTGTTATGATCCATGATTGGGAACCCAGGCTGTTGCTGTACTGATGAAAAAGGAAACAGGACATTTAAGAGGGAATGGTACATCAGCAGCAGCTGCTGAAATGTTGCATGTAGAATCTGTCAGCCAGGCAAGCAGTGAAAAGGTGCATTTACCAAGAGCACTTTTAGGTGGTAGGGGAGGGGACTTCCAGGAGAGAGTAGTGCTCTATTGATCGACAAGAAGTTTATTTTTCCATTCTGTGATATTAAAGTAATCAATTTCTTAAATAAAGCAAAAACACCAGTATTGATAATTGCAGTGATGGTTTAAGTTTTCTAGGACACAGAGGTATCATATTGATGCTGGAGTAACGCAAATGCCAGGATTGATTGTGTTTGACACATCCACTGGTGGGTTTTGATTGCTAGAATTAATCCCTCACTGTGCAAAAAGATGTTTTAAAGGTGTTGGGTTTAGGACTAGTGAATTAGAAGGACATAAAGGACTTTTTTATTTTGTCCTACCTTGGTTGCCATAGATATTTCCTGATCATAGAAATTCAAGAAGTTGAAAGCAGTGCCGTGAAATAAACAGTCATTTTAGGAAAATGCAAAACAAAACTAGCTACCTCTAAAGGAAGGCATACAAACATTTATAATTTTGAATATTTATAGTCATATTTAATATCTGTTTGGGAAAGTTATTTAAAATATTATGCTGGTAAGCATTTAAAAGATCCCTTTTAAACCTGAATTTTAAAATTAACCTATTTTTATTTATATGCATGTGTTTCTGTGTGTGCATGAGTGTGTGCCATGTGTTTTTTGCTTATTTTTTATTTGTGTGTGAGTATGTGTTCTTGGAAGGCAGAGTCTGATACCAGGAACAGGAGTTCCCAAGTGTTGCTTTGCAATTCCAACTGGGTACTAAGAACCTAAGTCTGGTCTCTGGAAGAACATAAGGGCTTCTAACCTCTGAGCCATCTTTCTAGTCCATCCTTCAACTTGATTTTCTTGCCAAAGCACATTATGGAGTAAACTGTGCACCGCCCATCCATTTCCACTTCATGCCCGCTCACATCCCTACTGTTTACCATATCTTTAATACCATTATCTATAAGGTGCGTGACATGGATGTAGCTAATTTAATCCGTTGTTCTTTAACTCACACGTAGAAACATGTCATAGTGTGGCCAAATATTCCTATGTTTGGTTCAGCTTGCAGCACATTTTATGGCAGCCTCTGTTCCAGAAATTTAATTCGGGAATGTAAGGGAAATAGAAACCTGAGCCTTTGGTGTTTTGTCTTCTTCCCTTTAATTTTATCCATTTTTATTCAGAGTAAGGATGGTATTAAAAAACATTCTTACTCTGTGTACACTACTGATTACATGAAAGAAACCCCCATGAGCTCAAGAGCAAAGGAATAAATTATATATTTTAATCATCATTATTTAAAAAAAAAAACCAGGATACCATTATCTATCACTTCCAATGAAAACCTTATAAGAATGCATGAAAAGAGAAGTAAATATGAGTTGGTACACTTTTAAAATCTTCTTGTATAAATATTCAGTGAAAATATCCTTTAAATACGAAAATAACAGAAGATTGTTCAAAACATGACATGTGAGCAGTAGACTGAGACCGAAAATAAAAAAAAAAAACCATAATCCCGCTGTGTTTAGAAATCTTTAGTGAGCAACCCAACATAAACATAAGCACATATTTTCTTAATGAAATTCATTTTGTGGAAATGCTCCATAATAGGTGTTATTGGTAGGTCAATTGCATAAAGAAGTGGAACCGGCTAAAATAGGAATGTCCTTGGGGAATAGCAGAGGTTTTTTTTTTTTTTTTAATTTTTTTTGCATCCTTTGCAAAATGGTGTCATAAGAAAAGAGAAGAAACAAATTTTACACTTAGAATGTGGTGTGCATAATGCATTTAACACCTTGCTCAGTGAAATTTTACTTGCAAAAGCAATTTACTTCAGTGAAGATACAACTTTTTTTTCTGTAATAGCTTGTCAAACCACTGCAAAATTACTCAATTACATGTTGTTTAATGATAAAGAAAAGAGGTGTGGGTGGTTCACCTGTCAGAAAAACTTGAACTTGAGTATTGTTGGGAAAGGGGGAAAGAAAGGGGAAATAAAAATAGAGACAGCCTCGATAGTCAAGAGACCAAAGACACATACGCACACATATACACACAAAAGTGATTTTTAGTTATGCTGTAAGATAAAAGAGAGGAAGGAAGAGGTAGCCAATTTGGAAAAGATTTGCATATCAGCAATGTATGAAGTTTCTACATCAGCCCTCCACAAAGAATGTTGCTCAATCCCTTGAGGACTTTGGAGTCACAGATTATAGGAAAGAGCAAAGGATGGAGTCATGATGGCCTAGAACTATTCATCTTGTGCTTTTAATAGGGTAGTTAGATAGTTGAACCTTGACAGAGTTCAACTGGCCCTTTATAACCTGCCTCATAATGCTTTGCTAGATAAGCATTCATAACTTCAATATCTATTTGCAAAAGTCTGAGCTTAAGGAATCTGCTCATAATTGAAACTAGTTGTAGACTAAAAGGTGACTTGCATATTGCTTTACTCACCTGAATCCTAGCAGCAATATAGATAGCTGATCAGAAACTCAGGATCCTCATACCTACATGGAGGCTCCCCGGTCCCCATAAACACATGTACATAATTTATTTACCACCTTTTACCTATGTTTCTTCCTCTCCAAAAGAATAGCATCCATGGTTTCTACTCAAGAAGACTCTTTGGGTGGTAACCACTTATTTATTAGATATCATAATCTTGTGCACTTCTCACAGCGACAACTACTAACCATGGAAAACACATTATAACTATATTTTATCCAAGACATAAATGTAATCACTCTTCAAGTATTCTTTTTCTACCTTGTGCTTAACTTTATTCGCAATTCGAACTTATCTTTGCCTCACACTCCACGGAGCTGAATGCTGCCTCTGGATAAGAACCTGGCCCAAAATGAATTAACCTTCAAAGTACAGAGGAACATTTTACATAGCATGTAAATTCTTTATTCTGAAAAAAAAAGTTAATTTAAAGTACTCTAAGGGTATTATACAAAATTAAAATGCATAATGCATATTAAAACACTCCAGATTTTTATAGCCCCAGTGACTTAGGATGGTAGATATGCCAGAGGAATTTTTTCTCTACTTTTTAAAAATCTGTCATGAATTGGGGCTGTTTTTACACAGAACTGTCTTCCTCGAGAGTCGCCACCTGCAGTAACTTATTATAGATTCTTCAGTTCCGTTATTCATATTTGTGCCTCTACAACTAAATACTACCTTCCTGTCACCTACTTCACGTGACACATGGTGCTTAGAACTTGCTACCATCAAAAGTTGCCCAATAAAAGAGAGGCCACGTTCATCTAACATTAATTGAACCAGTTCTCCCCATGGTCTGGAAAACTGTACCTTCTAAAGCAGTATGTTCTGACTGTTTGGTAACCCAATAGTTAATAAAGTATACAAAGTAGTAAAAGCACCTCAAGCATATGTTAGATACAAGCATTGCCTATAAATGTAAAATTGATAACACCCAAGACCATGTCCTTAGTGGGTCTTATGAGAACAATCCTATTATTAGGGCATAGGGCATCACAGCAGCCTACTTGAATAGCCTTTGTCTGTACCTTTTTGGAGTTTCATCAAGCACATACATTTACGAAATCTCAAATCTTTTCAAAGGACTCATTTTTGAAAGCTTAGTTATTTTCAAAGCCACCTTATATTTGGTGAAACAGGTTAAATCCAGTAAACCCTTTAAAATAGCTGTACTTGCCTCTCTTGCACAATCAGCTCTAAACAATGCTGAAGTAACCTGGGGTCTTAGAAATAAGGTTTTCGATAAGACCTTTTTTTAGTCCTCTATACGAAAAGATCTAATCATAAGCATTTCAGAAAGACCTTCTTTTGTAATAGTGTCATGTAATGAAGTGTCAAACTATAAGCCTTAAAGAAAGCACTTATAAAATTGCCTCACAAACCAATACATTAAATAAATCACACAAAGATGTTCTTTAAGCTTTAGCTACTGGAGCATTCCTCTTCCATGTCATTTTTAATTATATATTTTGCATAGTCTTTCATAGTATATAAATTATGTTAGTTGAAGTATTAGCAATTACCATGTTTCCCTGATACTCCCTTTCTCAAAGATACAAAACATTGAGAAGTTCCATCCATGCTATTGATCTTATATGCTTCAAAGCACTTCTTGAAAGAAAAAAGAAAAAACTGGAAGGAGGCAACAGATTGGGATAAGATTGGTGCTCCCTTTGCCAGTAATATTCTACATTATGAGCCCACTTGAAGCCAAGCTGTCTTAAATGACTGATTTGAAGATAAAGCTTTGAAGATGGCAAGGATTTAATGTGTGTTGTGCTCATATTGTGCAGTTTAAGTAAACAATATTTTTTCTGAATATTTTATTATCTGTGGCTTAATTTTGAAAACTTAAATACAATATCTTTGGGGGGAAAGATTTCTCTAAACTGGGATCAACTAGTGGCTTTCTACTTCTTTTGTGATTACAATGTATCACTCAATATCAGATCCACTACTTAGCACCAAGCAATCTTTTTTGTTCCTGTCGGCTGACAGTTAATACAAAGGGGCTGATATCCAAGCTGTTAGCCTAGGGCTCAACTTTATATACCAAAATATGCTTGATTTCCACAGGGAAAGTTTTTGGAGATCAAAACTCTTCAAGTAACTTAACCTATAAAGATATTATTCATTGTGGTAAGGTAAATCTTCCTGGCAACTTCTCCTAGTTTGCCAATTAACTTGTAAACAAGAAATGGGTCCACACAATATACGTATATGGTTAGGACTAAAAATCAGCCTCTATATCATTACTCAAGAGTCATGGTTAAAGCAATCAGGTTATTCCCAACACTCGCAAATGATTGCATAGTTATATTAACATGAAAATGTTGCACCGGGTATCTTATTATCATGCACTATAGGCCTCAGAAAGCATATGGCTCCTATGAATATATACATGCAAATCTATGCATATGTTCTGTCATAAATAACTGTGTTTATGTTTATATGCATATGTACCTGGTTTTCAGGAGGTTGTGATTTACAATAGTTCCACTTTACAGTGGCACAAAAGCAAAAGGCCTTCAGTAGAAACTCTACTTCCAATTTTAATTTTGACCTTCTGACAGACTAGTAACACACTGATACAATAGGCTCTTGTTTTGTTGAATAGTCACAGTGAGTCACAGCTCACAGGTAGCCAACAGACTATAAAAACAAATGCCAACTCTCTAGAGTGTACAATGTGTACAGATATAGTCATATAGCTACACACACACATACACACGTGCTCACACATTTCAGTTGTTTATGTTCTCGTGATAAAATATTGACCTGAGGGTGACATCTCATTCATCTCAGTCACAGTCTATCATTGAGGAAATTCAGGGCTGGAACTCAAGGCAGAAATCTGGAAACTACAATCATGAAGGAAGATTCCTTATTTGTGGAATATTAGTTTAAGATGTGTCACATTCGTTCATGCTGTGGAATATTTGTTTAATGATGCAAATATGTATTGCATTCTTTTATGTTGCATTTGTTTTACTCTGTAAATCTGTGTTACTTTGTCTGTCTAAAACACCTGATTAGTCTGATAGTTAGGCAGGAGAGAGAGATAGGCTAGGCTGCCAGAAAGAGAGAATGAATAGGAAGAGAAATCTTGGCAGAGAGAGAGAGAGAGAGAGAGAGAGAGAGAGAGAGAGAGAGAGAAGAGAAGAGAAGAGAAGAGAAGAGAAGAGAAGAGAAGAGAAGAGAAGAGAAGAGAAGAGAAGAGAAGAGAAGAGGAGGAGTAAGAAAAGAAAAGAATGAGAAGAGAATGCCAGAGACCAGCCACCCAACCACACAAGCAGTCACAGAGTAAGACAGGAAGAAAAGACATATAGAATAAAGAAAGGCAAAGAGTCCAGAGGCAAAATATAGAAGAAGAGAAACAGGGTATTTAAGTTACAAAAACTGGCTAGAAATAAGTCAAGATAAGATCGGGCATTCATAAGTACAAATAAGTTTCTGTGTACCTATTTGGGAGTTGGGTTATGGGCCCCTGAAGAGTTAAAAAAAAATTAGCTACACTCCTTACTGACTTCCTTCTGGCCTTTATTCAATTATCTTCCTGTGTAGGCTAGATTCCCCTGCCTATGGATGGTACTGCCCTCTTCCATCAATTATAATACCCCACAGGCCAATGTGAACATTGAGTTTCTCCCTTTGCAGAAGGGTCTTCACTATGTCAGGCTGACAATAAAATCCGATCACCATGCAGCTATTTCTCTATATTTAACTTATATCTACTTATCATATCGTACAGACCAGACATCATCATGGGGAACTACATTAAAACCGTGCCACCCTCTCCATTACTATTGTAACATGTTTACTGTCATTTCTATGGAGTCATAAGCAGCACACTCAGTGAATAGTCTACTAGCATATTTTTTCTTTTATTGAAAATAGAATTTTGTTTCTACAACACATTCTGATTACAGTTTTCCTTTCCTCAAGTCTTCCTAGCTTTTCTCCCCTTCCTCTCCCATTTGGAGCTATATGCTTTTCTGTCTGTCATTAGGAAACATTAAAGGAGTAATACATATAAGGCATTGTAGGAATAATACATGTAGCATAAATTTAAAAAAGACAAAATGAAAACAAATAAATGGGAATAGGATAAAACAAGAAAAAAAGCCAAGGAAAAAACACAATAAACATAAACAATTATGTTCACACACTGACTTTGTTCTGTGTTGGCCATCTACCACTATGCATGGGACCTATCCTTAAGAGCAATTTGTTTCTCCAGTAAGATTCTTTTGGCCAGGAGTGGGGGGAGGTGGGGCAATATATGAAAATATATTAAATATATGAAAATATATTAAATAAATATTAAAATATTTAATAATTTTTTAATTCAAGGTGATCTCTAGACAAAAAATAATTGAAATATTTTCTTAACTTTTCTATCAAGCAGACAGTTAAGCTAAATGAATACCCATTTGTTGACTTCAGAATCATGTCATCTTTTGCTGTGCAATAAATGCTTGCGTCTCCATCACATATGTCGAAATCTGACAGTCAGTGTGAAGTTACTTAGTGCTAGGGCCTTTGGAGGCTAATTAAGTCATATGGTTGGGACCCCCATGATGAGATCAGTGTTCCAGTGAAAGGAGAAAGTAGCAAGTTTCCATACTATATTTCTCTACTTATCATTCTTCATGTTATAAGGACACCCATAACTTTGTTCTCATCCAAACCCCACGAGGCTATCGCACTGCTTTTTATTCCCCAGCTTCTAGAACTTCTAATAAATGGGCTTTAAATTGCCCATTCTTGTCATAAATACTGGAATACTCGGTGGGGAAGAGCATCTTGCTATCACATAACATCTCATGCATATAGGACAGAAGAGAGTTTACTAAACATTTCTATAGCATGTTCTTAATTCTCATAATTGTCCTTTAAATATTCCTGCCCTTAGTTTAAAAAAGCAGTGTCTCAGAAGCAATACAGAAACGTTATCAAATTATAGGACTATATAGTTCAAAACTGAGAGGTGAAACCCAGATCACACCACAGTGCTCCTTTCTTTAAAATGTCTCCCCCACACACTGTAGAATAGATGATGTCAGCTGTATCCCTTCTCTAATGATATTCAACCTCTCTGGGTATCATATAAAAAATAGAAATTGGAGGTATCAAGATGAATTCCAAAGGACCTACATTTTAGATTTTAGGAACCCAAATTGTTTGTTTTACTTTACCAACCATGCCACTAGCACATAAATACGTTTTCTCCAAAAAACAATTATTCTAACTTTGTTAAGTATCAACTGTATCATAGTTTCAAATTGCTGTAGATGCATTAATTTACTTGGGATTCATCACAAGGCTTAGAGAACTTTTTTTTTTTAATGGATGTCAATCTTTAGCAGCCTATATTTGAAAATCACAGAACAAGAAGGAGACTGTTGCTTTAAAATTGGGGGTTTTATTAGAAAGAATATATTCATAGTTATTTCTTGACAATATCTCTCAGAAATGGAAGATCATCATTTATTGTACCAAGACCTCAGCAAATAATGGAGAGCAACCCCTGTTCCATGCTCAAGAGACTATTTTTCCCTATCTATTCCCCCATCTTCCTAGGTAACTTCTTTTTATTGATTCCTTGATTAAAATCTACCTTCTTCATTCCACAGTCTTATTTTCTTTTAAAGAAAAAAATCCTACCACTCCTTGAAGTCTTACATGCAAGAAGCTTTGTTCCTATCTCCAAACCATCAATTTCACTATTGTCTCAAGGAGAATATTCCTAAAGAACAATTCAGAGTACATTCTCATTCACTATCTCTATTTTTTCATGTTTGCTTAACTTTTATGTTCAAAAAAACTTTTGGCAGGCACAAACATAACATAAACTAACATAACATTATGTATTAAGTGCTCTGTTACAAATCTATTATGGATTAACTTAAAAGTTGCACAACTTAATTTTAAGAAAAAAAAAACACAAAAAGCTGCATGAACATTCAAATTAATATTTATTTATTTTCTTCCAATGTGTATGAATGCTTTGCTTGTAGTGTATGTTCACCTTGCGTGAGGTGCCTGGGAAGGCCAGAAAGAAATAGACGCCTTAGAAATGGAGTTATAGACAGTTGTGTGCCTCCATGTGGGTTCTGCGAATCAAATTTAGGTTCTCTGCAAGAGCAACAAATGCTCTTAACTGCTTATGTATCTCTCTTCAAATTCACAAATGTTTAAATGGTAAATGAGAGAGAGAGACAGAAAGAGAGAGAGAGAGAGAGGGAGAGAGAGAGAGAGAGAGAGAGGAAAGAAGGGAGAGAAAGACTCAACCTCCTTTTCAATTGGCTGTCCACAGTGATTTAGTGGAAAGGTAATTTAGCCTTCACCTCTGAAATTCATGTGTTTTCTACTGAAATTACTCAATTGAATGCAATGGAGATTTATAACTCATTTCCCACACCTCACCAAACATGGCAAATTTACTATCTTGGAACACTGCTGTTTGACCTCTGGCCAAACAAATGTGAAAAACTCTCATTTCCTGGATAGTATTTCCAGAAATCTATTTTTTAATAATGCTTTGAGATTCCTTAAGCACATCATTGTAATCTAAACCTCTTTAGTGTCGGGGTTTAAATCTTAATTGTTCACATCTTTCCCAGAAGCATGTCACATTAGGTGCTGGTGTGGCTATGGTCTACTCCCAATTTTTATCTGATTACAATGCTAATAATTTCTCATTTAAAATTTAAAACATCCAATTAGTTTATAGTGTCAGGGGAGAATTCTATAAAACCTGCTTGGCCAGCAAACTTCGCCATTTTTAAACAGAATGATTAAGAACCCAAAAAGGAACTTTTCAAAGTGTTCTAACCGTTGGGTGATATAAAATGTGTAAAGAAATGAGGAGACAGAATCTCACTAACTCAAAGGCTTGGTAATGAAGGGGATGTTCTTTTGCTAAAAATATAATTCAGTTTGGAAGGTGTCTGCTCTGGAAGACTGGCATGTAATTTCAGGAGAATAAGTTGGTGGTAGTTCTTCATTTTCAAAGGCTCTCTATCATCTAGTTTTGATTTGTGAGGTTCTATTTCCAATGACTATTAAATAATGAGCCATATAGTCCATACCTGATGGTGCTTTAGATGACAAGAGATTATTTTCAAAGGTCTTATTCATTTTAGAACTTTGAGATTGGCTAGCACAGGGGTTAAATGCCATAATTTTACTCTTAAATTGTTATTGGTATGATATCTAAAAAAATATGTAGAAGTAAGTTGCTTCTATTAGATTATTACACTAAATCCTAGTTATTTAGCTTATGTTCATAGATTCTCAATTCCAATCAAAGTCTGCTGAATGACTTATGTCTTACATTGTCTCATTTAATCACCTCAACGAGATTAAAATGAGTTTTTCCTCTGTTTCTCTTTATTTTACTTTTCACTGAGCTCAGTGAGCAATTGCGACTTGCAAAAGTAAGAAAACATAAATAATATATGGACAAACATTAAACTATGACATGACTCTTGACTACATAGCTTGTAGTTGATCATATATTCTCCAAGTTAGCAAACTGTTGCAGACATATTTAGGTAAGGATTACCTGCACTTGAAAATTCTGAAGACAAATTGTAAGCTTTTCCTCCCAATGTAAAATCCTTCTCTCATTAAAATCTCTCCTAGCCCAGGCAATTTATCATGTTCTGGAACTCAGAACTGTCTCTTAAACATGTCTTTGAGGTTGCCTTGAAAAGTAAAGTGTTTCAAGTTATAAACCCCCAAATACTTCTTGGCAGGTAAAATATTAGGCAAGGAATTTTTTTTTTATCTCTTTCAAAGAGGAGGTGTTCTTCTCACTGAAATCTAAGCTAGAAGATTTGGGTAAATTTTAAGTTATATAAAAGAAATAAAGAAAATGTTTTCTGTAATCCACCAAGTATCACAACCAAGATATTCATCATGGATCTATTTCCTGTCACCACAACTATTTTTTGTGCTAAAGCATATTTTTGGCTTAAGAACAACCAATAAAATACCTCTGGTACATCTAAATAAAATGATATATAAAACTTTTTTCCTAGAACACTTGAATATAGAGATAAAGGGAACTTAAAGCCAACATAATGTAATGTAAGGAAAGTGAGTGTGTGGTCTGCTTCACTACAGCTGACCTCCGGTGCGAAGACACAATTCCCACCCAAAAACAACAGCAAATTAAATACCCAAGTAAGAGAAGATATCAGGGCAGATGGGTTTGGCTATTACGCTGAGGGGACAAATGGACTATTGCAATTTAGGATCATACTTTAGAATCATTAAAGAATATGCATGTTCAAATTTCACCAATTAATTATGAGTTATGAAATACTCACACAACACTTTCTACCAAGAGTCTGTGAAGTTTTTCCACAAAGGGTGAGAGCGATTTGGTCTGTCAGCAAGCTATATGATGTCTTTCACAGCCACTCACTGGGAAACATAAGCAGTGTGGCCCGAAGATTTGCTTTACAAACACAGGTGCAGCCTAAATTTAGTCAACAGTAAGTATGAACCCCAACACACATAATTCTGTGACATGAAACACTAAGCGAATGACAAGTGTATAAAAAAATAAAACCAACATAGTCAATCGGGAAAGGTTGCTTTAACACTCCAAGTTAAAATAGAAAAATGATGGATTTAAAATGAAAAGAACAGCCATGTAGAAAACAGTGGGTGATAGCCACCATTGGATTCTTGAAGAATGACTAGGAGTTCGAGAGCAGATTAAGGAGGTGAGATGAATCTCTCCCTTATCAGACCACAATCAATAAAGGCACATAAGAAATAAAGACAAAAACACAATCTAGAAAGCTCAAGGCTGGATAATCTAGAGAAACAGGGTTGTAGAGAATTTTAGAAAAGCTAGAAAAGGTATGTTGGGCCTGTGATAATACCAGAAGGCTTAGAACTACTGCTTAGATGCTAGAACAGTCTAAATTCCTAAAGAATAGACAGCAGCTTACTAACCTTGCTAACTTCTCACCCAAGGAGTGAAGTTGTGAATGAGGCTACGAAAGACAGACTTTTACGTTAGACCATTTACTCCTCCTCTATGGCTCAAACACATTCCTAGTGAAACAACACAATGTTATTATAGTTCATTATCCTGGTATATGCTGTTTTTCAAATTGTATTTGAAAATGTATGTGCAAATTAATTTTCTCCTATCCAGAATAGTAATAAACTATTCAGATATACTTTCACATCCATTGTGACAAGAGATAGTGGAATATAAAATGTCTTACATAGTGAGACATTTGCTTTTGAGACGGTACGGCCATGATGCACACGAAACAGGGCAGTAATACCACTCTTCTATGGTCTGCGTGACGAAGGGCTGTGTCTGTAATATGAGAACTGTTCTGAAAGCCATCCCTAATCACGCAATTTTATTTTATAGTTTTAGACAACTACAATCAACAACGGGTAAGAAATATTAGATGATAAACTCAAAAAGTAACCAACTAGTGAGTTAGAATTTGCATTCAGGTCAGAGTAGTGTGAGGAAATCTTGCAGCGAGTCCATGGAAGCAGACTTTCCCCAGAGGATTCACACTGCGCACTGTGCCCATCAGTCTTGTTATCTGTCTCGCTACATTTTCATATCCAGTACCATGGACTCACAGTGCTTGCGCTCAGATAACTCTTACTTTACTTAGCATTGACCCCAAAGCCCAAAATTCAAGTGATACTGAGTTCCTTGCCCATATCAAAGAATCTAAAAAGTCATTGCAGCACGTCATTTAATCATGAGAATAAGATGTGAAGACAGCACAGGGAGACAGATGGGGCAGGGGAGAACTTCCGCATGCTTCTCCTCACAGTGTACTTTGTAATCATTCTTGGTATGTTCTCTTACTGTCTCTAATTTGCTAATTAAGTCTTATCTATTTATGTAAAGAACATATATACCTAGCTTGATACTATGTATAATTTCTGGTGTCTAACAAAGTTTTTGAAACAAATGCCCTAATGATATAGGAAGGGTATAATACCATGCTGAATATCCTTTCAACAATGGAATAGAATATAGGCCATTTAGATTTCTGAATCACTTCCAAGTGAACATATGTTATCTTTGACAGTAAGCATCTAATAACTTCATAGAGAAGTGTCTCGGATATTTGTTGAGAAGCATAATTCCTCCACTCTGAACATGTATACTGGTTGGAGCAGACATCACACCCAGCTCCAAAATAGAAAGTTTTATATTTCTAACCTTCAGTAATATTACCTCTCTGAACACAGTAACTTGTAGAAATAAAATGAGACACAAAGTCAACGTTTTGAAAGCTTATTGAGTAAAGATGTTACTGCCTCCATTTTACCCCATTCGTGATATTAAAACAAAATGCTAGGAGACAGAGAAATTAATAGCCATGTCTAAATAACATTCAGGATATCCCATTCATATCACTCTAGAAAGTGTTCCCATATCTAAATGTACTTAGTTATCAATTTTTATTGGTGTCCTACATATTCATAAAATATCAGAAGGTGGTTTTTCATAATTAATTCATTGGCAATATTTTTATCTGCTTTACACATGTATTTTATTCTTCATGAACTGAACTCCATTAAGATATAATTTTGCAATCCAGGGAGTGGTGGCCCATGCCTCTTCACGTGGCAGAGGCAGGCAGATCTCTGGGAGTTCATTGCCAGCCTGGTCTACAAGAGCTAGTTCCAGGACAGGCTCCAAAGCTACAGAGAAACACTGTCTTGAAAACCAAAAGGCAAAAAAAAAAAAAAAAAGCATAATTTTCTTGTGTACTAAATTCCGACTTCAAATACATTTTATGTCTTAAAATCTGGAAAGTTGCATATACTAGTTTTTTTCCCCAAATTTATATCCTAAGATTTGGTTTAATTCAAGCAGCATTCAAATGCTATAAATTGGAAGGAAATTATAATGACTTTCTAGGCACACACCTGAATGCTTTTACTTCAATTAGCAGTTGAAAAAAATAGAGCTAATAAAGAATATCCTATTTGAAAAAAAAAATGAAATACACACATTTGTGTGCTTTCTCTCTGTCCCTAATTATTAATAGATCATAAGTTCATTAAGGAGAAAATCGCATGCTGGAAATTTGATGAAATATTGACTAAATAAATTGTTGTTTTGCTTTTTCACTGCAGAAAGACAATAGAGCTATGTGTTGTTGCACAATGAAATTTTCTCCAGGGCTGTCATTCTCTCCCTTAGTTTTGTACACTGATATCTACACATCACCTACTCCTTCTCACAATCCCTTCTTTTAAAGTTCCCATATTTAAAAACGCATAAAAATACAGCATTCATAGGACCCCTTGAAAAGTCACTGATCTAAGTTATAATAAATCTTCATAAGTTTTCTGTTATCCTCCTCAAAACGTTAAAATTATCGCTCCCCAGCCACTATTTCTTTCAGTAATAGCTCCTCATGGAAGTTTACCATAACTCATTGAAAATGTGCCGCATGTCTTGCATAAGAATCAAAAGAAATGATCGATTTGTAGGTGTTGCGTAACACTATTCCTGAGGAGATACGAATAAACATCTACTCACCCCAAACAGGAAGCCAATAACAGACCAAATCACAGATTCCACCAAAGTCCAACTTGGCAAGTCGCTGAGTTTTATTGGGGTTACTTAGGCAAACATAGATGAAAGGTTAGTACAGAAGCTGAAAGGAGTCAAGAACAGCTGAGTTGTGTCACTAAAGCTCACCTCAGCACAGGTGACAACACATAAAAGCCAAAAACCTTAAGCTCACTGAACAGCATGTAGGTAGCTCAACGGACTGAAGAGTGTTCTCTGAATTAAGTCATATGGTCCAAGCCAGTTCCAAGTAGCTTAGATGATCTTGTCTCTCCCAGCAGGCCTCATTCTCTTCCTGGCTGCTCAGTTTTTCTGAAAGTATTTATCAGTAGTCCTTACTGATTACATAGGTTGGGGTAAAGAAGGACATAGTGAACCTGGTCAGTTTCTGTAACTTCTTGAAGTTTTTGAGTTGTTTACTTCCTGAACTTTAAGAGCTTCACAGAAGGGGGAATGGTTCCCCTCCAAGTGGAACATCTTGTTGCTTAACATTCCTTTTAGCACCCTGTGTCTTAACAGCTTCCCCTTCTAAAAGGCTACTGTTTCGCCATCCCTTTAACACCCTGTGTCTTAACAAGCTTTCCCCTAAGATGGAAAGTTTTAATTTCAGAAGAAACTGCTACAAAACAATAGGGTTCTATGGCTTGAATATTAGAAGTATACAATATGCATTATTTTCTCTCCTAAATAAATATATATTTATATAATTAAAGTAAGTTGGTGATAATGGGTAGTTTTTCACATTTCTTAAGTATTTAGAAACCATAAGACACTGGCTTAAGAATGTTAATTACATAATCAGAAGAAATACGTATAACTATTGAATAGCTACAGCCATATTTATTTAGAACCACACCACAATTGCTTCAGGGTAACCCAGGGTCTATTTTTCTTGTATACTTTTTATGAAACTTATAGACAAAATCATTAGAGAATACAGAGTTTTACAACAGGACTCTTATTGGAGGCATGTCTGACTCAGTGCACATTCTAGCTAGGAAAACTTCAACATTTTTCTGACGGATACACACAGAGATAAACATATATTTATATATAGATCCATATGTATACACATACACATGTATAAAGACAGTCAACTATATATATTATTTAGATATATAGATAAACCATTTGCATTTAGTTAGGACAACATCAACTTTTCCCTAATATATATGTATGCCACCGCTTCTGACCTAGCTTTCAGGGATTGAACTGGAATTACTAATGTGTTTGTCAGCAAGAATTACAGTGTGTTTGTCAGCAAGAGTCCAAGTAAACTGCAATCCATGCAATCTTGGATCTGTCTGCCTTTCTTTCTTCAGTCTCTTGGCAACTTGTGTCCAGTGTACTCAGACTGTTATAGAGGAACACCGGTACCAATTAATCTTATCAAAGAATAACTTGATAGAAATATAGATGAAAAGTTTCTTTGTTATGAAAAGATATATTTCTTGAAAAGAATAACATGAAATGCTTTATGAGATACCAATAATTCTGATTAAGCAATATTAAAGACACATTTTCATAGTAGACATGAGTCATAAGAGTCCCCAACCCCAATTCTTCTCATCTATAAACTTAAAGTATTTCATTTTTCCTGACACTGACTCTCTACCACTTTGTAACCAGGCGACTCTCCCAACCCTTTATAAAGCTGAAGTTCTTGTAAATACAAACATTTTTCTTCTTCTAAATGTCTATGACAATTTCAATTGGGGCCACAAAGCAAAGCATTTATTTCCAGAAGTTCATTAGCTGCGCAATTGAAAATGTAAACTGCATCTTTCCAAAATAGTCTTATGTGCCGAAAGAACAATTTTCTCCCAGAGCAGTGTCACGTGACCCGGCACTAAATTTCGTGCACAGTGAGCATGGCTTCTGAGCAATTTATGGGCATATGCATTACACCAGATTTCAAGTAAATTATGAACTCTGTGTGTTACTGAGGCACTGTCAAACTCTGATTGATTTGGACAGTTTGTAGTTAATTAAGTTCATTTCCAATTCTGTCTCTTCATCCAATTTCAAAGCATTCTATATTGAAAGCCTATTTTCAATTAGTAGGAAGGATGAAACAAAAAGAATTAATTACAAAAGTGACAATCCCCATTTAAGTCTTCATAGTGGAGCAATTATGTATCTTAAAAGTTAAGAAATTGAAGAGTGTGTACTTGTCTAATACATTATGTCCTTGATATATATCTTACATATTAAAACTTAAAGTAGGCATGAACATATAACAAAAAATGCAATGATTGAAGTTATCTGTAGTTACTGTTCATTAAATAAGAGAAGACCATTTCATCTAGGTATTCTACTTGGTACTTAATTATCAAGGATCACACTTCCTATTTTTCAAAGCCTTTAAGTACAGGGGATACTTTAAAAATATATCATAATATTTATTTATTGCCTCATACAATACTGAAGAATATAGGCACATTTTTGAAAGCCCTTATGTTACAATGGTAATAAACCATCGCCCTCTAAAAAAAAACACACACACACACACACATTCCATCATAAAGAAAGGTCTTGTGAGTCTGCAACAGATTTTCAAAATGAGCCAGGTTTGCATTAAAAGATTTTGTATTAGTGCAGTGCAGAAATCAACCACAAAAAATTTGGCTGTTCAGAATATTACGCTACCACTATTTTGATAAGAATTTCTTAATTCTCCTCTCTTCATCATTGAATAGTTTACATAACCAGAATGACTCATAAAATCTAAAGGAAGGAGTCAAAATTCTAGGCAGACTGTTTATGGATGGAATCTTCAGCCACCAATCTGGATCATTACCATCAACACATAAATGGTTATAATTACAGAGAATAAATTCAGTATGTCGGGTCCTAAATATTTTTTGTTTGGTTTTTTTGAGATAGGGTTTGGTCCTAGATATTTCATACCTGTATTGTTATAAAAGAATATTCCCATTTATGGATCATCAGAAATGAGTACATATGAGATGTTGAACTTGGCTTTGAGTCCATTGCATTTGTCATGCCAGTAGTTCTCACGCTGGGAATATAAGAAAGCAGAGGAGATGAGAATTTCTGTGTGAAAATAATTGAAGGTTATTTATTGTTAAGAAGAGATCTATCACTTTAGATACTTCTTACTAGGTTCACTGTACAAAGTCAGTAAATAAATTTTCTGATTAAGTAGAAACGAAAATGATAGCTCAGGACTAGACCTAAAGAACTGATGCATGATTGGGTGAAAGAAATTGGAAGAAAATGAGAAATCCAGCAAAAGACACGAGACTATGAAGCAGATGAATACTTCAAAAACCATCAAGAGCTTAATGCACATTAAAGCATTGTTCTTAAAAAAAAGCTGCTCCATTAAACCAATTAGTTATTAGCATGTAAATGCCATGGGAATCATGAAATTAATGCCAGGCAGAGCAAAAGTAATACATTAAGTACATGATGAGGATGTGGTTTCCATTTTCATCATTGTGACAAGATGCTCAATGACAACAACCATCTAAGGAAGCAAGGGTTCCATAGCCCATATGATGGGGAAGGAGGGGTGTCTGAAGTGTGAGGTAGCAGATCAGTGGCAGCTATATTCATGAAGTAGAAAGAGGAATGCTTGTGCCCAGCCTGCTTTCTGACTTTTATTCAGAATGTGTCGCACACACTCATGATAGATCTTCGCACGTCAGTAAAATCTCTCTGGGAAAATAAATAAATTCATAGATATGTGTTGGAGCCCAGAAGTATTATCCAGTGAATGGGCAGCTGACAGACCAGTAGGCAGACCAACGGGAAGTGTGTATGTACACATCCACATGGAGTAACTTGTTTTGCAAAGTTGCAGGAACACTTGTCTTTTTGATGGTTGCTGTCAAATCTGTAAAAATCTTGTGAAGCCATGATCCGTGGTTCTCCCTTCAAAATGGAATTCATTCCTAAAATACCTCAGAATTGTAACTTCTCCTGTGTGGCTACTGAATGACCTTGCTCACTTTCCCCACACCCTGAGGTCGTATAGTGATAACATTCACTCTTTGTTCTAACAGTCAAATTTACATAGAGTCAGTCCTACAAAATTATCTGCTAACAGACCTCCTAGAAATTTCAGAAGGATGGGGAGTCCTCACCAGACAGAAAGGTCTGGCTGGGGGTGAAGTCCAGGTTCAGAGAAGCTTAGTAACTTTAATCTAATGACTTGGAATGTCAGGTATTCCCCCTTGGATGCTGGCTCCTTCCTGGGTGGTATCACCTATTCAAGAATGCTGCTTGGTCAGGTTTTACCTGCCTTTTTTTGTGATGATATGCATATTATCATTCTTTGCCTATGGAATTTTCCAGCTAAGTCCGTAAAAACTAAATATCCAGTGGCAATCACCCTTTATGCTTCTTCTTCTCGCTGCTTCTTCGTGAAAAGAAATAAAGAACACGTTGTGGTGACGTACACGAGTTGATTTAGTTTATTTTACCCTCAGATCCAATTAGTCAGGTTTTCACCTGCCATAGTAAATTTTTCTGGACCCTGAAAAATGGGTTTAAGCCCCAAATAAACCTAAATAGATATGCTCCCTGGTTGCATGTCCACTTTGGATATAAACCAGTCATGTTAACAATGAAAGTTAGCCACCACAAACTTTCAAAGTGGTGGCAAGAGTGGCTTGCTAAATTTCCAAGAGAATTTCCAAACCACACATATGCAAGCATTACTAAATAAATTTGATATCTAGACTTTTAAAAATGTAATAGCCAAGTATTGGTGAGAAAGTTACCAAACTCAGAACTAATAAGAGAAACAACAATGTGTTTTAATTAAATTAAAGAACTAATTCTATGTGATGAAATGACCATAAACAAAGTTAGATTACCTAGAGAACAGTACTTCTGACATATGTGAAAAGCTTCTGCAGCCCAATAAACCTCTTTGCCAATGTAATAATCCAAATCAGATCAAATCAAATCAAATTTAAAAAAAAAAAAAAACAGGATTAATAGATATCTTCCAGCCCACCAAGAGAAGAAACAGGGAAGACTGGAAAACCACATATTTGGTCTCTGGTGGGCAGCTTAAATACCACGTGGGAGTGGTCTTGAGCATCTCTGGGGATGGGTCACAATTTGGCTGGCTTTCTCGAAGATGGAGTCTGGACTGAGGCAACTCCCAGTGGAGGGGCCTTGGGATGGAACTTCCACCCAAACATTTTAGACTCTTTCAGTATATGGATGCCAGGGGCTGGGGTCACGCTTCTACCCAAACAATATGTTCAGACAAAGACTGTTATTAAGAAATAAAAAGCACTCCAAAGATTCAACTTCTAAAATGATCATTCACCAATAAAGGAAAATTAACAAATTGTGTAGATTATTCCTAATTACTAACTTTTGGGATTAGCAAAATAATTTAACAATTAAAACTCTTGCTACGCAATCCTGAGGACCTAATTTCAGTCCCTAGAGCCGATAATAGTAAAAGAAGACAACCAACTCCACAGAGTTGTTGCCTGGCCTCCAGACACCTACTGTGGCACAGCCACTATGCACATACACAGTTGGTGATATATAACAATTTTAAAAATACACTTACTTCTCCTAAGTAACATATAGTCTTTTCTCCTAATCACATAAGTTTTAAAAAAAAATTAATTGAAGTAGTCAATGTGAGTGACAGTGATAAAAATATGCTGTCATATTTAGGAACTGGGTAATTATTAGGATAATTATTCTGGAACCTAACATGTCACACTTATATATGTTATCAATTAACATGACTACAGCCCAGCAACTCAGAAATACTAAAATGACTAACATCAAACTTCATGGGGACTTACAAATAAAACAATTAGACATAGACAATTTAAAGATGTTTACAGAAAGGTTCATACAATGTCAACAACAACAAAACCTTGAAAAGGTCTAGATATCCATTATTAGAAAAAAACGATAAAAACTAATTGTGATAAGTTTAGAGAGTAAAGTAAACCTACTCAAAATACATAAATAATATATTAATTCAAAATCAAAAAATACTGTAAATATTGTAATGGTCACATAAAGTTTATTGGATTAAAGAAAAAATTCTTTACAGCTTGAATAGGTGAATTATGGGTTTGCTGATGTAGGTTTGTATTTAGTGTTTCCTAAATGTAAAGATATTATGGCCCAATAAGCCTCTCTGCCAATGCAATAATCCAAATCAGATCAAATTAAACAGAATTAGAAAAAAGCCCAGGTTTAATGAATGCCAGCACTCCCTAGTGTCTCTTTGGGAAAACATGGCAAGTGGATAGAAAAACCTGGAAGACCACATGTTCTTTCTCTGGGGGGCAGTTTAAATAGCCTGTGAGAGTGGTCTTGACCCTCCCTGGGAAGGGGTCACCATTAGGTGGGCTTTTTCGAAGGTGGAGTCTGGACTGTGGCAACTCCCAGAGGAAGAAGCCTGGAATAGAAAGTTCCACTCAAACATTTTAGAATGGATACCAGGCATTGGAGTGAAGCCTCCAACCAAACATCCCAGCCTCCCTGGATATAAGGGTACCAGGGGGCTGGGGTAATGCCTGAACTCAAACATTCCAGACTCTTTGGACATAGGGTTGCTGGGGCCTGGGGTGATACTTCTAACCAAAAACACTAAATTTCCCCCCAAGGTATAGAAGTTGTATTTCAAATACAAAACAGTAAGTTAAGAATGGATCATCAGGCTGGAGGAATGGCTTAGCAGTTAAGAGCACTGACTGCTTTTCCAGAGGTCCCAGATTAAATTCCCAGCACCCACATGGCAGATGACAACAGTCTGTAACTCCGGTTTCAGGGGATCTGACATCCTCATGGAGACATACATGCAGGCAAAATACCAATGAACAGAAAATACAAACAATAAATTTATAAAACTATAAAAAAATTGGTGGTAGTGGTACATACCTTTAACCCCAGTACTTGGGAGACAGAGGCGGGAGATCTCTGAGTTTAAGGCCAGCCTGATCTAAAAAGTGAGTTCCAGGACAGCTAGGGTTGTGTTACACATGAAACTCTGTCTCAAAATCCAATATGTTTGTGCATGTGTGTGTGTGTGTGTGTGTGTGTGTGTGTGTATGATTTTAAAAAAATTCAAGTTGGGCAGTGGTGGTGCTTGCCTTTAATCCCAGCACTTGGGAGGCAGAGGCAGGTGGATGTCTGTGAGTTCGAGGCCAGCCTGGTCTACAAGACCTAGTGTCAGGACAGACTCCAAAGCTACAGAGAAAACTGTCTCGAAAAAAGAAAACAAAACAAAAAATATTTTTAAAAAGAATACATGGTCATGGATCAAGGTGGAATTAAAATTATGTAGTTAAATAAGTAACTTATTTTCATGTGCAGACTATCCAGTTTTTTAGCACTGTGAATATATTTGCCTCCTTGAAATGTTAGTTACCAGGTTTATTTAGCCTTTGTTGACAGGGTTTCTGTTCTGCCTGGTTCCCACAATCATTAAGTCCCAAAGAAATCACACAGAGGTCTACATTAACTGTAAACTGATTGGCCCATTAGTGCAGGCTTCTTATTAACTCTTATAACTTATATTAGTCCATTATTCTAGTATATTTTAGGCACCTCTACTTCCTGTCTGGTTGTCCCTCCTATACTTCCTGCCTGGCTACTGGCCAATCAGCATTTATTTAAAGCATAATTGACAGAATATGACAATTGTACCATACCACTAATTAATGGGTTAATATAAGTTATAAGAATTAATAAGAAGCCTGAGCTAATGGGCTAATCAGTTTATCATTAATATAGACCTCTGTGTAATTTTGGGGGGGCTAAATGACTGTGGGACCTGGTGGGAGGAGAGAACCCGGGCAGGACAGAAACCCAGTCAACACATCTATCAACAGACAATCTAATTGAAAGTAGCCAGTGTTATTTTGGAGATATCTGGAGCCTCCCTAACCAAGGGAGGTATACCAAAGGTCACACTGAGATTTTGTTTAATAGTCCATTCTTCTGGGAACAACACTGTCTACTCAAGCAGTATCTGATAATAGATACCTTTGTTATCATTCTTCTTTAAAAAAATAAAATTACATTTTGTAATTAACTTACACACTAGTGAGTCTCCCTCAGGCTTTCTCATACATGTTCAGGTTTATTTAGCCACGTCCTAGCCCCTCCTATTCCATATCTCCAATCTCATCCTTAACTAAGCCTTTAACCCCCATTGTTTCCCGTATTCTGTGCAATAAAATGAATCTATTTAGTTCATGCATAACTTCATTTATTTATTTCTGGCATCAATGCCTAAAGTCTGTTCTTTGCTATTTGCAAGTCTGCAATATATGAACTATAGTCACTTTGCTGATTAGTTTTGTCAACTGAATACAAGTTGGAGTTAAGAGGAAAAAGGAACCTCAATTGAGAAAATATCTATACCAACTGGCCTATAGGTAAATATATATGGCATTTTCTTGATTAATGATTGATGTAGAAAGGCCAAGCCTACTGGGGGTCAGTGCAACCCACTACACACATGAACTGGGTGGTATAAGAAAGCAGGTTGAACGAGCCATGGGGAAATCCTGTCAACAATATGCTTCTGTAGACTCTGCTTCAGATCCTACCTCCAGGTTCCAGCCTTGAGTGCCTGTGCTGATTTACTACAATAATGGACTGTGATGTGAAAGTAGAAGACAAAACTAACCTTTTCCTCCCCAAGTTTCTATTGGTAGGCATGGTGGTTTTCCATAGCAAGAGAACCCCCTGAGACAGTCACCACACAGTACAAAAGAGCTGTTGAACTCAGTTTTCCTCGATGAAATCGTGTATTGTTTCATCAACATCTCCTCTTATCCTTTCCTCCGTTAGCAACCTAATCCTTTGTAACCACATTCTGATTTATGATCCTAGAGAACACATAGAGATCCAAATTCAGAGACTGGATTCAAATCATAGGCTTACTTTTGAAACTTCTGTATTCACATCTTATCTTAAACATGTAAATTCACGGCACTAAATAAAATTGTATTGCATTAAATACTTGAACAACTAACTGACCATAAAAGTAAGATGTGAAAGTATTCATTGAATACTCTAATTATCAGATCCTTCTCTTCGATGCATTTGGGGTACGTTTCTAATTTACTGAACTGGTTCGTGCTGCTCATTTAGATCTGTACCCCTCTCAGACACAATTATTAGAACCTTTTCTCTTTCCCTTGCCTTACACTGCACACTACAACTATATCTAACCTCTATAGGGCTGAGTGACTTCTACTTTCAGGTACATGTATATGTAACTGTTCTCTAGGAAAGTTGCCAACCATCATGTCTGTTTACCTCTCCTACTCTATTATAGTATGTGTTCATTTCAAATGTTTTTGTGCTATAATTAGTTTTGCTGTCCTTTTGGCTGAATATTAATAAATATTAATATTATTAAAAACAAAGATTGCTCCTTATTCATTTCTAGACCTAATACCTAACTATTACATGGAAGACTTTCAATATTGTGAATGGATGAGTAGCATAATATTAGGTATCATCCAAATGCAAGAAATAAAAAACAGAATAAAATGAGCTAGAATAATCAAAGGAGAACTTGGGAACAAGGTAACACTTAATGAGTAAAATTTTGACAAGCGGAAGAAAAGCATGTCACATTATAAAGCAAACTCACAGCAATGACTAACCGTGGCACAGAAGAAATAATAAGCTGATTTTTATAATAAGAACTACATGTGTGTATTGTTGCTCGCCGGAAATGCAGCTGGTAAAGCATGCTAAAGGCAGAGATGAAGTGTCCTTAAAACCAGCAGAGAAGCAAATTAGTTCACTGTGTGGATTATTTATATTTTGCCTACATAGAATTTACACCTACTGGAATTTAAAGATTCTTGAGATTGAACAAATCTGGAAAATAATCAGCTATTGTCTTATGAATCATTGCTCCTTCCTCATTCACTCTCTTGCATGCTCATTAAACTCTAATTAAACACAGGCTCATAGCTCTTCCATGCTTCTCACTTGTACACTTTTATTATATTGTCTCTCTGCATGCTCAGCCGT
This sequence comes from Alexandromys fortis, assembly GCF_014885135.2. Lineage (NCBI taxonomy): Eukaryota > Metazoa > Chordata > Mammalia > Rodentia > Cricetidae > Alexandromys > Alexandromys fortis. The sequence continues at coordinate 6,716,801 of NW_026067912.1, read as the reverse complement.
TAGCTGTTTCTTCAGGTCTTCTTGTAGTTTGTTAAATGCATTGCCTCCAGTATTATTTATCTTTATTTATTCATTTTTATCCACAGCTATTAATTATACATAAAAAATGGTCTTCTTTATGACATTTTCATGCATACGTATAATGTATTTTCACCCCATTGCCCTCTCATTTGTCTCCCTCCCTTTTCTGTTGATTCTTTCCTACTTCCCAGTAATTTCCCTTTCTGTTTTCCTGGTTTACTCATTTGCTTGCCTCATTTTGTTGACTGGGCCACTGTCTTTTTATCAGATTTTCTTAAGGGTTCAGGAGTGAGGGATCATTTACAGTAAGTAGTCTAGTCTCTCTATCTATGCATCTCAGATATTCTTCTGTTGCTATGATAAATGCCCCGACGAAAGCAACTCACAAAAAGTAGGTTCAAAACTGGTTCATAGCTCAGAATAAAGTCCATCGTGGCAAGGAAGTCAAGGTAGCCAGAGCTCAGAGCATTTGGTCCCATTGCACCTGAAGTGAGGAAGTAGGAAACAGTGACAGCTAGCTCTCAGCGCACTCCATTTTATACACAAGGGCTCCACCCAGGAAATGGTTTTCTACCTAGCTAAAGTGAGTCGTTATCCCTTATCAATTAACCCGTGCAGGATAATCCCTAATAGGCATACCTAAAGGCTAAGTAATCTCTCTGAGGTCTGACAGAAGGCATTTCTCTAAAGAGATTCTTGATACTGCTAAGTTGGTATCTCTCTTGGGGTTTTAGTTACTATGATAAAAACCCATGACCAAAATCATTTTAGGAAGGAAGGGATTTTTTTTTTTTCAGCTTACAGTTTCACAGCAGAGTCCATCAATGAGGGAAGTCAAGGCAAAAACATTGAAAAGATCAGGAACCAGAAGTCATGAGCTACTGCAGAGGCCATGGAAGAGTGCTGATTGCTGTTCAGCTACTCCTGACTAACTCAGTTTGTTTTGTTACGCAGTGTAGGGCCACATGCTCAGGACCACCTGCTCATCAGCTACTATGCACTGGGCTCTCCCATATAAAACACCTAGAGAATTGCCTATAAGCCAGTACTATGGAAGCATTTATTTTTCTATTAAGATTCATTTGTATTAGAGGATCCTACTTTATGAAAAGTTGACATAAAAACTAGCCAGTACAACATCTAACACTACCCATTACACAACGGCTACATCACTGATGGAAACATCTTTTCCTTTCCCTGAGGTCATAAACTGCTTACAAACACACAGCTAGGGGTGTGCCCTGGGAGCTCCTCCCCCACTGCCATTTCTGCCTATACATCTACTAAATTCAGTTGTTTCCAGTCTACTATTAAACCTACCCACTGATTTTTTTGTTTCATTTTTTTTTTGTTTAACAGAAATGGTTATGTCTTTTTTGCTTTCCAGGGGTCATTATATATGTAAGGCAAAAATTCCATCACTAGAACATATCCAATATTGTTAGTTATAGTTTAGCGAAACTTAAGATCTATTGGGATTGAAAAAGAACTTCTCTAAAGTGACTTATGATGGCGTAGAAGAATGCAAAACTAAAAGAAAATGTTAGCATGGCAAGGTGTTGAGGGAGCGGCAGGGTTGCATCCCCGGCACCTGGCCGCCTGCATGGCTTATGCCCCGAAATAATTACACGGAAACTGTATTCTTTTAAACACGGCCTGGCCCATTAGTTCCAGCCTCTTATTGGCTAGCTCTTACATATTGATCTAACCCATTTCTAATAATCTGTGTAGCCCACGAGGTGGCTTACCAGGGAAGATCTTAACCAGCGTCTGTCTGGAGTGGGAGAATCATGGCGACTCACTGACTCAGCTTTCTTTCTCCCAGCATTCTGTTCTGTTTACTCCACCCACCTAAGGGTTGGCCTATCAAATGGGCCTAGGCAGTTTCTTTATTAATTAACCAATGAAAGCAACAGATCAGAAAGAAATCGCTCCCACATCAGCAAGGTGTGGAGGACTATTTGCAAGACACATGGACAATTAAAATTGGCTGAATATCATTGAAAGTCACAAAATCACACTCCTCTCCCACTAGAATCACTCATTAATTTTCATTAATTTGGACACTCTTATTTTTTAAGGGATGCAGTTTTGTTATCCTAACAATATGATTTTATTTTTTCTCTACAAAAGAACTTGTCTCTCTCTCTCTTCTCCCCCCCCCCCCGTGTGTGTGTGTGTGTGTGTGTTTTCCATTAGCTTGCTTCTGCTTCCTGAAACCAAGGGTTTCAAGGCTTGGGACACAACACCTGCAGTTTACACATACAGAAATGTGACATCATCTAGCAACTGATGGGATTAACAGCAGAGACCAACAGCTAAATATTAGATAGGGCTCAGGGAGTCCTGTAGAAGAAAAGTGTTCCAGGGCACAAGTCCAAGCTTGTAGCATCTTCAGGGAGGGGTTAGGTAGAGCTCAGGAAATCCTGTGGAGGAGGGAATCAACAGTAGAATCAACAACACAGATGCCTGCAGCCAGGTAAAAACAACAACCAACTCCTTCATTGAGTGTGTGGGCAAGGCTCTTATATCCTCTCCAGGTCTCAAGAGCAGTGTGTTGCCCCTGACTCTCCCAGGACATTGTGATGAGAGCAGTCTCCTCTAGGTCTCAAGGCAGACTTCTGATTGGCTCATAGGGGAGGGATGAGAGGAGAGGAGGAAGAAAAACTTCAGTCTGAATGTAATATATAAAATATTTTTTTAAAAAAATAAAGAAATGTTTTTACATATTTCTATAATGCATTTTACCCATGTGCAAGGCATATTTTTCAATTCAGTAATTATTTGCAGAACTCTGTTCTCCCTCTTGTTGTTGTTGGTTTTTTTTTTTTTTT